>NC_090801.1:27334557-27662057 GCF_036512215.1 Solanum lycopersicum | reverse complement strand
AATTGCACCAAGTATGGAACGACGCAGTCCACGACGGTCCGTTGTGACCACGACGGTTCGTCGCGTGGTCCGTCGACCCAGCCGCATTTTGGCAGATTTCCAGTAATTAGAATCCTTGTTGAATTAGGTTTTTATTTTTTATAAATAGTTCAAAAAACCTTGTTTTTGAGGTTAGACTCTGCTAGATTAGACATCATATAATTAGACTTTGTGTATTAGTGTTTGATTTTTGGAGATTCTTAAAAGTGATTTTTTGGGATTAATCAAGCAAATTTTTGGACTTTATTCTTTCTCATTGAAGTAATTACATGAATTCTTATTAAATATATTTGAATATTGTGTTTATGGCTATGAGTAACTAAATCCATAACTAGGGTTGTGGGAACCATAGGCAAATAATGAGATAAACCCTAGCTAAAATAACAATTCTAGAATAGTGTCTTGCATGAATTAATAATTCTTTCGCTTAGAAGTCTTTTTAACGGATGATCAACGTTAGAACTCGCCTTAATGCTACTTTCCAGACCAAGGAGGTAGATAATAGGAAAAGAATTTTCAACATAGATTTATTGTATACTATCTAATAGGCTAGTATTGATTGGTACGAGGTAATAACTTAGTCAAATATCGAATACGATGCTTAATTTGAGGTAAAGATAAGGGTTAGGAAAGCAACACACGTAGCCGGACCAAGGTGTGGAGGGAGATTTTCTAGATGCCGGACCAAGGATTTAGAAATACATAACTTATCACTTTCCATAAAAGATACTAGGAAAGAATTGTTATACTTTGATTTATTGATTAAAACCCAAAATTAAAAGTTGTTAAGTGTCTCTTTCATGTTCGTTGTTTATTTTCACTTATTTAGAGATAGAACCCCCCCCCCCCCCCCTTATTATGTTTTTACTTTCTAAGGAAGTCATCAACCGAACAATAGTAATAACAAGTTGAAGTTAAGTCTAGACTATTTTCCTCATGGGAACGATCCCAACCTCACTAGTTGGGTTATTTACTTGACGCGGCCGCTTTACTTCTTATTTGAAAAGTAAGTTTGAGCGTATCAAATTTTGGCGCCTTAAGGTACATGAGAGAAACTATCTCACTCATGACCTTGAGTTAGCAGCTGTGGTATTTAGTTTGAAAATTTGGAGGCATTACTTGTATGAGGTTCATATTGATGTTTTCACCGACCATAAGAGTCTCTAATATGTGTTTACCCGAAAAGAGTTGAACGTCGGACAAAGGAGGTGGTTACAGTTGTCAAAACATTAATATATCAGTGTCCTCTATCACCCAAACAAAGCTAATGTGGTCGTGGATGCCCTAAGTCATATTACTATGGGTAGTGTAGCCTACATAGACGAAGCCAAGAAATACCCAACAAAGGAATTTCATAGGTTGGGTAGGTTGGGGGTGAGGTTGGAAGGTTCTCCAAATGGAGGTGCTATAGTCCATCATAACTTCGAATCCTCTTTAGTGATGGGGTGAAGTCCACACAACATCTTGACAATTCAATATGGAGTTCAAATATGATGTTCTTGGCATGCTTAACGAGACATTCTCCCTAGGGGGGATGGTATTTTAAGGTGACAAGGGAGACTATGTGTTCCCAAAGTAGATGTGTTGAGAGACAGGATCCTTGAAGAATTTCATGGGTCCCGCTACTCCATCCATCTGGGTTCAACAAAAAAATGTACTATGACATACGAGAGATTTATTGTTGGAAATGTTTGAAGAAGGAAATAGCGGAGTTTGTTGCTAGATATTTAAATTGCCAACAAGTAAAGGCCAAAAAGCTAGAGTCGGGTGACTTACTACAAAAGATCCAATTTCCTACTTGGAAGTGGAAAGACATAAACATGAACTTTTTAGTAGAATTGCCTCGGACTCAAAAGTCATATCATTCGATATGGATGATTGTTTATAGGTAGACTAAGTCTGCTCATTTCATTCCCGTCAAGTCCAATTATTCTACGTAGGATTATGCATAGATCTTCATTGATATGGTCGCGTATCATCATGGTGTTCCTTTATCCATCATATCATATCGGGGTGCAAAATTCACATCTAGGTTTTGGAGGTCATTCAAAGAAGGTTTGGGAACTAAGGTGAAGTTGAATAACTCTTTTCATCCCATACGTATGCTCACGTGAAACACACTATTCAAACCCTTGCGGATATACTTAGGGAATGCATGATTTATTTAAATGGGGAATTGGTATAGGCTTTTTTCTTTGGTGGAGTTTGCTTAAAATAATAGCTTTCATTCATCTATCTCCATGTCTCCTTACAAAGCCTTGTATGGTAGAATATTTAGGTCTCCTATAGGATGGTTCGAAGTAGGATTATGCAAAGATTTTCATTGATGTGGTTGTGTTTCATCATGGTGTTCCGTTATCCATCATATCAGATTGGGGCCCACTATTCACATCTAGGTTTTGGAGGTCATTTTAAGAAGGTTGGGAACTAAGGCGAAGTTGACTACTGCTTTTCATCCCCAAACGGATGGTCAACCGGAACACTCTATTCAAACCCTTGCGGAAATACTTAGGCCATGCATTATTTATTTTAATGGGAATTGATATAGGCATTTTTATTTTGTTCAGTTTTCTTAAAATAATAACTTTCATTCATCTATCTCCATGGCTCCTTAAAAAGCCTTGTATGGTAGGATATGTAGGTCTCCTATAGGTTGGTTCGAAGTGGGTGAGCCTTCACTTTTTTGTCTCGATTTGATTTATAAGACCTTGGAGAAGGTTCATATCATAAGGATTCGGTTTCAAACGGCCTATAGTCGGAAAAAGTCTTATGCCGATCATTGGAGGAGAGATTTGGAGTTTGAAAAGGGTGACAAGGTGTATATGAAGATTTCGACAATGAAAGGGGTGGTTAGATTTGGCCAAAAGTGGAAATAGAGTCCTCGTTTTGCGGGGCCCTATGAAATTTAGCAATGGGTTTGTAAGGTGGCCTATTAATTAGAAATTCCTAATGAATTGGCTTCGCTTCATTCGGTTTTCCATGTTTCTATATTAAAAAAATGTGTCGGTGATCCAGAGTCCATTCTTCTTATTGAGGGTCTTGGTGTCAACGATAACCTCTTTTATGAGGATTTTACGGTTCAAATTCTTGATAGGCAAGTCAAGAATCAAGGAATAAAGAGGTGGTTTCCATAAAAGTGTTATGGAAAGATCATCTAGTTGAGGATGTAACATGGGACGCCGAGGCCGTCATGAAGTCCCGTTACCCTCATCTTTTTTAGAATTAAGGTTAGTCATTCTTTTTAATACCATAAATATGACTAGAATTTATGTTTTTTTTAAATTTTGGGTGAAGTGTTGCAAAGTATTCATTTTTGAAAGATTTATAGTGAAATTATTGTAATATTGCCTACGAAAACTTGAAATTTTGTTTTTTTTCTTGTGTTGTGTTATGTTATGTAATTTGATGTAGTGAGTCTTTATAAAATTATGTATAGAATGTTGATAAGATGAACTTTGTGCTAATTGACTCATGAAATGTATATTGAGCTCATGTGTGTTGTGAGAAGGAAAAACCTCATGATGAAATGATTGAGCCTTACGTGTGGTTATTGGAATTGCCTTGGTGAAATGATATGGTTTCAATTTGATAAGATATTGTTGTTTGTTGGTCTTCTAGTTCTTAGTCTATTCCTTCCTTCAAAAGAATTTTAGTTTCATTCAGTGACGAATGTTCCTAAGGGGGGGATCTGTAACACTTCAAAAATTCAAAACATGTCGTAAAACCTAACCATGGTGTAATTAGGTCTAAGTACTATTTTAGGTCCATTTTAATGAATTTAGGTCATTTAAAAAGTGTACGAACAAAAATGTTCAAGAATGTCCACGACGTCTGGAAGTTCATTCAAAGCTGTACTAGTGTGCCTTAGCCTATTTGACTAGCTTTTTGGAGTCGCAAATGTATTAAATTTATTTAAAAGGTGGTTAATAGGGGTTTGAGCTGGTTCATAGTCTAAGTGTCTGGGTATAACTACCAAAGGACCAACCAATGGGCCCTTGAGGAGGACCCTTGCATTAAAGCAACGCTGCCTGGGTTGTGTACATCGACTGGACCATCGACCGTCCCTGTGTGGACTGATGGGGCATCAATTCCACCGTCGTCCCACACTTAGACAATTACAGGCAGGCCTCCCCCTGCACAGTCTCTGAACTCATAGACGCATTACAGAACGGAGGGGTGAGGGTTCGTCGACGCATAGACGGACCGTCGTTCGGGGTCTCCTGTGTAAGGGTCGAGTTTTCTTCCTTATTTAAGTTTGTCTAGTTTAATTAGTTATGGAGTTAGGTGGTTTAATTTTGGGTTAAGGAAGTTTAATTAAGTTTATTTAAGACCCAATATAAATACTCCCAACCCTCATTAATTTAAGACAACTCTCAAATACAAACTCTCTATCTTCTCCCTACTTTCGCTCTCTATTGGAAGACACCATTGACGGCTTAGTTAAGGAAGGGAATTGGGGAATTGAAAGTGATGATTTGTCTCCAAATTTTTTTTAAACGTCAAGGTATGGACTCTAATTCACTTTTGAGATTCTTCCCTCAAAGGTTTCCTTCAAATTAGTTTTTAAAGTAGGGCTTTCTTATGGGTTTCATTCAATTACAAAATTAAGTTATGAATTGCATTGATATTGGTTTATTTAGGTTCAATTGAGTATATTGACATGTATTTTAACTTAATTATTATACTTGTTAATGGTTTTACATAAATTAAAGAACATGATCCTCAACCCCTAACCCCAAGTTGTAATCTTGACCTATATTGTATTGTGATCATATTGATTTAGTTATTAAATATATTACATTATTATCGTATTAGTATTATTAAATTAAGATGAATTAGAGGCCTATTATGTTAATTCTTGAGATGTGATTTAGGGAATGAAGCATATTGTGAAGTTTGCTTATGTATCTTGTCTTAGGCTATAATCTTGTGCTGGATTGTGTTCTAGAGGTTATATTGGCCTTTTTGCCTTATTAGGTATCATTATGATATGGTGTTACTCCCCTAATTGGGTTGAGTTATGGGTTGATTGTAAGACCTTGATGATCAAGTATGAGAAAGACTAGGTAAGTCTTAGAATCTCTATCTTTACTTCAAGTTGTGTTAAATTGCGGTTAAGTTATGATATTATGTTGGAGTATGCCTTGTATTAGGATTTATAGGGTGGTTTGATGTTGGATATAAATGTCTTGCTTATGGCTGTGAGGTTGTTAACATGTAAAGATTATAAGGGTGGTAATGTGTACCAATATGCCTTACTATGAAATGTTATGCAATATGTTAACCTCATCTTTATGAATTGTGATGAAAGGACTTACACTCATACAATTCTTACAGATCTATTGATGATGATTATTATACAAGGGGTAGACCCTATGACATAAATTAAGCTATGATTGATAATTAAAGGCTTAAAGACATTTTTAAAAGGGACTCTAGGTTAGCACCGAGTGAACTATATCGAGGAGTGTTCTTTCCCATATAAGGAAAGTAGGAGAACTAAATTACTCTTGATATTGGAGACTCTAGTGCATGGTTCATGAAGAGGGTCCCAATTATATCTACTAGTTCTTGAACTATGTTACCCCATATGAATACTAGCTAGTTGATCCACGTAGTTTCTATGTTTCATTTTTTGGTACTACCTTGGAAAGTAGTCCACCTTTTTTCAGTGTAGGATTTAGGGACAACGGATTCTACATTTATCTCATGTGGTCTATGGTGGTTAAGGGAAGTGTTTCCTAAATTAATATGAAGTAATGATGTGTAAACTAACTAAAGTGACTTGAAGGGTTTGACTTAGCCTAGATAGGGGTATGAGACTCTACCTATGCCTTGCACTAGTTTGCCTTGATATGAGATTTACGAAGTTAATTATATATATATATATATATATATATATATATATATATATATATATATATATATATATATATATATATATATATATATATATATATAAAGATGATGATAGATGTAAATGACTCGATATGATTATTATGATTCTTATAAACATGCAATTGGTCTTTGTTGTTGAAGTATTAACTTCTGTGTACTTGAAGAATATGTTATGTGAAGTATGCTGCTATTTATAATTTTTGTTGTGTTACTTGATTAACTAAGGCTAAGGGGGTTTCCTTGTCATTGCACTTATTGACTTTATGAGAATTTATAAGTAGTGTCTTACTTTGCTATTCATATAACAAACTCGTATTTATGTTCTGATACTATTAATTTGTGATATAATTATATGAGATTATGGGTTCAATCATGTTGTGATACATATGGTTTCATTGACTTTTTAAGCATGTCTAAGATTGGTATGGTTTGTTAATTGTGCATAAGTATTTAAAGAGGTAAAATGGCATGTTTTAACTAAATATCCTTTTTAGCATATTTTGGTGCTATGTATGCATATGGTCTCACACTTAGTACATGTGGAGTAATAACCCCATTTTCTTCTCTTTTTCCCCAAAATTTTAGGTTTCGGTTGTTGAAGGGTTCGTAAGGTGACATTGTTGCATACATGGATATGTCATTTCATCCAAGAGGTTAGGTCCTCACTTTCTGAAGGCGCTGCCAATATCTTACCTATGAAGTTTCTTTGTTATGAGTTTAAGACTCCTTTATGTTCATTCCATTTCCATTTTATACGACTTGTATAATCATATATGTGGCTTCTTTACTTTTTATGTAAGGATATGCCAATATTGTGATAATCAATTAGATGGTATGACATGAGACAATCATTGAGACTTTATTCTATCTTACCTACATTTATGCAATAAAAGTAGAAGGATATGTAACCTTCCTATACAAAGGGTCTATGCATACTCGATATGAATATATATTATGTTTATGTAGAGGTCTATTTAAACCTCCAAGTAGATGTTAATGAAAAGTTTTTAATTCTTCTGTATTTTTGATTGATGAATGTAATGATGTAAGACTTAGAGGCTAGCCTTAGTCCATGAGAATAACGACGATGTTTATTACGTTTAGGGGGTAAACCCAGATGTTAAAGCCCGTGTGTCCCGTCCAAGGGCGATGATGGCATTCCACGCCCGATGTCGTCCGGTCAACCATGTGTGCTATTCAAGGGACATGATGGCATGACACGTCCGACCGTGTGTGCTGACAAGCGCTATGAAGGCATGCCACGCCCAACGTCATCCGACCGTATGTGCTGTCCAATTTCCATAAATGCATGTCACGCCTAACGTAGTCCGACCATGTGTCCCGTCTAGGGGCCTTGATCGCATGCCTTACTCGACATCGTCCGACCATGTGTGCTGTCAAAGAGACATGATGGCATGCCACATCCGACTATGTGTTCTATCCAAGGGACATGATGGTATGCCCTGTCTGACGTCATCCAACCATGTGTGCTTTCCAAGAGAGATGATGGTTTGCAATGTTCAACATCATTCGACCGTGTGTGCAGTCCAAGGGCGATGATAGCATGCTACGCCCCATTTGGTCCAACAGTTTGTGTTATCCAAGGGTCATGGTTGAATGTGATGCTCGATGTCATCTGATTGTATATGGTGTCGAAGGGTGATGATGGCATACCACGACTGACATCGTTCATTCATGTGTGCAGTCCAAGGGCGATGGTGGCAAGCCACGTCCAAAGTCATTCGATCGTGTGTGTAGTCCAAGGTCGATTATGGCATGCCACGCTCGACATCATCCGAATGTGTGTTCTGTCCAAGGGCCATAATGGCATACCACCCTCGAGTTGTCTGATCGTGAGTGCTTTCCCATGGCGATAATAGCATGGCACACCCGACATAGTCCGTACTTGTGTTGTGTCCAAGAGCGATGATGGAATTTCACGCTCAACCTCGTCCGACGGTATGCCTATCAAATGGCCATGATGATATGTCACTCCTAACGTAGTCCAACTTTATGAGCTGTCCAAGGAAGATAATATCATTCCACCCGCAACGTCTTATGACCGTGTGTGCTGTCCAATGGCTACGCGGGCTTGCAGCACCCAACATTGTCCTATCGTGTGTGCTTTCCAAGGGAGATGATGGCAGGCCATGCCCAACGTAGTCCGATCATGTGTGCTGTCAAAAGGCGATGATGTTATGTCACGCCCAAAATAATTCATTCGTGTGTGCAATACAAGGGCGATGAAAGCATGCAACGCCCGATGTCGTTCGATTGTGCATGTTGCATATTGGCTATCATGACATGCCATACCAGATGTCGTTCGATCATGTGTGATTTCCAAGAACTATGATGGCATGCCAACATGACATCGTCCGATTGTGTGTGATGCTCAAGGACTACGCGGGCATGCAATTCTTGACATCGTGCGACTATGTGTTCTGTCAAAGGGCCATGATGGCATGCCATTCCAGATATCATCCGAACGTGTTAGCTGCCCAAGGGAGATGATGACATGCAACACCCGACATCGTCTTTTCATGTGTGTACTCCAAGGGCTATGATGGCATGCCATGCTCAATGTCGTCTTATTGTGTGTGCAATCCAATGTCTACGATGACATTTAATGTCTGATGTTGTTAGAATGTGTGTGCTGTCCAAGGGCAATGATGGAATTCCACACCTATCATCGTCTGACCGTGTGTGCTGTCCAAGGGATATGAGGGCATGCCACACCCGACTTTGTTCGATCATCTATCTCGTCTTATTTCAATGATGACATTCCACGCCCAACGTCGTCCTAGAGTGTGTGCTAACCGTAGTCTATGATGGCATTCAACACTAGATATCGTTCGGCCATGTTTTCTGTCCAATGGTGACGAAGGCATGCCATGCCCAATGTCGTCCGACCGTGTGTGTTGTCCAGGGCGATGATGTCATGCCACACCTGACGTACTCAAACCGTGTGTACTAACCAAGGGCAATGATGGCATGCCCACCCCCACATTATTCGTTCGTGTATGCAGTAAAAGGGGGATGATGGCATGCCATGCCCGACGTCATCTGACCGTATGTTGTCCAATCGCTATGATGACATGCCACGTATGATGCCATCCGATCATGTATGCTTTCAAAGGGCTATGATGTCCTTCCACGCTCGATGTTGTCCGACTGTTTGTGTTGTCCAAGGACTACGCGGGCATGCCATGCTCGACTTTGTCCGATTATGTGTCGCCCAAGGCCATGATTGTATGCAATGCCAGACGTCCTCCGACCATGTGTGTTGTCAAAGGGTGATAATTGCATCCCACGCAAGACATTGTCCGTTCATGTGTGTTGTACAAGGTCTATGATTGCATGGCATGCCCGACGTCACCTAATCGTGTGTACTAACCAATTGCTTTGATGACATGACATGCCTTACATTGTTCGACGGTGTGTGCTATCTGAATGCTATAATAGAATGACATGCTTGGATTTGTCTGACCATGTGTGTTGTGCAAAGGCTTCACGGGCATGTCACACTCGACGTCGTCTAACTATGTGTCCCATCCAAGGGCCATGATATCATGCCACGCCCAACATCATCCGACTATTTGTGTTGTCCAAGGTCCATCATTTCATGCCAACGTATTCCAACCATGTGTGCTGCCCAAGGGCGATGATGGCATGCCAGTCCCGACGTCGTCTGACCATGTGTGATGTCCAATTGATACGCAGGAATGGAACGCCCGATTTCGCCCAACCGTGTGTGTTATCCAAGGGAAATTATGGCATGCCACGCGTGACATAGTCTTACTATTTGTTCTCTCCATGGGTTAAGATGGCATGCCATGCCCAACATCATTCATTTATTTATGCAATACAAAGGCGATGATGACATGCCACGCCCGACATTGTTCGACTGTTCGTGTTGCCTATTGGATATGATCACATGCCACACCTAACATCGTCGGACCATATTTGTTATCCAAGGGCTTTGATGGTATGCCACACCCGACATAGTGTGTTCGTGTGTGCATTCTAAGGGTGATGATGACATGCCACATCCGACGTCATTCTACTGTGTGCGCTGTCTAAGGGCGATGATCGCATGCCACCCATTAAGTCGTTCATCCGTGTGTGCAGTCCAAGGGCAATGATGGCATGCCACGCCTGACGTCGTCCGATCGTGTGTGTTGTCTAAGGTCTTTGTTGCATGCAACGCTTGACATCGTCTGACCATGTGTGTTATCGAAGGAGATGATGGCATGCCACGCCCGATATCGTCCACCATGTGTTGTCCAATCGCTATGATGACATGGCACGTTCAGTATCATCCGACCGTGTGTGCTTTCCAAGGATTATGATGGCCTGCATAGAATAACGTTGTCTGACCGTGTGTGTTTTCCAAGGACTACACGACCATGACATGCTCGACGTCATCCGATTGTGTGTTGTCCAAGGTCCATAATGTCATGCCATGCACGACGTCGTCTGATCGTGTGTGCTGTCCAAAGGCTACGTGGGCCTGCAACGCGTGACTTTGTCTGATTCTATCCAAGGGAGATGATGGCATGCCACGTACGACGTAGTCCCACCATGTGTGTTGACCAAGGGCGAAGATGTCATTCCAAGAAAGACATCGTCCGTTCATGTGTGATGTACAAGGGTTATGATTGCATACCACGCGCGACGTCATCTAATTGTGTGTGCTAAGAAATTGCTATAATGACATGTCATTCATGACGTTGTTAGACTGTGTGTGCTATCTAACGGCTTTAATAGAACGTCATTCTTGGCATTGTCCGACCGTTTGTGTTGTCCAAAGACTACACGGGCATGCCACGCCCGACGTTGTCTAACCGTGTGTCCCGTCCAAGAACCATGATGTCATGCCAAGGGCAATGTAGTCCGATCGTCTGTGTCGTCCAAAGGCTAAGATGTCATGCCATATCCGACATCGTTCGACCGTGTGTGCTGACAAGGGCTGTAATGGCATTCCACGCTCGACTTCGTCCGACCGTGTGTGCTATCCATGGGCCATTGTGGAATACGACTCTCGATGTCATCGAACATGTGTGTTGTCTAAGGGCGATGATGGAATACCATGGCTGACGTCATCCATTTGTTTATGCAATTTAAAGGCGATGATGGCATACCACGTTCAATATCATCTGACCGTTTGTGCAGTCCAAGGGAGATGATTGCATGCTACGCCAAATGTGGTCTGACTATTTGTGTTGTCTAAGGGCCATGGTCGAATGTGATACTCGATGTCATCGGATTGTATATGCTATCGAAGGGTGATGATGGCAATGTCGTTCATTTGTGTGTAATGTCCAAGGGCGATAATGGCATGCCATGCCCAAAGTCGTCTGACTGTGTGTGCAGTCCAAGGTCGATGATGGCATGCCATAGTCGATGTTGTCCGATCGTGTGTGCTTTCCTAAGACGATGATAGCATGCCACACCCGATATAGTTCGTCCATGTGTGTAGTCCAAGAGAGATAATGGCATGCCATACTCAACGTCGTCCGATCGTATGTCCTATCAAAGGTGCATGATGATATGCCACGCCTAATGTAGTCCAAACGTATGTTCTGACCATGGAAGATAATGTCATGCCACACGCAAAATATTATGACTGTGTGTGCTGTTTAAAGGCTATGTGGACTTGTAACGCCCAACTTCATCCGATTCTGTGTGCTGTCTAAGAGAGATGATGTAGTCCAACCATGTGTGCGGTCCAAGGGTAATGATGGCATGCCACACTCGAAATCATTCATTTGGGTGTGCAATACAAGGGCGTTGATCACATGCGAAGCTCGACATCGTCTGATCGTGCATGTTTCCCAATGGATATGATGACATGCCACGCCAGGCGTTGTCTGACCGTGTGTACATTTCAAGGGCTATGATGGCACGCATACACGACATCGTCCGACCGTGTGTAATGTCCAAGGACTACGCGGGCATGCCATGCTTGACGTCGTCCGACTATGTATTCTACCCAAGGGCCATGATGGCATGTCATTCCCGACGTTGTCCGAATCTATGTAATGTCCAAGGGCAATGATGGCATGCCACACCCGACATTATTTGTTCATGTGCGCAGTCTAAGGGCTATGATGGTATGCCACGCGCGACATCATCTGACCGTGTGTGCTATCCTATGTCTATAATGACATTCCATGTATTACGTTGTTCGACCATGTGTGCTGTCCAAGGGCTATGATGGAATGCCACGCCTAGCATCATCGGACCGTGTGTGCGGTCCAAGGGCTACGAGGGCATACCACGCCTGACATCGTCCAACCGTCTGTCCTGTCTAATTAAATTGATGATATTCCACGCCCGACGTCGTCCTTGCGTGTGTGTTAACCAAAGTCTATCATGGCATTCCATGTCCGACGTTGTTCGACCATGTTTTTCGTCCAAGGGGTCCGAAGGCATGCCATGCCCGATGTCGTCTGACCGAGTGTGCTGTCCAAAGGTGATGATGACATGCCACGCTAGACGTACTCCAATCGTGTACTAACGAAGGGCGATGATGGCAGGCCCACACCACATCATCCATTCGTGTGTTCAGTAAAAGGGCGATGATTGCATTCCACGCCTTACGTTGTC
Organism: Solanum lycopersicum; assembly: GCF_036512215.1. Lineage (NCBI taxonomy): Eukaryota > Viridiplantae > Streptophyta > Magnoliopsida > Solanales > Solanaceae > Solanum > Solanum lycopersicum. The sequence continues at coordinate 27,649,511 of NC_090801.1, read as the reverse complement.
CAACTGTGTGTTGTCCAATCGCCATGATGATATGCCACGTCCGATGTTATACGACTATGTGCGCTTTCCAAGGGCTGTGATGACATGCCATGCCTGACATCGTCTGACCGTATGTGTTGTCCAAGAGCTATGCTAGCATGCCACGCACGATATCGTGCGTCCGTGTGTGCAGTCCAAGGGCGGTGATGAATGCCACGCCCAAAGTCATTCGGCCATGTGTGCAGTCAAAGGTAGATGATGAATACCACGCCAAAAGTCATCCGACCGTGTGCTGTCAAAGGTCCATAATGACATACCATGCCCGAGTTGTCTGAGCATGTGTGCTTTTCCAAGGCGCTGATAGCATGCCACAGCCGACATTGTCCGTCCATTTGTGGAGTCCAAGAGCGATGATGGCATGCCACACTCAACGTCGTCCGACCATATGTCCTATCCAAGGGCCATGATGATGTGCCACACCTAATGTAGTCCAACCGTATGTGCTTCCCAAGGAAGATAATGTCATGCAACCCGCGATGTTTTATGATCGTGTGTGCTGTCCAAAGGCTACGTGGGCTTGCAATGCCAAACTTTGTCCGATTGTGTGTGTTGTCCAAGTGATACGATGGCATGCCACGCCCAATGTAGTCCGAACATGTCTGTTGTCCAAAGGCGATGATGGTATGACACGCTCGAAATCATTCATTTATATGTGCAATACAAGGGCGATGATAGCATGCCACGCCCGACGTCGTCCGATCGTTCATGTTGCCCAATAGCTATGATGACATGCCACACCCGGCATCGTCCGACCATGTGTGCTTTTCAAGGTCTATGATGGCATGCCATCACGACGTCGTCCGACCGTGTGTGATGTCTAAGGATTACGCGGGCATGCCATGCTTAATGTTGTCCGACTATGAGTTCTTTCCAAGGGCCATGATGGCATGCCATGCACGACATCGTCTGACCGTGTGTGTTGTCCAAGGGCAATGATTGCATGCCACACTTGACATTGTCTGTACATGTGTGTAGTATAATCTCTATGATGGCATGCCACGCCTGACATCATCTGACCGTGTGTGCTATCCAATGTCTATGATGACATTCCAAGTCAGATGTTATTCGACCATGTGTGTTGTCCAAGGGCTATGATGGAATGCCATGCCTAGCATCTTCTGACCGTGTGTGTTGTCCAAGGTCTACAAGGGCATGCCACTCCTGACGTCATCCGACCATCTTTCCCATCTAATTGAATCAATGATATTTCGTGCCCAACATTGTCCTGTCGTGTGTGTTAAGCAAAGTCTATGTTGGCATTCCACGCCCGACATTGTTCGATCATGTTTTCTTACCAAGGGTTACGAAGGCATGCCATGCTCCATGTCGTCCGACCATGTGTGGTGTCAAAAGGCGATGATAGCATGCAACGCCTAACGTACACCAACTGTGTGTACTAACCAAGGGAGATGATGGCATGCCCACCCTACATCATCCGTTCATGTGTTCAGTAAAAGGGAGATGATGGCATGCCATGCTAGACGTCGTCCAAGCGTGTGTTGTATAATCGTTATGATGACATTCCACATACGATGATCGTATGCCAAATCGGACATAGTGCGTCCGTGTGTGCATTCCAAGGGTGATGATGACATGCCACGTTCGACGTCGATCGACTGTGTGTGCTCTCTAAGGGCAATGATGGCATGCCACTCATGAAGTCGTTTGTTAGTGTGTGCGGTCCAAGGGAAATGATGGCATGCCACGACCATCATTCCCCAACTGTGCGTGCAGTCGAAGGGCGATGATTCCATGCCATGCCTGACGTCGTCTGATCGTGTGTGTTGTCTAAGGTCCATGTTAACTGCGACGCCCGACGTCGTCCAACCATATATTTTGCCGAAGGGAGATGATGGCATGCCACGCTACACGTTGTACGTCCGGGTGAGCACTCCAAGAGTGATGATGAAAATCCACGCCTGACGTCGTCTAACCATATGTGTTTTCTATGTGCGATGATGGAATGCCACTCCCGACGTCATCCGTACGTGTGTGCATTTCAACAGCGATGATGGCATGCCACACCCGACGTCCTCCGACCATGTGTGCATTTCAAAGAAGAAGATGATGGCATGCCACGTCCGATGTTCGCCGATCCCGTGTGTTGTCCAAGGGCCATGCTGGCATGCGAAGCCCAACGTCGTCTAACTGTGTATGCCGTTGAAGGGAGATGATGGCATGCCATGACCAACAACGTTCATTTGTGTGTGCATTCCAATGAAGATGATGGCATGCCATGGCCGATGTCATCAGACCGTGTCTACAGTCCAAGGTTGATGATGGCAGGGTATGCCTGATGTCATTTGATTGTGTGTAATTTCCAAAGGGCATGATGGCATGGCACATCCGAGTCGTCCGACCATGTGTTCTTTCCGAAGGCGATTATAGCATGTCACACCCGACGTTGTTCCACTGTATGTGTTGTCCAACGACCAAGATGACATGCCACGCCCAACGTAGTCCAACCTTTTATGTTGTCCAAGAAAGATGATGGCATGCCACGCCCGACATTGTGCATCTATGTTTGTGGTCGAAGGGCGATGATGGTAGTCCACGCTCATTGTCATCCGACCGTGTGTGCTGTCCAACGGCCATGTTTGAATGCCACGACGGATATCATCCGACCTTGTGCGGTTTCCAAGGACGATGATTGCATGCCACGCCCGAAATCATCTGGTTGTTTGTGTTTTATTCGGGCAATGATGACATGCCAAGACCATCATTGTCCGACCGTCTGTGCTGTCCAAGGGCGATGATGTCATGTCACATATAATGTTTTACGATCGTGTGTGTTATCCTAGGGCGACGCGAGCATGCCACGCCGACGTCGTCAGACCATGTGTGATGTCTAAGGGCCATGATGGCATGCCGTGCGTGATGTTTTTTAACCGTGTGTGCTGTCAAAGAGCTATGATGGTATGCTTCATCCCACGTTATCCGACCATGTGTGGAGTCGAAGGTCGACGTCGTTCGACTTTGTGTGTTGTCCAAGGGCAATATTGCATGCCACTCCAAAAGTCGTTCGTCTGTGTGCGCAGTCCAAGGGCGATGATGGCATGGGACGCCTGACATCGTTCGATTGTGTGTGCTGTCTAAGGGCGATGATGTCATGCCACTCATTAATTCATCTGTCCATGTGTGCAGTACATGGGAAATGATGGCATGCCACACCTGACGTCCTTCCACTATTGGTGTAGTCCAAGGGCGATTATGACATGCCGAACCCGATGTCATTTTATTATGTGTGTTTTCCAAGGGAAATGGTTTCATGCGACTTTTGACGTCGTACGACCATGTGTACTCTCGAAGAGCAATGATGGCATGTCAGGTCCAACATCGCCTATCTGTGTGTGTCGTCCAAGGGCTATGATGTCATGCCACGCCTGATGTCATCCGTCTGTGTGTGCATTCCAAGGGCACATATGGCATGCCACACTCGATTTTGTCTTACCGTGTGTGTTGTCCAAGGTCCATGATTGCATGCCACGTCGATGCCATCCAAACTTGTGTGCTTTCCATGGGCGATGATGGATGCCACTCCTTACATCGTTTTTCTGTGTGTGTAGTTGAAAGGCAATGATTGCATGCCACACCTGACATCGTTCGACCGTGTGTGTTGTCCAAGGGCCATGGTGGCATAAGACGCCCGACATCGTCCGACCGTGCGTGCTGTGCAAGGCGATGGTGGCATGCCACATTTGATATTTTCCATTTGTGTGTCTAGTCCAAGGTCAATTATGGAATGTGATGCCCAACATCGTCAGATTGTGTGTGCAATGTAAGGGCGATGATGGAATTAAACTAATGAAGTCGTTCGTCCATGTTAGTAGTCCAAGGGGAATAATGGCATGCCACGCCCGACATCCTCCGAGTGTATGTAAAGTCCAAGGGAGATGATGGTAGGCCACACCAGACATTGGTTGATCGTGTGTATTCTCCAAGTTCCATCTTGCATGCAACGCTCGACGTCGTCCGACCATGTGTACAGTCAAAGGGAGATGATGGAATGACATACCTGACGTTCTCCGACCTTATGTGTTATCCAAGGGCTATGATTGTATGCCACTCTCAACATAGTGCGGCCGTTTTTGCATTCCAAGGGCGGTGATGGAATGCCATTCCTGAAGTCGTTCGTCCGTGTGTGAAGTCTAAGTGCAATGATGTCATGTCACGCCTGATATCGTCCGTCCATGTGTGCAGTCCAAGGGTGATGATGGCATGGCAGAACCGACGTCGCTCGACTGTGTGAGCTGTCCAAGGGCTATGATGACATGACACTCCCCACGTTATCCGATCGTGTATACCAACCAAGGTCTATGATGGCATGTCAAGCCCGATGTCGTTCGACCGCGAGTGTTTTCCAAGGGCTACGCGGGCGTGCCACACCTAACTTCGTCCAATGGGGTGTTGTCCAAGGGCTATGATGGCATGTCACGCCTGATATCATCCAACAGTGTGTGTTCTTGAAGGGCAATGATGGCATGCGATGCCCAACATCTTCCGACCATCTGTGCAGTCTAAGGGCGATGATGGCATGCCACACACAACGCCTCTGACTGTGTGTACAGTCGAAGGGCGATGATTGCATGACATGCGCGACGTCATTTGACCATGTATGTAATTCAAGAAAGATAATGGCATGCCACGCTCGATGTCGCCTGATAGTGTGTGTTGTCCAAGGGCCATGATTGCCTGCCATGACCAATGTCGTACAACCATGTGTGCTTTTCGATGGCGGTGATGGCATACCACGCCCAACATCATCCTTTCGTGTGTGCAGTGCCACACCCGACTTTCGCTCGATCGTGTGTGCTATCCAAGGGTTATGATGACATGGACGCCCCACGTCAGCCTACTATGTGTGGTTACCAAGGTCTATGATGGCCTGCCGCACACGACTTCCTCCTACTGAGTATTCTATCCGAAGGCATTGATAGCAATGCCATGCCCGACCTTGTCCTACCCTGTCAGCTGTCAAACGGCGACGAATACATACCCACCCGGCATCGTATGTTCGTATATGTAGTTGTAGGGTAAGGATGCCATGCCACGCCTGACGTTGTCCGTCCATGTGTGTTTTCCAATCGCTATGATAACATGCATCACCTTACTGTGCGTTCTTTCAAAGGGCTATGATGGCATGCCATGCATGAAATCATCCGTCTATGTGTGTTGTCCAATGTCTATGCGGGCATGTTACACTCGACGTTGTTCGACTATGTGTGTTTTCCAAGGGGCATGATTGCATGCCACGCCCCATGACATTTGATTGTGTATGCAGAACAAAGGCAATGTTTTCATGCAATGCCCTAAATCATCATTTTATATGTGCAGTCCAAAGGCTATGATGGCATTCAACGCCCGACGTCGTCTTACCGTGTCTGCTATCCAATGGCTATGATGACATACCATGCCTAATACTATCCGACATTGTGTGTTGTCCAAGGGCTATGATGGATTGCCACACCTGGTGTTGTCCGACCATGTGTGCTGTCCAAGGGCTATGCGAGCATGCTAAGCCCGACGTCATCCGATCGTGTATCCCGTCTACGGGTGATGATCACATGCCATGCCCGACATCATCCTACTGTGTGCTGACCAAGATCTATAGTCGCATGCCACGCCCGACGTTGTCCGGCCGTGTGTGTTGTCCAAGGGCTACATGGGCATGCCACGCCTTATATCTTCCAACCGTGTGTTCTGTCCAAGGGCGATGATGGCATGCCACGCCTAACGTAGTCCGACCGTGTGTGCTGTCAAAGGGTAATAATGTCGTGCCCACCCGACATCGTCTGTTTGTGTGTGTCATAAAAAAGCTGTGATGGCATTACACAACCAACATCGTCCGACCGTGTATGTTGTCCAATTAATATAATGACATGCCACGTCCGAAGATCTCTCAATTGACCGACCTACCTTGAAGAGTCGTATTATCCCTCTATTGAACATAATAAGTTTCAGACACATCCTTGAGTTGGTATGTGTCCAACTTGGCCTTCTCACTTGTAGAAACATCCATGGCATGTAGTTTCTTGTAGACCTCATCAATAAAGTCTTGGGGATATTCATAAACCTTAGACACAGAAAATATAGGAAGATTCATCCGAGTAAAATCCCTAAGTCGGCATGCCATATTAGAAACTTGTTCATGGACCCGAGGTTCAACCTCCCGATTTGCTTAGGCTGTCATAGCTTGGGCTTGAACCGTTGCGGCTTGGTCTTGAGTAGTAATGGATTGGGACATTTGAGCAAGAATAACCCTTATTTCGACCTTTGTCAAATGTGGAGGATTAGTCGAAGCTTGATCATCAACAACTACCTCCTCAAGTAGAAGGACTTGATCACCATGGAGAGGACCTCATACATTAGCAACCTACTCCTCAATCCTCCTAGCCGCATTCCTCCGAGTATTCATTTCCTATAAGTAAAATACAAGGTTTAAGTGAAATCATATAAGAAGTACACTCAAGAGGCACGATAATGGATTTCCAAAATGAGAGTGATTCCTTAGCATCAAATAAGTTTGTCACATTGGGGTTTACCCCCATATGCAACTAGCGTCGTAATCCTCTTTGTGAACTATGATTAGCCTCTTAGTATTACATCATCACATTCATTGATCAAAAATATGGAAGAATTAAAACTTTTTCATTAACATTTATTTTGAGGTTTACATAGACCTCTACATACACATAATATATAGTCGTATAGAGTATACATAGACCCCTCGTATAGGAATGTTACATAGCGTTCTACTTGTATTGAACATTCTTATACAAGATATAAAATAAAGTCTCAATGATTGTCTCATCTCATACAATCTAATAGATTGTCACAATATGGGCATAGCCCTACATCAAAAGTAAAGAAGCCACATATAGGGTTATACAAGTCATACATAATGAAAATATAATGAAAATTAGTGAGTCTTACACTCATAACAAAGGAACTTCATAAGAAAGAAATTTGGCATCGCCCTCGTGAAGTGAGAACGTACCTACTTGGACAAAAGGAGTTATCCAAGCCTTAAACAAATTCGCCTGCCAAACCCTTCAACTACCGGAAACTAAATTGTTGGGGAAAAGGGAATTAAATGGAGTTATTACTCTACTTGTACAAAGTATGAGACCATATGCACATTTAACACCAAAATGTGCTGAAAAGGAACATTTAGTTAAAGCATGCCATTTTACCCCTTTAAACACTTATGCATAATTATCAAACCATACCAATCATTTAGACATGTCGAACAAGTTAAATAAATCATATGCATTTCAATCATACTTGAACCCATAATCTCATGTAACTCTACCACCAAGTAATAGCATCATAACATGCCCTATGTAGTCCAATCGCTTGTAAAGTCTAAGGGCAATAACGGCATGCCCACCTTACATCTTTGCACTATGTGTGTTTTCGAAGGGCCATGATTTAATTCCATGCCCGACATCGTCCGACCATGTGTGTTGTACAAGGGAGATTATGTCATTCCATGCTCGACATCGTCTGTTCATGTGTACAATTTAAGGGCTATAATGTCATGCCACAACGGACTTTATCTGACCGTGTGTGCTATCAAATTTCTATGAATATATTCCATTCCAAAAGTTGTTTGACCGTGTTTGTTGTCGAATGGATATAATGGAATTCCACACCTCGTATTAACTGACCGTGTGTGTTGTCCAAGGGCTACGAGGGCATGCCACGTCTGACATCATCCGTTCATGTGTGCAGTCCAAGGATAATAATGGCATGCCATGCAAGACATCATCCGACCGTGTGTGCTAGTCAATGGCAATGATGACATGTCATTCCTGACGTTGTTCTACCGTGTTTATGTTGTCTAAGGTACATGATGGCATGACACGCCTGATAACATCCGACCGTGTGTGCTGTCCATGGGTCATCATGGCATGCCACGCCCGACGTCATCCAATCGTATGTCCTATCAAAGGGGCATGATGATATTCCACGCCTAACATAGTCCAAAAGTATGTGCTACCCAACGAAGATAATGTCATGCCACGCGCGACGTATTATGACCAAGTGTGCTGTTTAAAGGCAATGTGGGATTGCAACGCCCAACTTCATCCGATCCTGTGTGTTGTCCAAGGGAGATGAAGTAGTCCAACCATGTGTTCTCTCCAACGGCGATGATGGCATGCTACGCTTGAAATCATTCATTTTGGTGTGCAATACAAGGGCGATGATAGCATTCCATGCATGACAAACGTCTGATCGTGCATGTTGCCCAATGGATATGATGACATGTCACGCCAGGTCTTGTCTGACCGTGTGTGCATTTCAAGGGCTATGATAGCATGCCAACATGACATCATCCGACCGTGTGTGATGTACAAGGACTACGTGGGCATTCCATGCTTGACGTCGCCTGACTATATATTCTGCCCAAGGTTCATGATGGCATGCCATACCCAATGTCATCCGACCGTGTATGTTGTCCAATTTCTATAATGACATGCCACGCCCGAAGATCTCCCAAGTCACTTACCCACCTCGAAGAGTCCTATTATCCCTCCATTGAGCATAATAAGTTTGTGCCACATCCTTGAGTTGGTATGTGGCCAACTTGGCCTTATCACTTGTAGAAACTCCCATGGAATATAGTATCGTGTAGACCTCATCAATAAACTCTGGGGATATTCATAAACCATAGACCCATAGAATATAGGAGGATTTATCTAAGTAAAATCCCTAAGTCAGCATACCATAGTAGAAACTTGTTGATGGACCTGAGGTTCAACCTCCCAATTTGCTTAGGCTGTCATAGCTTGATCTTGAACCGTTGCGTCTTGGTCTTGAGTAGTAATGGCTTGGGACATTTGAGAAATAATAACCCTCATCTCGACCTCCATCAAATGTTGAGGATTAGTCGAATCTTGATCATCAACAACTACCTCATCTAGTAGGACTTGATTACCATGGAGAGGACCTCCTACATTAGGGATCTCCTCCTCAAGCCTTCCTATAACTAAAATACAAGGTTTAGGTGAAACCATATAAGAAGTACACTCTAGAGGCACGATAATGGATTTCCAAAATGAGAGTAATTCCTTAGCATCAAATAAGTTTGTCACATTCGGGTTTATCCCCAGATGCAACTGCCATCGTCATCCTCTTTGTGAACCATGACTAGCCTCTTAGTATTACATCATCACATTCATTGATCAAAAATACGTAACAATTTCATTAACATCTACTTTGAGGTTTACATAAACCTCTACATACACATAATATATAGTCATATAGAGCATACATAGACCCCTCGTATAGGAAAGTTACATAGCGTTCTACTTGTATTGAACATTCTTATACAAGAGATAGAATAAAGTCTCAATGATTGTCTCATTTCATACCATCTAATTGATTATCACAATATGGGCATAGCCCTACATCAAAAGTAAAGAAGCCACATATAGGCTTATACAAGTCATACATAATGGAAATATAATAAAAATGAGGGAGTCTTAAACTCATAACAAAGGAACTTCATAAGCAAGATATTTGGCATCGCCCTCGCGAAGTAAGAACGTACCCACTTTGACAAAAGGAGATGTCCAAGCCTTAAATAAAGTCACCTTCCAAACCCTTCAACGGCCAGAACCTAAATTGTTGGGGAAAAGGGAATAAAATGGATTTATTACTCTATATGTACTAAGTATGAGACCATATACACATATAACACCAAAACGTGCTGAAAAAGAACATTTAGTTAAAGCATGCCATTTTACCTCTCTAAACACTTATGCATCATTATCAAACCATACCAATCATTTAGACATGTCCAACAAGTTAAATAAATCATATGCATTTCAATCATACTTGAACCCATAATCTTATGTAACTCTGACCGTGTGTGCTATCCAATTTCTATGAAGACATTATATTCCTAAAGTTGTCTGACCGTGTGTGTTGTCGAAGGGCTATAATGGAATTCCACACCTGGTATTATCCGACTGTGGGTGTTGTCCAAGGGATATAAGGGCATGCAACGTCTGACGTCATCCGTTCATGTGTGCAGTTCCAAGGATAATGATGGCATGACGTGCAAGACATCATCCGACCGTGTGTGCTAGTCAATGGCTATGATGACATTCCATTCTTGACGTTGTCCTACCGTGTTTGTGTTGTCTAAGAGCCAGGATGGAATGACATGCCTGATGTCATCCGACCGTGTGTGCTGTCCAAGGGTGATAATGGCATGCCACACCTGACGTCGGCCGATCGTGTGTTTTATCCAAGGGCCATGGTTGCACTAGATGCATGATGTCGCCCGATCGTGTGTTCTCTGGAAGTGAAATGATGGCATGCCATGCCTGACGTCTTCCATTTGTGTTTTCAGTCAAAGGGAGATGATGGATTGCCACACCCCTCGTCGTTCGGCTGTGTATGCAGTCTAAGGGAGATGATGGAATGGCATGCCCTATGTCGTCTAACCGTGAGATTTTCCAGGGCCCATTATTGGATACCACGCCCGACGTCATCTTACCGTGTGTGCTTTCCAAGTGCGATAAGTCATGCCACACCCAACATTTTCCGTTTTCGTGTGACATTCAAGGGCAATAATGGCATACCATGCCCGACCGTGTGTAGTTTTCAAGGGTGATGATGGCATGCCCACCTGACATCGTCCGTTCATGTGTGCAGTAAAAGGGCGATGATGGCATGCCACATCCGACGTTGTTCTATCGTGTGTTCTTTCAAAGGGTAATGATTGCATGCCACACACAATGTCATATGACTTTGTGTGCTATCCATGGGATACGAGGGCAGGCCACGCTCGACCTCGTCCATCTATGTGTGCTATTAAAGGACCATGATGGAATGTCATGCCCGACTTCGTCCGGCCGTGTGAGCTGTCAAAGGGCAACGATGGCATGCCACACTCGACATCATTCGTTCATGTATGCAATCCAAGGGCTATGATGGCAATCCACACCCGACGTCGTCTGACTAATTGTGTTATCAAATGCTATGATGACATACTATGCCTCACATTGTCCGATCGTGTGTGCTGTCCAAGGGCTATGATGGAATGCCACTTGTTGTGTCCTCTCCCCGTGTGTGTTGTTCAATGGCTACGCGAGCATGCGACTCTTGACGTCGTCCGACCGTGATTCCCGTCTAAGGGAGATGACAGCATGCCATTCCTGACGTCATCCTTCCATCTTTGCCGACCAAGGTCTATAATGGCATACAACTCCCGATGCCATCCGACCATGTGTGCTGTCAAAGGGCCACATGGGCATTCCACGCCTGACATTGTTCATTCATGTGTTCAGTCCAAGGGAGATGATGGCATGCCACACCCGATGTAGTCCTACAATTTGTACTGTCCAAGGGCGATGATGGCTTTCCCACACAATGTCGTTCGACTATGTGTGTTGTCCTAGGTCCATGATGGCTTGCCATGCCCGACGTCAGCCGATGACGTGTGTTTTCCAAAGGAGATGATGGCATGCCACGCCAGACATCGTCCATTTATGTGTGTAGTATAAGGGCTATGATGGCATGCCACGCCCGAGTTCATCTGACCGTGTGTGCTATCTAATGGGTATGATGACATTCCATGCATGCCGTTGTTCGATCGTGCGTGTTGTCCAAGGTCTATGATGGAATGCCACACCTGGCTTCATTTGACATATGCTCTATCCAATGACTACGCGGGCATGCCACGCTGACGTCATCCATCCATGTGTGTAGTCCAAGGGCGATGATGGCATGCCACTTTTTTGGTCTCATTTTTTGTTACGTAAACAATTAAGAGAGTCAACTAAATTTTAATACAATTTTTTAAATATTTTAAGTTGCTGATTATTATTTATTTTTACTTTTTTGAATTTTAAATAATATATGTTGCTTTTCTTATCACAACTTATGTTGTACAAACAGAATTTCAAGAGTCAACATGTTATTAATAATTGAGATTTACAATACTTTTTACCTAGTTTTCAAATTAAATAACACATGTTACTTCTTTTGTTCCATTTTATGTGATACATATAACAGAATTTTATGAATGAAAAGTTTTTTTTATAAATAGTATTTTAAGTTGTCCGTTATCATGATTTTTAGAGTATTTTTGTGAAATTTTTGAATATATAAGATGATAAAAAAATAAGACAAACAAATAAAAATGGGAAAAAAGTTGGAAAATTATAGGTTGAAAATGCGGAAAAATTAGAACTTTTTATTATATCTACTTGGAGGTTTACATAGACCTCTACATACACATAATATAGTTGTATCGAGTATACATACACCTTTCGTCTAAGACGGTTACATAGCCTTCTACTTTTATTGCACATACATATATAAAAGATAGAAGATATTTTCAAACATTGTCTCATCTCATACCATCTAAACGATCATAGCAATTTGGGCATAGCCCTACATCAAATGTAAAGAAGCTTCATATAGGATTATACAAGTCGTACTCAAATGAATGTGGAATTAACATAAAAGTCTTTGAAAACAACGCAACTTCATAAGCAAGATATTGACATCTCCCTCGGAAGTGAGGACCTACCCACTTGGATGATAGAGAATATCCAAGCCTTCTTCAAGTAGTCTCAAATGAGCCTTCAACGATCGGAACTTTAAATGTTTGGGAAAAGGAACAAAATGGGGTTAGTACTCCATATGTACTAAGTATGAGACCATATTCACATATAAGAGCAAAACAGACTAAAAAGAGACATTTAGTCAAAACATGCCATTTTACCCTTTAAAAAGTCTTATGCATAATCAATCAAGTCACACCAATCAACCAAACATGCTTACTAAATTAAACAAGTAATATGTATCCCAACATACTTGAACCCATGACCTACTACAACCCTATCATTAAGGAATAACATCACAAGCATGAATAAGAGTTAACTATATCATAATAAGCAAGACAACTACTTATGAATCCTTATCAAGTCAACAATTGCAATGATAAAGCAAATCCCCCATAACCTTACTCAATCATGTAGCCTCAACAAAAAACCATAACAATTGTACAACTTCACATAATATAACGTTTAGATATATATTTCATCTTATTTTAACAATATAACCCAACACAATGAACTAATTAACATATAGTATCAACTATGTGCAAGTCATCATATACGTATCATATATCATCATTTTTCATGAGTAATACATATAAATAAGTGTGGATAAACACAAAGGTGATGGTCAACAAACGTGCTTCACCTGTGCAGTTCCACAGCTAAATATACATTTGCCTACTTTTTTCCTTTGTCTTAATTTGTTTGTCTTATTTTTAATTTTTTATATATTTAAAAATTATGTAAAAATACTGTAAAGCGTATTAATTGACAACTTAAAATATATTTTAAAAAAACATATAACAAATTGGTTGATTATAAAAAGAATTTGATTCATTCACAAAATTATTCTACATGTATCACATAAAATGAGACAAAAGAAGTAAAATATATCATTTAATCTAAAATTACATAAAAAGTAATGTAAATCTCAAATCTCAATTATTAACAACATAATAAATGTTTAATTCTATGTGTGCTACATTAATTAATAACTACTATTTTAGTTGATTCAATGTTCTAAATATAATAGAGATAATTAAAAAATGATATGAAAGAAAATGAGTAAACAACTTAGATAAATAGATAAAAACAAATAAGGTACTAACCTCTTCAATACTTTTAATTTCCCCTTGAAATTTATTTCTTTTGGCAAGTACAAATTTAAAATTGAAATTTGAAATATTATCTTATTCTCTTTCTATTTAGTTACATCTGTTGGATGTGTATTTTGCATATCTATTTTCATGAGAAGTTTGACATAAACTTATAGTGTTACACATGAATTTTGCATGTATAAGAGATGACAAACTCTGGGAGAGAGTAAGAAGAAGAAGATGTATTAAAGTATCACACAAATTTGTGAGAGAAAAAACTTAAATTCAAAAGGAAAACTGATGTTTGAAAGTTGTTTGATTGACAGAGAAAAAATTTAAAATCAATTTGGATAATGATTGTAATTGAAAAGATAATTGAGTGAAATTAGTGAGTAAAATAAGGAGTGACATCGTGAGTGGTGAAATGTGGGGGGAGGAAAGAGAGAGTTAATAACTAGATTTCAATTACAAGTTAAAAAAGGGATTAAGTACTTTTTTTAAAAAAGTAGAAAATAATAGAAAATAAGAAACTTAAAGTTGTTATTTAAGTTATTTTTCCTTACTTATATACACAATTTTACTCATCTTATTTCCCATTTTTTTTCCAACCTTTTTGAAATATTTCATAAATTCCTTATTTCTCATAATTCATAAAATTTTCAGATACATAAGATTCATCAGCCAAAATCCATGTGTATTATCTCTTTTTCACTCCTCCTTTCTCTCCCTAAATTCACTCCACATTCTTAGCATGTACAATTTCAAATTAACCTGATTTTCAAAAAAGGATTCTCTCTCTCAATTCAAACATGTGAATAGGTAGGTTTTGTCTTCTCTATTATTTTCTTCCATTTTTTTTCCTGAAATTTTTCCTGATACATACGGGACAGCTCCCTTCATTTAGTATTGGGGTTAATCAATTAAACTTTTCTAATATTAAGATTAGATCTTGGGGTCCATCTCGTCCTCCTCCAAAATGTCAGTGATGGTAGACTTTCTATGACAATGTATTGACAAGGTTTTTACTGTATCCAATGGACTACCACAAATGCAACAACAATCTTATACATTATTGATTTGTTAAGAAGGTTAAAGAGAAGCAGATTGAATTGTTGGGTTTTTAATTTTTGTTTTGATTTTTCTTATTCATATTTTTTGATATATATGGATTCAAATTTTTAATGTATCTAGTTATTTTTATTTTTATTAAATTGATGTATAATTCTTTGTTTTCAACATTAGGATGAATTACAATTTTATCATGCTCAATATGTTGTGTTAAAATTTTATAATCTATCATGTATTAGGTGTTGTTATGTATTTGTTGTGTTTAATTTTTTTCCATACTTATTTAAATTAGAAGATTATGTGCATATACACATTACTCAATAAATACACTTGATAGATAAATCATATTAATATATAGATAAAGCATTTAGTATCAAATTAATTGATAAAATGTAATTTAGGGTCTTACTCTATGGGATTATGTAGATTATACTAATTTTATTCATTATTTGAGGAGTTATAATTTTCTGAAATTATTGATACAAAAATAATGTTCAATGGTAGTGGGCGTTTTTGCATCATCTATGGAGTTGTTGTAATTATGTGAAGTTACTGATACAAAAATAATACCTATTGTTGTATCATTACAAATCTGCACTATTAGAGTGTGTATCAAATACACAAAATTTACTAAAATGTATCAGATACACACATATGATACATAGCAAGTTACTAATTTTTATGCCATTATTTGTATCATGTTTAAGTGTTAGACAATTTTTGTATCATGTTCAACTAGTCGGCATATAGTATCAAATATAAATATCTGTAAAATTTTATAGATTATCAATTTATATTAAGAATTATTACTTTTTTTAATCACTGTGTATCAACTAAATATTAAGATACTTGTAGTTACATTAATTTGAAATCTCCTACCCATGATTTTCCTTCCTTTTTCACTCCACAAACCTCTCCATAGTTACTTTCATTAATTTATTTTTACATTTTAAATTTTTTCTCTTTCAAATTAATGATTTAAAGTTATTCAAGAATTAGATTTATTTTAATCCTTTGGTTTTCAATTTGTCTTATTTTTTTCTTTTAAAAAAATCATTTTAAAAAATTGTTGAATCTTTTACTCGCGATATCTTTAGGGAATAGAAGTGAAAAAAACGTTGTTAATGCATAGAGTTCATCTTGGAGTGTATTTGGAATGGTTTCAGGAATTTCTAATGGTGATATTGATACACTTCATTCTGTTGAGGTGATCTTTCAATTTTTGAAACTTACTTACAATGTATCTCTCCTCTTTTGATTATAAATTAGCCTTTATCACTGATCAGATACATCACTGCTACAATATTCTTAGGTTTATTCAATGGATCATGTTCATTTTTAAGGTATTAATACATAACTCTCATATTGTTGAATCTTCGATTAGTGTTTATCATGTTCAATATAAATGTACTTGATACGGAAACTTTGTATTATGTATCACACACCAAAAGTCATACTATTTGGAGCAATTAAAGGTAAAATTTCTCTCTTTAAAAAAATATAGTATTTTCTAAACAAAATACGATACATAAATAATAATGTATCATGCAATAATCTTTTAGGCATGATATGTAAATCTGAACTCATACTAAATGTGTCTGATACATGTAACCTTACCAAGCAATAATGTATCGATTTCAAATCTAAAATCTTATGGGCAACACTTTCTTATTTAATGTATCACTAGAAATATAACACTTATCAATTCAAACTAAAAGAATCTTCATGATGTATCTTCTCTAAAATTTTGATAATTTTGAGTCAAAATGAAAGGATCTTCCATGAACTAGGATAATAATTTTGAAGCTCAAAATTTACAAATTTTTTTAATCAAACTGAGTGGATGTTCAATAAATTGGAAGAAAAAATTTGAATTTGAAAATTTCAACAATTCTCAATCAAAATTGAATGGATCTCCGATACACTTGAAGATTCACAAAATAAAATGTTTGTTCAACAACTATTCCATCACTTTTGTATCCTTTACAACTCACCTTGTTTATCCAAAATTTTTAGAAATTTTTTTTAATCAAATTTGAAAGGTTTTTTCGCTGAACAATTAGAGATTAAGAATTGACATTATACATATTATGCAGATTTTATGTCACTTTTATTGGCAAATATAAGACATGTACTTTTAGAGGAGCTAAATTAGATGTACTATCCCATGTGCATAATCCCATGGATGAAGAATCTGACACCATATTTGAAAATGCAAAAAAATTGTTTTTCAATAATTGGTACGGCGCATCAAACTTGAGAATGTCTCCTACATTAAACAAGATAGATTTATATAAGACCTCAAAAATGACTTATGTAAAATATATCCTAACATGTTGGTCTTGATGGTCTAAGGTTCTAAATAGGTTTATAATATGGTATTGAGTTTAGGTGCATTGAAAGTCAAACGTCACGGGACGACCAAGAAGTTCGACGACTAAGTCACCTATGTGCCTCAAATGTGGTTTTATGTGTTTATGTGTGACTCATGAGGTTATAAGATCTTTATATGAGTTAATTTTATGTATATAAGCAGTGTGTAAAGTTCCGTGAAGCTTGGAGGTCGAACGTGCAAGAACGTCTATGACGTTCGAAAGGTTTGCCTTGAAACGACCTTCTGTGGCTAAGCATGTTTCGTCGAGTTTTACGTGTTCTTTTTGGATGAAATTCATGTGAGCGTTTCTAAAATCATATACGGTCATTTTTGGGTTGGAAACATACGGGAAAAACATCCCCAAGAACCATTTAAGGGTCCTTGTGGAAGGATCCAAAGTTGGTGTCAAGGGTGCCCAAGACAGCCCAAACCACGAAGGCAATTGACGCCCAGTGGGTCAGTCGACGCCCCGTTGGTAGGATATCCTCTTTTGGTACTTATCCTAGTAAAATAGATACCAATGTTGAGTCTCTGAACCAATCAACGGAAGGACTGGACGGTCCATTTGTGGAAAAACGGTCCGTCAACTGCCCAACCGTCGATGGTGTTGTCACTGCGTGCAGTTCACTGCCAAGTGAGGGATGAACTTGTAAATTCACCCTACTTCAAAATAAGAGTATTGGATGTTCCTTAATGATATTTTGGATATTTTAAATGTGCATATATGTTTTTAACAGTTAGAAGATTTCATTCTTCAAAATCAAAACCCCAAAATCCCTTAGAAATTCCTTAAGACTCCATTGAAGCCAAAGTCAAGGAAGAGCTTGGATTGTTGAATTGAGTGGATATACTTCATCAAATAGAAGAATTATCATCATTTATTTATGTCTTTTGATCCTTGAAACTCGTTTCATCAAGAGTCCCAACTTTAAAAGGTGTTTTAATGTTTTCAAAGTTGAACTTGACCAATTTCATGATCTACCATGGGTTCTTGCATTAATGATTTTTAAGCATTTAATATTGATTAATTTGTCGTTGTATTGATAATTTTAACCTAAATAACCTATGAAACATGCAATTGATGAACCCTCGTTTTTGACTGAGTTATGGATTACTTGATATCGATCTAATATCTTTGAATTATGGTGTAGATTTCTATGGGTTGTCTAATGATGTAATATTTGTATTCAATTGATATCTAGGTTGTATTATATTGATGAATTTACATTTAATTGACCTAGTTTCATTGAGTATGATAGTTTTTACATTGAGTTGATGTTCATGGCCATTGGTAAGCGCCTTATGGAATTGAATTGGGTGATTTAGCATTGAATTGAGGTGTTGAAGATGGAGTGGTGGTACGCTTTCCTATTTACCTTATTTTATGTTAATTAGACTTCTATTATATTGTTATTTGTATGGTACACTTATGTTGGCGTTGTTATATGATTTATTTGCAATTGATGTGGCCTTGTTGGCGTTACTTTATGTATTATGTGGAGTATGATAATGTCTGTATATATGTGAAATAATGTCAAGTAGATCTGTTCTTCTATTGATGTTATGTAGGTAATCATGTGAGACTATGACTATGGCTTTGTATGTATAGTCTTAGGGTTGATATTTGGTTATTCCTACTTGACTATATGGAGTCTATGATGGCCATATTAATGATGTTATGATAGTGTACAGAATGACATAAAAAAGATAATAGTTGTTCGTATGTGTTCCTAGAATGACATGTTATATATGTTAAGGTGAAGTATGTGGTTATTGTCTTGATTAACTTGTGCCCCATACTTGATGCATGAATGAAGGTGAATATGTGATGTTTTGATTTAGGGTGGTAAAGCTCTTAGTATTGTATGTATAAATGACATGAGACCATAAATGATATAAGAAAGTCTTTTATGTGAAACCTTGAACCTAATGATAAGGTTATGAGTGTTGAAGTAGAAAGACCTAATGGTATCCTTCAAAGTAAAGGAATGATGGACATAAGGTTAATTGGCTAGAACGACATCATATCAAACCTTACGAAAGTCATCATGAGCTTCTTGTCGCCATTGTAAGGTAACCCTAGAAGACCTTTTTGGTAGGGCAAATGTAATTGGGTTATGAACTTGATATGGAACCCATTTGTATGAATGTTAATGTGAATTACTCTATGAGAACGAAGGCTAGCACCAAGTAAGTATTGTAAGGGAAAATGTTTTAGTCAAAGAATGAGACTATAATACAAACCATGCCCTTCATATTCATTAATCATGTGCCTATATGGGATGTGTCCAAGTTTTTCCATTGGCAAGTAGAACAACCTCATCACAGTAGGATAGAACTCCGGATTCCATATCTTGCTATCATGGTCAATATCGGTTATTGTCTATTCTCATCATGTGGTATACTTATTGCATTAGAGAAGTTCGATGAAGTTTAGGTGGTGGTATGGAACGCTATCTAGACATTGTACAATAGGTTTTGAAGGTGTTAGTTGGAGTCCCTAGGTCTTGTCCAAGACCATTATTTGAATGTCCTTTATGCGATGTATGAGTCTCTTAATGAATCAATGAACTAATGACTTATGTTATAAAGTATGTAAATGAATGAGTACCTAATCTAAAGTGACTTAAAGATTCCTTAGTTAAAGTGTGAAGAGGACATATGGGATGATCTCTTCATGTCTAACATGGGGAAGTCTTGAGAGGACTCTAGTTAGGGAAGATGGTTGGATTTGTAGACATAATCTAACCTTAGTTTGTCTCAAGGATTACTTAAGTAATTTTGAAGAGGTCAATCATGGACTTTATATTCTTGATTTATGTAAGTAGGTCTTTTAAAGCCTTCGGAGAGAGAATGCCATATCATTTATGTGGTGGTGTATTAAGTGAGAGTTATTCTATCCTTGGTAGTCTATGTGTGTAAGGGATTGTATGGGCGGTCGCTTCACAACTCACTCAAGTGAGACTTAGAATCACCTTTGGTAGAATAATCTTACATGATGTTTATGATGCCTTCTAAGTGTGTATGTGACTCATTATAAGTAGTCTCGAGGGTCGTTTAGGCACACTTAGAGAGGGTGTATGGGCGGTCTCTCTTTGTGTGACTTAAGTGAATCTTAGTCGTAACTTAAGCTAATTGACATAACAAAATTAATTATTTTGTCCCCCCTCCCTTTTTAATCTCAACAGTTATTTATTTACCGTGTATTAATTACTATGTATCATATGGTAGGTACGTATCAAATGCCGAACTTATTAAGAGATAATCTGTAATATGTAAATTAGTTGGGATAGACTGTATTCTTATCTTACACTATGGGATTCCTTTAATTTTTACTTATATTTATGTGTCACACTTGCTATATACTTAGTATACATTCTTTATATACGTGTCATACTTGTTATGTTGGGCCCGTGCTTACAAGGGCTATCCACTTCTAGTTTTGATCCTAAAACAGAGTTTTATGTTAAGAAATTCTTACAAATAAAATAAGTATTATTTTGTAACGACCTGTTTAGTCGTTTTGAGCAGCAGACTTCAATTCTGGAAAAACTGGCAAAAACGACGGACCCCACGAGGTACCGTCATGGGCACGACGGACCGTCGAGGGGGTCTCGTTCCATAACACTTAGAAAATATAAAATTGGGTACTGAAATCGACTCTCTGAACTCTGTGACGGACCTGCAGGACGGACGGTCACAGGTACGACGAACCGTCGTGAGCTCCCGTTTCAAAACACTTCAACTCTTGAGAGATTTGGTAAAGGGAACGATTCTCTGAACGTCGTGACGGAGGTGCAGGACGGACCGTCGTAGGTACAACGGGCCGTCACAGACTCCTTAAGGAAATCGATTCTCTGACAAACCTGCATGACGGACCGTCGCAGGCACGACGGGCCATCGCAGGTTGCGCAATTCCAGTCTTGGTCGGATTTCTTTACACGTTTTAAGGGGCGTTTTGGACTATTCCTACTTTAATTATAAAGTTAGTGGGTTAATGTTAATAAGTCTAATTACTTGGGGGTTAAAAGAGGTAACCTTAAGTTAATTAGTGGGTTATTATTGCCATCTTTTATTCTTAATTATATACTAATTAGGGTAAAAGAAAGAGGGTTTGAATAAAGAAAATAGAAAGAACACAAAGAGAGAGAGGGAGAATCGAACGAGAAGGTGAAAAGAAGAGGGGAAACACAAAGCTTTGGAGAAAATTTGCTTGCTTGATCACTAATCTTCGGTGGAGGTAGGTTATGGTTTTCATGCTATTCGTAGTAAACTCTTAATAGCGAATGATATGTGTTAGTAGTATTGTAAACCCTTCTATATGCTTAATTGTATGCTTGCATGAATGATGTGATTATGTAATTATGAATAAATAAGCATGATGAAGCTATTGAATCCCAAATCTTGAAAAGAAACCCTAATCTACTTTGTTAATGATGATGCCTTGGTATAAAAGAAGGCTTGATGAACGAAAGGGGTGAGACTAGGGGATCGGGTGCCACGTTCCGGTACCAGGACAGAGATAGAGGATCGGGTGCCACGTTCCGGTACCAGGATAGAATGAGGATCGGAGTGTCACATTCCGACACCAGGATAGTATATGGATCGGGTGCCAAGTTCCGGTACCAGGATAGAATGAGGATCGGAGTGTCATGTTCCGACACCAGGATAGTATATGGATCGAGTGCCACGTTCAGGTACCAGGATAGAATGAGGATCGGAGTTTCACGTTCCGACACCAGGATAGTATATGGATCGGGTGCCACGTTCCGGTACCAGGATAGAATGAGAATCGGAGTATCACATTCCGACACCAGGATAGTATATGGATCGGAGTGTCACGTACCGACACGAGGGGAATAAGTATAATGAATCTTGTAAGATGCTAATATACTCAATTTAATGAAACTAATTCCCAAATGAGTATGGTATTGAGGCTTGAGTCCTCATGTGTGAACTTGACGGTAATTGTTAATGATATAGTACTTGTTGTTGC
This sequence comes from Solanum lycopersicum, assembly GCF_036512215.1. Lineage (NCBI taxonomy): Eukaryota > Viridiplantae > Streptophyta > Magnoliopsida > Solanales > Solanaceae > Solanum > Solanum lycopersicum. Next base: position 27,627,356 of record NC_090801.1, on the reverse strand, counting down.
TACATGTTGACTATCATAGTTGACTTTATGATATTGCTTAATATATATTGTTTTCTATTTCGAGTTGGCCGATGATATCTACTCAGTACCCGTGTTTTGTACTGACCCCTACTTTTATGTTTTCTTCTTGTTTATTTGTAGAGTGCAGCAAACGTACCGTCATCTTCAACTCAACCGCAATTCTAGCCAGTCTTCTTCACATCGGATCTTCAGGGTGAGCTAATGTTTCTAGCTTGGACTGGATCTTCTTCCTCATGTCTTTATGCCTTGAAGTTCCGGCATGGACTAGCTTATTATGTATTTTTAGCTTCTTAGAATACCCTTAGTTTAGTAATTTGATCATAGATGTTCTTGTGGTGATGACTTCTAGATTCTGGGGATAATAATAGTTATTGATTTTATTAATGAGTTTAAGTCTTCCGCATTACTTTCTGTTGATATTATATTGAAATGTTAAGGTTTAGATTGGTTGGTTCGCTCACACAGGAGGGTAAGTGTGGGTGCCAGTCGCGGCCCGGTTTTGGGTCATGACAAACTTGGTATCAGAGCATTAGGTTCGTTGGTCTCATCACACAAGAACAAGTCTAGTAGAGTCTTAAGGAACGGTAGGGGGACGCCTTTACTTTTCTTTGAGGGGCAATAAGACTTTAGGAAAATTCCATTCTTGCTTCTCTCTTTCGTGCTACTACTTGAATCCAATTGGTATCTAGGTGATACAAATTGGTATCTGACCATCTTCACTCTATTTCGCAGATGGTTAGAACTAGAGCAACGACTGCGCCAACACCAACACCGGCAAGACAAGAAACGTCTGAGCCAGCCACTGGGGCTGTGGCTCGAGGAAGAGCAACGACAAGAGGCCGTGGTAGAGGTCGTGGGAGGACGTCCTATAGAGGGAGAGGACGAGTACCTAGCCCATCTGATGCTAGGGCGGTGACTCCTCCACCGACTGAGTAAGTAGTAAGAGAGGGTGAGGAAGGGGAGAATGAACAAGTGCAAAATGATGAATTGCCACCCCAACCTACCCCAGAGATGATCAATCAGGTTCTCGCTTATCTTAGTGGGTTATCTGATCAGGGGCAGACACCTCCAGTGTTTTCTGCACCAGCACCTCAGGTTCTGGAGGTGCAACATGCGGCTACTATGGCTCCTCGAATGGATGTATCATTGGACATAGGCACGTTTCCACGTCTGACTACTGGGCCTATAATGACAAATGATCAGCATGAACTTTTCAGTAAGTTCTTGAAATTGAAACCTCAAGTCTTCAAGGGTGCTGAATCTGAGGATGCTTACGATTTTTTGGTTGACTGTCACGAGCTACTACACAAGATGGGTATAGTAGAACGATTTGGTGTTGAGTTCGTGAGTTATCAGTTTCAAGGGAACGCCAAAATGTGGTGGCGGTCACATGTTGAGTGTCAACCAACAGAGGCACCACCTATGACTTGGGCCTCATTCTCTAGCTTGTTTATGGAGAAGTATATCCCCCGGACTTTTGAGGGATAGGAAAAGGGTTAAGTTCTTGAGCCTATAGCAAGGTAGGATGTCGGTTAATGCATATGAGGCTAGGTTTCGCGCAATATCCAGGTATGCCACTCAACTTTGTTTCAGTCCACAAGAGCGGATTCGCCGGTTTGTGAAGGGGTTGAGGTCAGAGTTGCGGATTTCGGCCTTACAGGTAGCGGCTACGGCAAAATCCTTCCAAGAAGTGATAGACTTCGTGATAGAGGTGGAAGGAGTGAAGCCCGATGACTTCACCTCGACATCGACATCAAAAAGGTTTCTAAAGGGAGGTGAGTTTAATGGTTCTTACCCTAGAGGACAGGGTTCCGGAGGTTACTCAGTCCGACCGATTCAGTCTTCACTACAGACTGTAGTTGGGGGTCCACCTCAGACCGGTCAACACTTCCCTGAGAGACCTATGCATGAACCCAGAGAGTGCTATGGATGTGGGGAGATTGGACATATTAAGAGATATTGTCCAAAACCGAGTTACCAACCCCCAATAGCTAGAGGTAGAGGTGGTTATGGAAGAGGCCGTCATTCTGGAGGACGCGGTGGTCGAGGTAATGGTGGTCACCAAAACGGCCGGGGTGATGGGCAAACTGGAGCCACTACATCACAACATGGTAGGGGCAACGGACAGACAAGTAATGGGGCCCATTGCTACGCTTTTCCTGGGAGATCTGAAGCGGAGACATCAGATGCTGTCATCACAGGTAATCTTTTGATTTGTGATTGCATGGCTTCTGTATTGTTTGATCCTGGATCCATATTTTCTTATTTATCTTCCTCATTTTCTAATGGTCTAAATTTACGTTGTGAATTACTTGACATGCCTATTCGTGTTGCTACTCCGGTGGGTGAGTCTGTGGTAGTTGAAAAGGTATATAGGTCTTGTTTGGTGAACTTTGTGGGGAGCAACACTTATATAGATTTGGTTATCTTAGAAATGGTTGATTTTTATGTAATTCTGGGTATGACGCTTTCTCCGCAATTTGCGATCTTGGATTGTAATGCTAAAACGGTGACGTTGGCCAAGCCTGGGACAGATCTGTGAGTGTGGGAGGGTGACTACACTTCCAATCCGGTGCGTATCATCTCCTTTCTTCGTGCTAAGAAAATGGTTAGTAAAGGGTGTTTGGATTTCTTGGCACATCTCAAGGATGACACTACCCAAGTACCCTCGATTGAGTCAGTTTCGGTAGTCCGTGAGTTTTTGGATGTGTTCCCTGCAGATCTTCCTGGTATGCCACCGGATAGGGATATTGACTTCTGTATTGATCTTGAACCGGGTACTCGCCCCATTTCTATACCCCTTTATAGAATGGCTCCCGCCGAATTGAGAGAGTTGAAGGCCCAACTTCAAGAGTTGTTGAGCAAAGGCTTCATTAGACCAAGTGCATCTCCTTGGGGTGCTCCGGTTTTGTTTGTAAAGAAGAAGGATGGGAGTTTTCAGATGTGCATAGACTATCGGCAGTTCAACAAGGTAACCATAAAGAACAAGTATCCTCTTCCTCGCATTGATGACTTGTTCGATCAGTTACAAGATGCTTGTGTCTTCTCTAAGATTGACTTGACATCCGGTTATCATCAATTGAAAATACGGGCAATGGATGTGCCAAAGACTACTTTTAGAACCAGGTATGGGCATTACGAATTTGTAGTGATGTCTTTTGGTCTTACGAATTCCCCTGCTGCGTTCATGAGTTTGATGAACGGGATTTTTAAGCCATATTTGGATCTCTTTGTGATCGTATTTATTGATGATGTACTGATATACTCAAAGAGCAAGAAGGAACATGAAGATCATTTGAGAATGGTATTGGAAATGTTGAGGGAGAAAAAGCTTTATGCCAAGTTCTCTAAGTGTGAGTTTTGGCTAGATGCAGTGTCCTTCTTGGGGCATGTAGTTTCTAAGGATGGAGTGATGGTGGATCCTTCTAAGATTGAGACAGTGAAGAATTGGGTAAGACCTACTAATGTGTCAGAAATAAGGAGCTTTGTTGGGTTAGCGAGCTATTACCGTCGATTCGTCAAGGGATTCTCTTCCATTGCTTCCCAATTAACGAACTTGACTAAGCAGAACGTTCCATTTGTATGGTCGGATGAGTGTGAGGAAAGCTTTCAGAAGCTCAAGACTCTGTTGACTACTGCACCAATTCTCACCTTGCCAGTGGAAGGTAAGAATTTCATTGTCTATTGTGATGCATCCTATTTGGGTTTGGGTGCAGTGCTAATGCAAGAGAAGAATGTGATTGCTTATGCTTCAAGACAATTAAAAGTGCATGAACGTAACTATCCAACTCATGATTTGGAATTGGCTGCGGTAGTGTTTTCCTTAAAACAATGGAGGCACTATCTATATGGGGTTAAGTGTGAGGTCTATACTGATCATCGTAGCCTACAATATGTCTTTACTCAGAAATATTTGAACTTGAGACAGAGGAGATAGATGGAACTACTGAAGGACTACGACATCACTATTTTGTATCATCCAGGGAAGGCGAATGTTGTAGCGGATGCTTTAAGTAGAAAGGCGGGGAGCATGGGAAGTCTAGCTCACTTGCAAGCTTCTAGACGCCCATTGGCTAGAGAAGTTCAGATTCTGGATAACGACCTTGTGAGATTAGAAGTAAATGAAGAAGGGAGGATTTTTAGCTTGTGTGGAGGCAAGATCTTCCTTCCTTGACAAGATTAAGGGAAAGCAGTTTAATGATGAAAAATTGATCCGGATCCGAGATAAAGTGTTGCGAGGAGAGGCTAAGGAAGCACAAATCGATGAGGAAGGTGTTTTGAGGATTAAGGGAAGGGTATGTGTACCCCGCGCCGATGATTTGATCAACACTATTCTGACAGAGGCTCGTAGTTCAAGGTATTCGATATATCCGGGTGCAACCAAGATGTACCGTGACCTAAAGCAACACTTTTGGTGGAGTAGAATGAAGCGTGATATTGTGGATTTTATTACCAAATGTCCAAACTGTCAAAGACATTGGGAAAGGATTGCAATGGATTTCGTGGTTGGTCTTCCGAAGACATTGGGAAAGTTTAATTCTATTTGGGTATTTGTTGATAGGTTAACTAAGTCTGCTCAGTTCATTCCGGTCAAGGTGACTTACAATGCAGAGAAGTTAGCCAAAATCTATGTCTCAGAAATTGTTCGGTTGCATGGGGTTCCACTCTCCATCATATCAGATAGAGGTACGCAGTTTACTTCTAAGTTTTGGAAAACATTGCATGCGGAATTGGGTACTAGGTTGGACCTTAGTACTGCGTTCCATCCTCAGAACGATGGTCAGTCTGAGCAAACGATTCAAGTGTTGGAGGATATGCTTCGTGCATGTGTGATAGAATTTGGTGGTCAGTGGGATAGCTTCTTACCCTTAGCAGAGTTCTCCTACAACAATAGCTATCACTCAAGCATTGATATGGCCCCATTTGAGGCACTATATGGGAGAAGATGTAGGTCTCCCATTGGGTGGTTTGATGAATTTGAAGTTAGACCTTGGGGTACTGACCTTCTGAGGGAATCATTAAATAAAGTGAAATCTATTCAAGAAAAGCTTCTAGCGGCGCAAAGTAGACAGAAGGAGTACGCAGATCGGAAGGTTAGAGACTTAGAGTTCATGGACGGTGAACAAGTCTTGTTGAAGGTTTCGCCAATGAAAGGGGTGATGCGGTTTGGTAAGCGAGGTAAACTTAGCCCAAGGTATATTGGTCCATTTGAAGTACTTAAGCGAGTAGGGGAGGTGGCTTATGAGTTAGCCTTACCTCCAGGGCTGTCCGGAGTGCATCCGGTATTCCATGTGTCGATGTTGAAAAGATACCATGGGGATGGAAACTACATCATTCGTTGGGATTCAGTGTTTCTTGATGAGAATTTGTCTTATGAGGAAGAACCTGTTGCCATTCTAGATAGAGAAATTCGCAAGTTGAGATCAAGGGAGATTGCATCCATCAAAGTTCAATGGAGGAATCGACCGGTCGAAGAAGCCACTTGGGAGAAAGAGGCTGATATGCGAGAATGATACCCACACCTGTTTACAGATTCAGGTACTCCATTTCGCCCTTGTTTTCCTTCTTGTGATCGTTCGGGGACGAACGATGGGTAAATTGGTATCTACTGTAACGACCTGTTTAGTCGTTTTGAGCAGCAGACTTCAATTCTGAAAAAACAGGCAAAAACGACGGACCCCACGACGGACCGTCATGAGCACGACGGACCGTCGAGGGGGTCTCGTTCCATAACACTTAGAAAATAGAAAATTGGATACTGAAATCGACTCTCTGAACTCTGTGACGGACCTGCAGGACGGACGTTCACAGGTACGACGAACCGTCGTGAGCCCCCGTTTCAAAACACTTCAACTCTTGAGAATTTGGTACAGGGAACGATTCTCTGAACGTCGTGACGGAGGTGCAGGAAGGACCGTCGTAGGTACGACGGGCCGTCACAGACTCCTTAAGGAAATCGAGTCTCTGACGAACCTGTATGACGGACCGTCGCAGGCACGACGGGCCGTCGCAGGTTGCGCAATCCCAGTCTGGGTAGGATTTCTTTACACGTTTTAAGGAACGTTTTGGACTATTCCTACTTTAATTATAAAGTTAGTGGGTTAATGTTAATAAGTCTAATTACTTGGGGGTTAAAAGAGGTAACCTTAAGTTAATTAGTGGGTTATTATTGTCATCTTTTATTCTTAATTATATACTAATTAGGGTAAAAGAAAGAGGGTTTGAATAAAGAAAATAAAAAGAACACAAAGAGAGAGAGGGAGAATCGAACGAGAAGGTTAAAAGAAGAGGGGAAACACAAAGCTTTGGAGAAAATTTGCTTGCTTGATCACTAATCTTCGGTGGAGGTAGGTTATGGTTTTCATGCTATTCGTAGTAAACTCTTAATAGCGAATGATATGTGTTAGTAGTATTGTAAACCCTTCTATATGCTTAATTGTATGCTTGCATGAATGATGTGATTATGTAATTATGAATAAATAAGCATGATGAAGCTATTGAATCCCAAATCTTGTAAAGAAACCCTAATCTACTTTGTTAATGATGATGCCTTGGTATAAAAGAAGGCTTGATGAACGAAAGGGGTGAGATAAGGGGATCGAGTGCCACGTTCCGGTACCAGGACAGAGATAGCGGATCGGGTGCCACGTTCCGGTACCAGGATAGAATGAGGATCGGAGTGTCACGTTTCGACACCAGGATAGTATATGGATCGGGTGCCACGTTCCGGTACCAGGATAGAATGAGGATCGGAGTGTCACGTTCCGACACCAGGATAGTATATGGATCGGGTGCCACGTTCCGGTACCAAGATAGAATGAGGATCGGAGTGTCACGTTCCGACACCAGGATAGTATATGGATCGGGTGCCACGTTCCGGTACCAGGATAGAATGAGGATCGGAGTGTCACGTTCTGACACCAGGATAGTATATGGATCGGAGTGTCACGTACCGACACGAGGGGAATAAGTATAATGAATCTTGTAAGATGCTAATATACTCAATTTAATGAAACTAATTCCCAAATGAGTATGGAATTGAGGCTTGAGTCCTCATGTGTGAACTTGACGATAATTGTTAATGATATAGTACTTGTTGTTGCTACATGTTGAGTATCATAGTTGATTTTATGATATTGCTTAATATATATTGTTTTCTATTTCGAGTTGGCCGATGATATCTACTCAGTACCCGTGTTTTGTACTGACCCCTACTTTTATGTTTTCTTCTTGTTTATTTGTGGAGTGCAGCAAACGTACCGTCATCTTCAACTCTACTGCAATTCTAGCCAGTCTTCGTCACATCGGATCTTCAGGGTGAGCTAATGTTTCTTGCTTGGACTGGATCTTCTTCCTCATGTCTTGATGCCTTGAAATTCCGGCATGGACTAGCTTCTTATGTATTTTTAGCTTCTTAGAATACCCTTAGTTTAGTAATTTGATCATAGATGTTCTTGTGGTGATGACTTCCAGATTCTGGGGATAATAATAGTTATTGATTTTATTAATGAGTTTAAGTCTTCCGCATTACTTTCTGTTGATATTATATTGAAATGTTAAGGTTTAGATTGGTTGGTTCGCTCACATAGGAGGATAAGTGTGGGTGCCAGTCGCGGCCCGGTTTTGGGTCGTGACATATTTACATAAATTAGTATTAGTTAACTGATTAACAAAACATTGGACTCTTTTAAAAATGCAGTCATTGTTACAAATCAATCGTATAATTATAATTATTTGAAAAAAAAAATAACAAATGTAACTAATCGGTGCAAAATAAAAAGGAAACAATCAGAAGATAAATTTCACATTGAACTTTCTCGTCCACATTTATAACTTCACTACACAATCCGCTTCTCTTGGTAAACTATAAACTTCATACAAATTCAAAGAGGAAACTACTGTGGTATCTTGATAAAGAAGGTAGAGGTATTTTTTCTATAGATTATCTTTTTGAGAATTTTTTATTCATATTTTGAAATTTATCGATCACAAGGTAAAAGGTTAAAATAATTTTTATCTAATTTTATGGTTAATTTTTTTTTGAAACTTTAATTCTCTTTTAGATTTGATAGTTCTTGACAAAGTTTTGTTTATTTTTGTTGTATATTTGATATTCTCTATCATGTAACTTAATTCTTGATAAATAAAATCAAGAATTTAAAATATTATCGAAAATCCATATTTCAAATTATTTTCATTATGAAAGTTCTTTTAAATTTACATTTGATAGTAAAATCGATAAATTTATGTAATCTTCTATCTATCTGTATGTAATAGGATGGACAGAAATTTTCGCCTATCAATACCAAAAAAAAAATGTATTTCTCATTAAAACTAAATTGCTATAATTTAAATGAAACAATTTTTTAAGTTTTTACAATTTTAAAAAATAAATTTAACTTCATACAAGTTTTTAGTTATAATTATAGGCATGAGTATACTCAAATTTAGAAAAGAGTGAACTTAAGGTGCTTAACTAGAACAACTTTTAAGAGTAAATAGTAGTTAACTCAGTAATAAGAGTATTCACTAGATGTTTCATATAATCTCTCATGGAATTGATGGTAAGAACTAAGATACCATTAGAAAAACATAGTCAATCTAATTAAAAATAGAAGTTGATAAAAAGATACATATACTCTTTCTTAAAGTCCGCTTTCGTGTGTTTTGCAGATGGAAGACTTGCAATTTTACCCTCTTTGTTATGTTTGAAGGTATAGTTCATTACAAATAGTAATTTTAACGAATTTCATATTTTTGACTGAATTTCTATTATATTCTAATGCTCCTAACGCATAAAAGAGGTTTTCCGGGAAGAATTTTGAATAAAAAGGTTCTTCTAATTAATAAGTTTCAATGAAGAAGAAGTTAAAATCAAAAGACAAGAAGTAGATGACGAAGAGTTATGTTGTTCCCTACTACAATCAAAGACGGTGAAAAAAGAATTATAACTTAAGTGTGATACATTATGAATACTTTCAAATTGTTGAAACAAGTGTATCATTTATTATGTGAGAACTGTCATTATAGTTCTCATGTTATTTAATGGTTAGAATAGATAAAGAAAAATTAATTTCTTATATTTCTGGAACATTTTTAAGATGCTAATGTGAATTACCAATGACTATCATAATTATTTTATCAAGTGAACTTTATGATTATTATTTTAATAATTTTTTTTAATATTAGTCTAATATATAATTAAATAAATATCTATTTTACATGTTCAATTCAATATCTTTTCGAGTGATCATACATCATACAAATCACAAATAAGTCACAGAACAAATATGCCATAAAAATTAAGAAAATATGTCACAGAACTTTATTAAATTATATTTACAATATTAAACTATGACAAATTTTGTAATCAATAACAACTACTCATAAATATTAAAGGGTAAAAAGTTGATTAATTAGCAAAAACTAAAAAAGTAATAAATAAAGAATAAATTGTTCCAAGATTATTCGATTTACATGGATTTATTTTACAATTCGCAAATCCAATTGATATAAGCTAATTAACAACAAATATAAGAGATAAAATATTTTAAAATATTTATTTTATAAATATACAACATCTCCATGGTAAATATTTAGAGTTGAAGACTAATAGCATCACTCATATTCTTAATATATTTTTTTCAGCTTATATCATATGCAATGTTGTACGATATGTAATATTGTGAATCGACGATCTAAAAAAATAATATTATATTTTATCATTTTTAAAATATAGAACATAAATAAAATAATATAATATTATATTCGTAACACGCAGTTAGGTAATTATAAAATTACAAGAACAACTTTTTGACAGAGTTTTTGACAATATTTAAATTAACAGTGTCACAAGCCTTGCAGCCCTTTTTAAAAAAAAAAATTGTAAGGGAAGCTTACGTAAATATACTATAATAAAAAAATATTTATCATTTATAGCAATAATATTTTGTTTTCACATGATCACTTTTAATTTTTTTATAATACAAGTTTAATACATATGTAACGACCATTTTTGATCGTTTTGAGCATTAGAACTTTTTATGTTAGAAAATACTTTTCGATAGATTTAAATGGGTGTTTTGAACTATTCATAATTATAATTATGAAATTAGTTGAATAATTTTAATAATTTATTTAGTTGGTGGTTAAAGAGATTGATAGTGCAATAAATAATGGGTCACTTTCACCACTCTTATAATTAGTTATATAATATTTAGGAAGAAATATTCTGTAGAAGGAAATAAGGGTTTAGCCAAGAGAAACCATATCTGCAGCAGTCACGAAGCGATTGTTCCATCAGGTAAATCAAAAAAAAAATCTTGTACAGTAACTTGGTACTCATTGTTTTGTTTTTGTATGCATTTTGAATTGATATTACTCTTCTGCATTTGTTCCAATTAAGTAGTTAGTTACTCCCTGACAATAGATGCATCAATTCGTACAACTTGTTGCTTGTTTCTGTCACAACGAATCTTAGTTAATGCATTGAACTTTTAAGAAGAGCCAACAATTGATGTACCTTCTCTTATAGAGTTTTCTTTCTTGTGCAATAAATTAATATTGAGTTTTTAAAAGTTTGATTTCATTCATCTACAGAGAGGAACGTTTTGATAAAGCAATAATTTCATTGATTAGGATTTCATGTACCCGTAGTATAAACTAAGTTGCATGAATTCTTCACTCTTGGTGCTGCATCTATATCGATACGACATGAGTGTGGTTCCATATCGGATATGGTTAAACAACTTATGGAGACTTGGACCAAAATTGATAAGAGTAATTTGAGATAAATACAATGATTCCTAAAATTTTGAAATGGGTTAATGTTTAGGTAGCAGGGAAGGTTACAGATTGTATGTGTTTGGTTGATAACTGTCAAGGGAATTAAGGTAATGGTTATATTGTTATTATTAATATTATTATAATTATTATTGAATTTAGACGAGAGAGAGGAAATTGGCTTCATGGGTTGCTAGCCTGCCACTGGTTTCGTAACCAGTGGCCTAATTTTAATATTATACTTTTGTTGTGATATAAGAAATCAAAGTTTGATATATTGAAATAGGTAATTAAATATTTGGTGTATTATACTACATGATTATCATTAAAAATTTGCTAAGTGGAGGAATTAAGACTTACTCTTAGGTTTGAATTTTAGGAAATATATATAAAGTTAGGTGAATTTTGGGTCTAGGCTAGGCATAGAATAATATGATATCTGTAGACGCTTTAACTTACAAATATGCATATATATTTGATAGATTGGAAAGGTTCAGAAGCACTGAGGAAAGGAAAAGTATTGTAAAGGTAGCTTGCGTGACTCCGGCTCTTCGGTGGAGGTAGGTTATGGTTTATTTCTATTTGATAGATAAACTCTAAATAGCGATTGATATGTATTGAGTGATATTGTAAAGTATCATATGTACTTGATGGTGTGGTTGTATGTTTTGGTTGTGTGGTTTGTGGTTTGCCTAAAATTATGAGACTGTTGAATTTCTAATCGTTAACCCTCTCTATTAAAATGACGCCTTGAATAAAAAAGGCGTGATAAAATAAAATAATGGGATAATTGGATCGGAGTGTCACGTTCCGACACAGTATTATGGGATCGGAGTGTCACGTTCCGACACAATAACATTAAAGGAAAGGAATCTTGAAGTAACTTAATATACTTAATCTCAAAGAACCAATTTTCCAAATGAGTATGGTGTGGAGGCATGAGTCCTCATAGGGATGCTTGATGTTGTGATTGATGGTGTACCTATTATGGTGTTGTTGTCAATGGTTCATGTGTTTGTTGCTTGCCACCTGTTAAGAATTGTAGTTGATTTTATATTATTATTCAATATATATTGGTCTCTATTTTGAGTTGGCCGATGATACCTACTCAGTACGCGTTCATTGTACTGACCCCTACTTGTATTTTCTTCTCTGTTCTTTTGTGGATTGCAGCAAGTGTACTATCGACTTCGACTCGCCCTCAGCTCTAGCCAGAGTCCAGCACATCAGAATTCAGGGTGAGCTATTAAATCTAGCTCGTGCTGGATTCTCTCATTCATGTCTTGATGTCTTTGGATTTCGTACATGGAGCATCTTTTTGCTTATTTTGGTTTCTTAAACACTCTTAGACTTGGTAATTTGAAAATAGGTTTCCTTAACATGATGACTATCAGATTTTGGGATGATCAATATTAAACTTTAGAAACTTATTTAAATTGGTTGCTTAGTATCTTTTGGAGCTTTTGCATTATTTATATTATTTATAGTTGAACTATTGATATATGTTGGGTTAAGATTTGTTGGTTCACTCCCCTAGGAGATTAAGTGTGGGTGCCACTCACGACTCGTTTTGGGTCGTGACAAACTTGGTATCAGAGCGTTAGGTTCGTTGGTCTCATCACACAAACACAAGTCTAGTAGAGTCTTGATGAACGGTATAGGGACGCCGTTACTTTTCTTCGAGAGGCTATAGGACCTTAGGAAAAATTCATTCTTTCTTTCTTTCGTGCTATTACTTGGATCCAATTAGTATCTGGGTGATACAAATTGGTAACTGACCTTCTCATTCTATTTCGCAGATGGTTAGAACTAGAGCAATAACTGTGCCAACACCAACACCGGCAAAACAGGGTGCGTCTGAGCCAATCATTGGGGTTGTAACTCGAGGAGGAGCAGTGGCAAGAGGTCGCAGGAGGACGCCCACTAGAGGCAGAGGACAAACACCTGGTCCAGCTAGGAATAGAGCAGTGACTCCTCCACCGACTGATGAGGTAGTGAGAGAGGGTGAAGAAGGGGAAAATGAGCAGGTTCAGGATAAGGAAGTACCACCCCAGCCTACCCCAGAGATGATTAATCAGGTTCTTACTTATCTTAGCGGGTTATCTGATCAAGGCCAGACACCTCCCGTGTTTTCTGCACCAGCCCCTCAGGTTCAAGGAGTACAACATGCAGCTGCGGTGACTCCCTGCATGGATGCATCATTAGAAGTAGGCACGTTTCCTCGATTGACTATAGGGTCTATAATGATAGGTGATCAGCATGAACTTTTCATTAAGCTTTTAAAGTTGAAACCGCCAGTCTTCAAGGGTGCTGAATCTGAAGATGCATATGCTTTTCTAGTTGATTTTCATGAGCTACTACATAAAATGGACATAGTAGAACGATTTAGTGTTGAGTTTGTGACCTACCAGTTTCAGGGGGATGCCAAAATGTGGTGGCGGTCGTATGTTGAGTGTCAACCACCAAGGGCACCACCTATGACTTGGGCATCATTTTCTAACTTATTTATGGAGAAGTATATACCCCGGACTTTAAGGGATAGGAGGAGAGATGAGTTCCTGAGCCTAGAGCAAGGAAGGATGTCTGTTGCTTCTTATGAGGCCAAATTTCATGCACTATCCAGGTATGCCACTCAGCTTTACTTCAGTCCACAAGAGCGTATTCGCCGCTTTGTGAAAGGATTGAGGTCAGATTTGCAGATTCCAGCCTTACAGGTAGTTGCTGCAGCAAAATCCTTTCGGGAAGTGGTTGATTTTGTGCTGGAGGTAGAGGGGGTGAAGCCAGGCAACTTCACCACAACATCGATATTTAAGAAGTTTCGTAAGGGAGGTGAGTTTAGTTGTTCTTACTCCAGAAAGCAGAGTTCAAGAGGTTATCCAGCCTGTCCTATTTAGTCTTCATTGCAGGCTTCAACTGGGGATCTGTCGCAGACCATTCAGCCTTTTTCTGAGTTTGGGGGTTATCTCTAGACTTTGTCATTTTCACAGATATCTATACTTGACTCCATGACTTTTTATGGATGTGGAAAGGCTAGACATATTAGGAAATATCGTCCAAAATGGAGTTACAGATCCCCAGTAGTTAGAGGTAGATGTGGCCATGGTAGAGGTCGCCATTCTGGAGGATGTGGTGGCCAAGGTAGTGGTGGTCACCAGTTCAGTCGGGGTAGTGGGCAAGTTGGAAATACTGCAGCGCAGCTTGGTAGGGGCAATGGACAGACAGGTGATAGGGCCCATTGTTATGCATTCCCCGGGAGGTCGGAAGTAGAGACATCTGAAGCTGTTATCACAGGTACTCTTGTGGTCTGTGATTGCATGGCTTCTGTATTGTTTGATTCTGGATCCACATTTTCATATGTATCTTCCTCATTTTCTACTGGTCTTGATTTATATTGTGATTTGCTTGACATGCCTATTCGTGTCTTTACTCTTGTGGGTGAGTCTGTGATAGTTGAGAAAGTGTATAGCTCTAGCCTTATGACTTTTGTGGGGAGCAATACTTATGTAGATTTGATTATTCTAGAGATGGTTGATTTTGATGTAATTCTGGGTATGACTTGGCTTTCTCCAAATTTTGCAATCATAGATTGTAATGCTAAAACTGTGACATTGGCCAAGGCTGGGAGAGATCCTCTAGTCTTGGAGGGTGACTATATTTCCACTCCAGTCTGTATTATCTCTTCTCTTCGAGCTAAGAGGATGGTGAGTAAGGGTTGTGTAGCTTTCTTGGCACATCTCAGGGATGATAATTCCAAAGTACCTTTGATTGAGTCTGTTTCGATAGTCCGTGAGTTTCTGGATGTGTTTCCTGCAGACCTTCCTTGTATTCCACCGGATAGAGATATTGATTTTTGTATTGATCTGGAGTCAGGTACTCACCCCATTTCCATTTCCCCTTATAGAATGGCTCCAGCTGAGCTAAGGGAGTTAAAGGCCCACCTTTAGGAGTTGTTAAGTAAAGGTTTTATTAGACCGAGTGCATCCCCTTGGGGTGCTCCTATTTTATTTGTGAAGAAGAAATATGGAAGTTTTCGGATGTGCATAGACTACAGACAGCTGAATAAGGCAACTATTAAGAACAAGTATCACATTCCTCACATTGATGATTTGTTCTATCAGTTACAAGGTGCCTGTGTCTTCTCGAAAGTTGATTTGAGATCCGGTTATCATCAATTGAAAATACGGGTAGCAGATGTGCCAAAAACCGCTTTTCGAATTCTTAGTAATGTCTTTTGGGCTAACGAATGCCCCTGCTACTTTTATGGGCCTGATGAATGGGATTTTTAAGTCATATTTGGACCTCTTTGTTATGGTATTTATTGATAATATACTGATATAATCAAAGAGCAGGAAAGAACATGAGGAGCATTTGAGAATTGTATTGGAGTCGTTAAGGGAGAAAAGGCTTTATGCCAAATTCTCCAAGTGTGAGTTTTGGCTCGATTCTGTGTCCTTCTTGGGGCACGTGGTTTCTATGGATAGAGTGATGTTGGATCCTTCTAAGATTGAAGTAGTGAAAAGTTGGGTAAGACCTACTAATGTTTCAGAGGTAACGAGCTTTATTGGTTTAGCTAGCTACTACCATCGATTCATCAAGTGGTTTTCTTCTATTGCTTCGCAGCTGACAAATTTGATTTAAGCAGAATGTTCCATTTGTATGGTCGGATGAATGTGAAGAAAGTTTCCAGAAACTCAAGACCTTGTTGACTACTACACCAATTCTTACCTTGCTAGTGGAAGGTAAGAATTTTATTGTTTATTGTGATGCATCTTATTCTGGTTAGGGTGCAGTGCTAATGCAGGAGAGGAATGTAATTACTTATGCTTCAAGGCAATTGAAAGTGCATGAACGTAACTATCCGACCAACGATTTGGAGATGGCTATAGTTGTATTTGCATTAAAGCAATGGAGACATTATCTATATGGGTCAAGTGTGAAGTCTATACAGATCATCGTAGTTTACAATATGTCTTTACTTAGAAAGATTTGAATTTGAGGCAGAGGAGGTGGATGGAACTATTGAAAGACTATGATATTACTATTTTGTATCACCCAGGAAAAGCTAATGTTGTGGCAGATGCTTTAACTAGAAAAGCAGGGTGCATGGGTAGTTTAGCCCACTTACAGGTTCTAGACGCCCATTGGCTAGAGAAGTTCAAACTCTGGCTAATGACTTTATGAGGCTGGAAGTACTAGAGAAAGGAGGATTCTTGGCCTGTGTAGAGGCAAGATCTTCTTTTCTTGACAAGATTAAGGGAAATCAGATTGCTGATGAGAAGCTGAGCCGAATTCGAATATGGTATTGCGAGGAGAGGCTAAAGAGGCAGTAATTGATGAAGAAGGCATCTTGAGGATTAAGGTAAGGGTATGTGTGCCCCGTGTGGATGATTTGATTCACACTATTCTTATAGAGGCTCATAGTTCAAGGTATTATATACATCCTGGTGCAACCAAGATGTATCGTGATCTAAAGCAACATTTTTGGTGGAGTAGAATGAAGCGTGACATTGTTGATTTTGTTGCCCAATGCCCGAATTATCAGCAGTTAAAGTATGAACACCAGAGGCCTGGAGGGACACTTTAGAGAATGCCTTTTCCTGAATGGAAGTGGGAGAGAATTGCAATGGATTTCGTAGTTGGTCTTCCAAAGACATTGGGTAAGTATGATTCTATATGGGTAATTCTTGACAGGTTAACTAACTTCGCTCACTTCATTCCGGTCAAGATGACTTACAATGCAGAGAAGTTAGCCAAACTCTATATCTCAAAAATTGTTCAATTGCATGGAGTTCCACTTTCCATCATATAAGATAGAGGTACGAAATTTACTTCTAAGTGTTGGAGGACCCTACATGTTGAATTAGGTACTAGATTAGATCTTAGTAATGCATTTCACCCTCAGACCGATGGGCAGTCTGAACGAACAATTCAATTGCTGGAGGATATGCTTCGTGCGTGTGTGATAGATTTTGGTGGTTATTGGGATAAATTCTTACCTTTAGCAGAGTTTTCGTACAACAATAGCTATCACTCAACTATTGATATGGCCCCATTTGAGGCACTGTACGAGAGAAGATGTAGGTCTCTCATTGGTTGGTTTGATACATTTGAGGTTAGACCTTGGGGTACTGATCTTCTGAGGGAAACATTAGAGAAAGTGAAATTTATTCAAGAAAAGCTTTTAGCAGCTCAGAGTAGGGAGAAGGAATATGCAGATCGAAAGGTTAGGGACTTGAATTTTATGGACGGTGAACAAGCCTTGTTGAAGGTTTCACCCATGAAGGGTGTAATGCGGTTTGGCAAGCAAGGTAAGCTTAGTCTGTGGTATATCGGTCAATTTGAAGTTCTGAAGCACATGGGGGAGGTGGCCTATGAATTGGCATTGCCTCCAGGGTTGTCAGGAGTGCACTCGGTATTTCATGTGTCTATGCTGAAAAAATACCATGGTGATGGAAATTATACTATTCATAGGGATTCAGTTCTTGTTGATAAGAATCTGTCTTATGAGGAGGAGCCTATTGCTATTCTAGATAGGGAGGTCCGCAAATCGAGATCAAAAGAGATTGCTTCTATCAAGGTTCAGTGGAAGAATCATCCAATTGAAGAGTCCACTTGGGAGAGTGAGGCTGATATGCATGGAAGATATCCACATCTTTTTACCGATTCATGTACTCTTTCTCGCCCTCACCTTTCTTTTGATCGTTCGAGGACGAACGATGGGTAAATTGATATCTATTGTAACGACCATTTTTATCGTTTTGAGCACTAGAACTTTTTATGTTAGAAAATACTTTCTGATAGATTTAAATGGGTGTTTTAACCGATTCTTAATTATAATTATGAAATTAGTTGGGTAATTTTAATAATTTATTTAGTTGGTGGTTAAAGAGGTTGATAGTGAAATAAATAGTGGGTCACTTTCACCACTCTTATAATTAGTTATATAATATTTAGGAAGAATATTCTGTAGAAGGGAAATAAGGGTTTAGCCAAGAGAAACCATATCTGCAGCAGTCACGAAGGGATTGTTCCATCAGGTAAATCAAAAAAAGAATTTCGTGTACATTAAATTGGTACTCATTGTTTTGTTTTTGTATGCATTTTGAATTGATATTACTCTTCTGCATTTGTTCCAATTAAGTAGTTAGTTACTCCCGACATTAGATGTATCAATTCGCACAACTTGTTGCTTGTTTCTGTCACAACGAATCTTAGTTAATGCATTGAACTTTTAAGAAGAGCCAACAATTGATGTACCTTCTCTTATAGAGTTTTCTTTCTTGTGCATTAAACTTATATTGAGTTTTTAAAAGTTTTATCTTTTTCATCTAAAGAGTGGAACGTTTTGGTAAAGCAATAATTTCATTGATTAGAATTTCATGAACCCGTAGTATAAACTAAGTTGCATGAATTCTTCACTCTTGGTGCTGCATCTATATCGACACGACATGGGTGTGGGTTCCATATCGGATATGGTTAAACAACTTTGGAGACTTGGACCAAAATTTATAGAGTAATTTGAGAAAAATACAATGATTCCTAAAATTTTGAAATGGATTAATGTTTAGGTAGCAGGGAAGGTTACAGAGGGAAGGTTACAGATTATATGTGTTTGGTTGATAACCGCCAAGGGAATTAAGGTAAGGGTCATATTGTTATTATTAATATTATTATTATTATTATTATTATTATTATTGAATTTAGATGAGAGAGAGGAAATTGGCTTCATCGGTTGCTAGCCTGCCACTGGTTTTGTAACTAGTGTCCTAATTTTAATATTACACTTTTGCTATGATATGAGAAATCAAAGTTTGTTATATTGAGATAGGTAATATTTGGTGTATTGTACTGTTATGCTTTTCTGGGTAGGCTTGAGGCTTAGGCTTCAGAAGTTGTTATCACAGGTATTATTCCCATTTTTCATCGACCAGCTACTGTATTATTTGATTCAGCCTCTACTTATTCTTATGTTTCCACATATTTTTCTCCTAGTTTTGATATATTATGTCACTCTCTTTATCTGATATATGTTTCTAATCCTGTCGGGGATTTTGTAGTGGTAGACCGGGTGTACCGATTATGTATTGTTACTTGAGGGGGTATGACACTCGTGTAGATTTAAAGGTGTTAGATATGGTAGATTTTGATATGATTCTTAGTATGGAATGGTTTTCTTCAAAACACGCAATTTTAAATTGCCATGCCAACATAATTACTTTAGCTATGCCTCGAATTCCTATAGTAAATTCGATAGGTTTTCATCGTCACCCTCCTAAGGGTGTGATATCATTTCTTATGGCTCGCCAGTTGGTAGAGAGAGTATGTTTGGCTTACTTGGCACACATTCGAGATAAGAGTATTGAGATTCCTATGCTTGAGTCTATTCCAGTGGTGGGTGAATTTTCAGAGGTATTTCTAACATATTTTCCAGGCCTTCCACCAGATCGTGATATTGATTTTTGTCTTGATGTGGAGCTAGGCACTCAGCTCATTTCCATTCCTCCTTATCGTATGGCACCGGCTGAATTGAAGGATTTGAAGGAGCAGTTGTAGGATTTGTTGAGCAAGGGTTTTATTAGACCGAGTGTATCTCCTTGGGGTGCTCCAATGTTATTTGTGAAGAAGATGGATGGTTCTATCTGTATGTGTATTGACTATCGGCAGTTGAACAAGGTAACCATCAGAAATAAGTACCAGATACCTCATATTGATGACTTATTTGATCAGTTGCAGGGTGCTTTAGTTTTCTCCAAGATTGACTTGAGATCTTGCTATCATGAGCTGAAGGTTAGGGCGGAGGATATCACTAAGACTACTTTTCGAACAGGTTATGGCCATTATGAGTTTTTGGTGATGTCTTTCGGATTAACTAATGCCCCTACAACTTTTGTGGACTTGATGAATGGAGTGTTTAGACCGTATTTCCTTTGTTAGTGTATCCATAGATGATATATTGATATACTGACGCACTAAGGAGGAACATGAGCATCATTTGAGGATTTTGCTTGGGATTCTAAAGGAGAAGAAACTTTATGCAAAGTTTCAAAGTGTGAGTTCTGGCTTAGTTGGTATCATTTTTGGGACATGTGGTGTCCAAGGAGGGTATTATGGTGGATTCTAAGAAGATTGAGGCAGTTATAGACTGAGTCACACTTCCTCAGTTACTGAGATTCGGCGTTTATTAGGCCTTGCAGGTTATTATCGACGGTTTGTATAGGGTTTCTCATCCATTGCATCTCCATTAACTAGATTGACATAGAAGAAGGTGACTTTTCAGTGGTCTAACGAGTGTGAGGTTAGTTTCTCAAAGCTCAAGACTTTATTGACTACTGCTCCGAATTTTATAGTAACACTCAGAAAATGCCATGACATAGACTAGATCTTGATACATCAAATAATGTTTAAAATGATATTCCAGACCTATATTAATGTAATAAACTCATTTGGAAAAGGTTAGATCCAAAACGACTAAGAAAGACCTTGACGTCCAGAAAGTAGCTAATTTGATTTAGTTGACTTCCCTATGTTTGGTGATGGTTTTAAGGTGTCAAATGAATTCCAAAACTTGTAAAGAGACCTTGTATAGGTATTTTGTAGCACAAAAGGTCCAAAGGTCCAGTAACGACACCCCAAGGACCACCCGAAGGGTCCTTGGGGAGGACCCAAACATGGGTGGGCAGGCTGCCTGGCAGCCTGTGAGCAGGCAGAAGTAGAGGTATAGCGTGCGATGCGCGCCTGTAACGAGTTATTCTGCCTCAAAATTTGAGATGCAACCTCGCGACGTGATGCTGAAACACACCTCTCTTTCTCAACTCAAAATTCAATAAAAATGACGGGATTTGTCCCCACGACGCACAACTACTTCCCAGAAACATTAAAGTCGTATTTTTTGTAATTTAACTTGTTAAAAAGACCCACTTAAGTGGAGGGACTTTTGGGTAATTCTTAGGACGACTATATTTTTATATTAGGTCAATTTTTAACCACTTTTACATGTCCCAAACCAGATCAAACGACAATTCTCTCATTCTCTCAAGAAAACTCTCTTCTTCAAACTAGACGAGCTTAAGGAAGAAGACGAAGACCTCAAAATTTTCATCAAATTTTAGTGGATTCTTCATCTATAAGGTATGGGTTTTTCACTCTTGATATTCCTTTCCCCAAAAGGTCCTTTCAAAAATAAGTTTTCAAGAAATTCAACTCTAGGGTTTTTACTCTTCAAAACAGATATTCTTCCTAACCCTAGATTGATTATTTTCAATGAAAAGTAAGTGTTTTTTGTAGTCTATTCCACACGATTCGATGAGTATGTTGTTATTTATGTTTGAATTTCATGTCAAGCATGTTCTTATCTACATGATGTTTTCGTATAATGGTTTTTACTACTTGATAATATGAAGACGTAGGGGTTGGAACTAGTACTAGAATGAAATCTTAAATGACTCTTTCTTTTACCCTACATTACGCATTGATCTTGTGTATTATTTGAAGAGTTTTTCTTGATTATGATATTGAATATTTTACTATGTTATGGTTATGAGTGTTGTAAGTTGAACGTATGTTCTTGAATGAGGTTCTAAGAAGCAAGAGGTAAGTCTATGGACGTATGAAGGGTGTTGCTATTTGTAAATGTTGGGCTTTGAACATGATAAATGTGAGATCATGATAAGAATTCGAAAATGAAATCTATGATACTCTCTTGTATGTTTTATACAAGATGACTATGTTATGTTAATCTCATATATGAAGGGTTGGATAAAAGGAAAGAGATCATGATGATGTTTATACAATGAGTTAATCTCCTATGACCTATTATAAGTTTATGATAAAAGACAACTTAAAGGTTATTCAAGAAAGGGACTTAAGCTAAGCACCGATGAACTAGATATGAGAGGTGTCCCTTCCCTTATTTGAAGGTAGGTTCATAATGACTCTCATGAGATTGAGTATTCCATGTAATGTGTAACTAAGGGTCACTAATACATCTCCTAGTTCTTGAACTATGCTTCCACCATAGGATACTAGCTAGTGGATCCACCTAAAGCTATGTCATGTTAGGTTCTACTTTTGCCGGTAGACCACCTTCTTTCGATGTGGGGTTTTATGACATCGGATTCCATGTTTAGCTCACATAGTCTATGATGGTTAAGGTTTATGTTCCATCATGTAAATTGAAAGATAAGTAAATGAACTTTGACTAGGGTGACTTGAGGAGTCTATTTAGTAGAGGTAGGGGTATCGGACTCTACCTAGACATTACACAAGTTCTCTCTAATGGAAGTCCTAGGAGATTGTTCTTATGTAATATGATAACATGAAATACATATGTTTATGATACATGATTTTACATTTACATGATGCGGTCATTATGATGAATATGTTATGGGTTATAATTCGATATGAAGTAGTAACTAATTAAGTTACAAGTTATATGAAGAAAGGATTTATTGATGGTCTCCTATCTTATATACTTGGTTGTGTGGGGTTATGGGGCTTCACCTGACCATTACACTTGTAGGTTGGGGATGGGATCATTGGTAAGTGTTTTGTATGCTATGTTACGATCTAATAAATATTAAAAGTTATTATGACTCCATGCTAATATGTCTTTAATTATGATCATGCTGTATGTTGATGAAATCCTTGAGTTGTATATGTTATATGGTATGTCCATTTAAGACGTTCACATTACTTAGCATGTTTTATAATGAAACGATAAACGATCCTTTTCATGCATGTCTTTATGTGTTATGTGCATATACCCATACTTAGTACATGTGGTGACTAAACCCCTTACCTTATATTACTACAATTGTAGGTTCCGTCAATTGAAATTTAAGAAGGTCGATTTGAAGAACTTGGAACTCTTTCTCCAAGTCTTGGTAGGTCCACATGTTCTGGACGCTGTCATTTATTTTTACAGCTTATGAAGAGTTTAGTAGATATAAGGAATATCATATTTCCATTATATTTATTTAGATTAGTTTGTATTAAGGCCTATATGGCATATTGACTATGTATTGTTAAGTCCAGATTCGCACTCTTTAGATGGTTTTATATATGTGAGACAATTTCTTAGAATATTGTATGTTTAATGAATGATAAGTATGGAGTCTAAGTATACTTTAAGTAAAATGTAAAAGTTCTAAATTTTCCATAATTTTGTACTGATCACATGTAATGACGAATGTTAAGGGCATGTCTGAGTCCTCTGAGAGGATGATGACAGTCTCATCTGGGGTATGCTCTCTGGGTGTGACATTGACCCAACCTGTGGAGGGAGAGGGTTTTGTTGTATATTTTGATGCTTCTCTGATTGGTCTTGTTTGTGTATTAATGCAGAAGGAAAAGGTGATAGCTTATGCTTCGAGGAAGCTGAAGGTTCATGAGAAGAACTACCTATTCATGATTTAGAGGTGGCAGTTGTTGTCTTTGCATTGAAGATTTGGAGGCATTATATTTGTGGTGTGCATTGTAAGGTGTTCACGGATCATTGCAGTCTCTAGTATATATTCAATCAAAGGGATCTAAATTTGAGGCAGTGGATATGGTTAGAGTTGCTTAAGGACTATGACATGACTATTTCTTTATCATCCAGGAAAGGCAAATGTTGTAGAAGATATCTTGAGTCAGAAGGCGGTAAGTATGGGTAGTCTAGCCATGTTACAGGTTGGGGAGAGCTCTTTAGCTAGGGATGTCCAATCCTTGGTCAATAGATACGTGAGACTTAACATTTCAGAAACTGGTAAGGTGTTGGTTTATATGGAGGCTTTGTCATCCTTATTGGAGCAGATTCGGGCTCAATAGTTTGATGATTGTGATTTATGTAAGATTAGAGACAAGTATTAAAAGGAGAAGCCAAGGTTTCAATTCTTGATAGTGAGGGAGTTTCAATGATTAAAGATTGTATATGTGTTCCTCGTACATGTGATTTGATTAGATTAATCATGGAGAAGGCTCATAGTTTGAGGTAATCTATTAATCCAGGGTCTATTAAGATGTATTATGACTTGAAGAAGCATTATTGGTGGTGTCGTATAAAAAGGGGCCTAGTAGATTTTGTATCCCGGTGTTTGAATTATCAGGAAGTAAAGTATGGACACCAAAAGCCTGGAGGTGCGACACAGAGGATGCCTATACCCGAGTGGAAGTGGGAGCATATTTTTATGGACTTTGTGGTAGGATTTCCACGTGCCTTGGGTAAGTTTGATGCTAAATGGGTCATTGTGGATCAACTGACAAAGTCCGCACACTTTGTACCAGTTCAGACTACCAGTAACTTAGAGAAGTTAGACAAGATCTATATTCAAGAGATAGTTTGTTTGCATGGGGTTACTTTATCTATTATTTCATATCATGGCAACCAATTTACATCTCATTTTTGGCGGTCTATGCAAAAGGAGCTGGGCACTTGGGTGGATCTTAGTACGACCTTTCATTCTCAAACTGATGGTCAGTCTGAACTGACTATCCAGGTTCTTGATAATATATTACGGGCGTATGTGATTGACTTAAGTGGTCAATGGGATCAGTTATTTCCATTAGCACAGTTTGCTTACAATAATAGTTACCATTCGAATATTGAAATGTCACCTTTTGAGTCTTTGTATGATAGGATATGTTGATCTCCAATTGGTTGGTTTGATGTATTTGACGTTAGATCGTGGGGTACAGATTTGCTGAGGAATTCCTTGGACAAGTTCAAGTTGATCCAAGATAGACTTCTCATGGCTCAGAGTAGGCAAAAGAGTTGTGCAGACCGGAAGGTTTGTGATTTGGAGTTTGTGATTGTAGAGAGGGTTCTACTGAAGGTTTCACCCATGAAGGGTGTGATGAGATTTGGAAAGAAGGAAAATTTGAGCCCAAGGTATATTGGTCCTTTAGATATTGTGGAGCGTATTGGGGAAGTGGCGTATCAATTGTCATTGTCACCTGGTTTGTGAAGTGTCCATCCGGTATTTCATATTTCTATGCTGAAGAAGTATCATCAGAGTGGTGCTCATGTGATTCATTGGTTTTCAGTGTTACTTTATCAGAATTTGACTTTTGAGGAAGAGCTGATAACCAATTTTGATAGGCAAATTCAGAATCTGAGGTACAAGGAGATTGTTTCAGTAAATGTCAATGGAAGCATCGCCCAGTGGATGAGGCTACATGGGAGACCGAGTCAGACATGAGGAGTAAATATACTCATCTTTTTGAGCGTTCAGTTGATTTATTTTCTTTTTCCATTCAAGAATGAATGTTTGTTTAAGTGGTAGGTGATGTGATGACCCGCTAGGTCATTTTGAGAACTAGGACTTTTTGACACTTTTCAAAACAATTAAAGAGGTATTTTTAAACTACTCGATAACTATGATTATCTAATTGATGATTTTTTTTTTAAATGAGTATTATAGTTGAATATTTGAGGGATCACATCCATTATTAATAGTAACCACTTGACCCATGTAATTAAAATATGTTAGTGGAGTCAGTATAGAAAAACAAGGTGAACAAAAGAGAAGAGAACTCTCACAAACGGACACAAGAAACCTGCATACTTAGTTGAGGGTCCCTTCACGTAACTCCTTTTGATTTCTTTCTTTTTTCTAACAATGGGATATTGGGATATTAAATTTGTTAGGTGAGAATGAATACATTAGTGAACTATTAATTGCTTGTAGTTTAGCGTTAGAATCGGTGTAGTTAAGTTAAGGTTTGATATTTCTTGTCACGTGTTGGGATGAGGGGAATGATATTCTGATTACCATTGCAAATGGTTGAATTGCCTAATGATTACCGCAGTGGTAATGTGTAGGATTTAATATTTATGTGCGGCGGCGTAGCAAACTTGCAGATTTTGGAAAACAATTGGATTTACATTTCTTTTATTATTATTATTATTATTTTGGGTATCAAAATGGTGGGGGGACAAACATTTGTGTCGATCATTAGGCAATCATGCCAATGATTGTCACTTGGGTACATAATTATTGGAAAATGGTCATTTTGCAGAATGAAAAAAAAAGTAAATGGGCCTTGTTACATGCTTCTGTCAATGGGTGAAATTGGTTCTTATTTTATTTAATTATCAAACTAAGGTACTAGTTGTTAATATATTGAGATAGATAATTAATTATTAGGTGTATATTATATGATTGAACATTGAATTATAGGGTATTTGGAGAGATAAAGGTTCAATTCTTGACTTGATTTAGCAAGTATGATAATCATATAAATTATATCAAGATTTGGAGCTTGATTAGAGATATGAGTGGGTTTTAGGGTCTATGATAGACATATAATAATTTCAATGTCTACAAACTCGCTTACTTATGAATTGCGAAATGGAAAGGAAAAATCTTAAAGGTTTGTGGCACGAGGTTCGGCAATAAAGGTATGTTAAGACTTTTCGAACTTGTTGAAGGAGATTTCCCTAATTAAAGATTAAAAAAATGAAATAGACTATGGGTAAGGACAAAAGATGGGGGTCTCGTATCACTGGTGTGTTGGGCATTGGTACGAGTATCGGTGCTATAAAGGGAAAGTTATTACTATAGAATGTAGATTGTAATTTGAGAATGCCAAAGCATATGGGCATTAGCTGATATATTATTGACTTGAATTCCTTGTGTTATTGTGCTTTCATTATTGTACCCGTATTGTTGTGATAACTAAGGTTGTTATGTATTATACTTATATTAATTAATTGAGTTGCATCATCATCCCGTTTATTGAAATAATATTGTGTACATGCATTGACATGATATTGGGTATAATTTGGGTACGTGTAGATCGTCCGTGCTGGGGATAGTGAAATGTTAAGATCATAATTTGGGCACGTGGAGACCGTCCTTGTGAAAATTGTTTAATTTTATGATAGGGCATAGATATCGTCTGCACAGACACGTGGAGATTGTTCGTGTTTGTATATGGTGTTGACACCCTATTTTGACCCTCCCTGATATAAATTAATTCACGAGCTTCTTATTTTCCGAGCGATTTGAAATAATTAGATTTTATAATGTTTGAAATATATTTTCAAGTTATTTTAGATTCAATCTTATGGATCTTTTTTATAATTTTAGGTAATATATATGGTTTACTTAATTACATATACGATTAGTATATTTTATGATTATTCGAAAAAATGCCTCAAAAAGAGTTTACTTATTTTAAACATTTTACTTATTAGTGTATTTATATAATAGTTTTTACTTTAAATTATTTAGTTTATAGTTAAGTTAATTATTTTATTTCGCTAAAATTAAGAAATTAATTAATTAATTTATGGTGTTAGCTGAATTCATTAGTTAACTCGAGTTGGCTAAGTCCTCTTTCGATGGATGTATAATTTTTCCTTACCTTGTCTTCACTCTTTGAAAACCATTTGGCCCATTCTTTCAATACAATTCCCAATCTACCAATTTTAACCCAAAAAGGCCCACCAACAATTCAAATTCCCAAACCCAACCTATTCCATTTAACAACAACTTCAGCATCAGTGTACAATTGCCAAACCAGACGACCCCTACGTCTTTTACTTCTTCTTCCTCGATGCGAAGAAACCCAAAACCTTCAGCAGTCAAAAAAAATAAAATCCTACAGCGAATCCGCGACCCGAGCCCAGAAACGTACAGCCCAACGCGTGTCTCCTCTTCTTCGCCCCCTTTCTCGTACAAAGCCTGGTGTTGGCATCTCGCATGCTCGTCATCCTTTCTCAAAATCGGACGGCTCCCTTCTTTAATCCGTTAAGATTAGTACAAATTCCAGCTGGTTCAGCTTTTTAGTGAGAAAAATTCGAATTTTGAATTTGAATTTATCAAAAATCACCTAACCTGCTTTCCCCCCTAAATCAGTCCTCATCTCCTTCTATAAAATCTCTCTTTATTCTTCATTACTGGGGGGACTTTTTTTTTGAAAATCTTTGGAGATACTTTGAAATTGGAAATTTATTTTAGAGCAAAATATTAAGACGACATAAGAAAAATCTGGCTAAAGATATAGTGAGAGAGAGCTTACGTAAAGGTTGGGAGGGGATATTTTTCCGTTGGAGATTTTTTTTTTAAACGAGGAATTTGTCAAAGAAAAGGAGAGAGATTTTGGTTGGATTTTCTTTTTGGTTGGAGAAAGATTTTGTAAGAAACTAGCAAGAAACTGTGAGCAAAAATACAAAAAAGAGAAAACTGAAGTTCACAAGTATAGACAAGGAAAAATCAAAGTAGAATTTAAAACGATAGTGTTATATTCATTGAGTTTGCGATTCCTCTTTTTGGAGCGTGAGTTTCTCGCCATAGCTTAGTCATTGGTGGTGGAATAGTTCACTTCTAAGATCATCGTTGTCCAGTTGTCTACCCTTGAATAGGTTATCCCCAATTTTAGCTGGTATTTGGTTTATGTTCAATATGCTGCCATGTTAATTTTTAATTTACTTGAATGATAAAAAAAATTGGAGTTTTTTTGATTTTATTTGGTCTCAAGCCAGCATTATAGCTTTTTTTATTTTTAGATAATCGGGTTTTTTTTACTTTACTCCCTTTCCGTGTGAATTCGGTTTACCTCATCGATAATTGGTGTTCTATTTCGTTTTCCGCCAAAAATATCATTCCCTTAGGAGCAATTTTACTGTATCGTTAGTTTAATGTTAGCAAGATACAACTAATTAAGTGTTATTGCCAGCCACTATTCGTGTGTTGCAATTCAAGAGTATTTCACTAAATTGTTTTCACTCACTTTTTTCACTATTTTTTTTGTTGAATCACCCTGCTTCGCTAGAATGATCGTTTACTTAATGAAAGTTTGTATTGACAGCGATGTCTTGTCGTCTTTGCGCCCCTCTCGTTAGTTACTACTTACTTGTGAATGATCAAATCTAAGCTGACTACACTTTACGCTAGCTCAACATGGATACAACATATTTTTTTTAATTTTCTTACTATTTTTTATGTTTAGCAAGGAATATCTATTTTCTTTAGCTTGCAACTTATTCTTTCGATTCTTAATATCTCAAATGGATATTGGCCTCTGTGGTGTCGTTTAATTAATTTATCTCTTCATTACTCCAAAATACTCTAATTTAAATGCTTAATTTTTTATTGACTTCCAATTGAGAATTTGTTTGTGATTTTTATCCGCTCGGCAAATAAGTTAATTTGATTCTCACATGTATTTGGTGCGATGATAATATCAATATTAGATTAGATCTTTATGAAAACTTCAAATTACCAAAAGGGAGTCATAGTGGGGTATGTGCTCCTTTGAGATAAATGTTGATTAGCCAAATCTAACAAATGGTTTGATTTTTCCCTGTTCGTTTCGAATTCCCTTATTTGAGTTTATTCACATTTTCTTTACTATTCAAGCATAATGACTATCTTACTTTGAATATTTTGATTGAAGTATATTATGAGTATCACCTTATTCATATAGGTATTTGTTTCTCTGTCTTCGTTGATTAAATGTGTTGAATCAGCGACAATCCGGTTAGCTATTGGTGTTTATCATAACTAGTGGTTAAATTTATCTAGATTAGTGGTTTAAGCTATGGTTACATGATTTTAGTCATTGGTCATTTGTTGTTTCATATTCTTTCTTTGCATTTCATTGTTTAATTGAAAATTAGTTTGATGTGTGTTTCAATATTTATTTTGGATGCTAATTTCTATCCTTATTCTTCTTTGTATCACGTGAACTAATATGGAGGACAAGTTCGATCCCAATCTCATTCGCCTTTGCATTTAGAAATGGGCCATAAAGTCCCAAAATCCCCTGTTACTCTCGAAGTCAGCTAATCATAAAAGTCGAAGAGCCTCCTATGGAGTTGACGCACATGTGTTGGAGTTAAAATGCGAATATGGAGGAGAGTTTTAAAAAGATTGGGCCAAAGACCTTCTCTTAATTACAAAAAATTGTATCTTATATAGTTGAGCCTAAGCCCCTTATTATTTTGTATTATTATCTTGTTAATTTAGGACAAGTATAATTGAAGTGGGTAAAACTCCAAAAAAACAAAATGGGTCAAAATCCCCCGCAAGACGCCACTTTATTTTAACGATTTAACCAATCAAAATAAATGAACTTAAAATAAATTTTTCAAAAATCTAAATAATATAATAAAATTAACACTTTATTTTTCAAACAAATTTAAATAATTTTTATCTCAAAATTCAAGTTAAACTTTTAGACAAATAAGCTAGTTGTCGGAAAATCGCAATTTAGCGAACATTATAGGTGCCGTAAAAACCTTCCTATAATATAAATGTGAATCCCCGAACCCCCTTTAATTTTTCAATCGATTCCCTCTTTAATCTTTTGAAAACAAAGTTTTTCTAATTTTTTCTTAAAGATCAAGTGGCGACTCTAAACAAATCTAAAGTCCTAAAACAAAAAAAACATATTTTCTTTCCGAAAAAAATAGAATGGCGACTCTGCTGGTGATTTGGAGGGTTCTAAACTTAAAACTAAACTTATTTGGCTATGTGCAAAAAACCGTTTACTTGTTTTCTTTATTGATTTATTAAACTGACGCATTTCATGGAATAATTTCCGCCAAACGGCAAATAGTTTGCATTAGGACAAAGGCAATTTTGTGGCTTACCACGTTTTTCTTCAGAAAAACACACAAGTCTAATCTTTGAAAGTAATAAATGAATAGTTGGCTAGCGTTCATCCAATGTTGTTTATTAGCTTCATCCCATTGTCTATCTGACTCGGGTAACTGGCACCTCTAAACCAATTCTAGTCAACCTAGGATAGAGGGAAACTAAATCCAAATATAAGCATTAACCTAAGATGACCCAATACACAAGGTGTATTGGGCCCATTAGAAGTACCACCTTGAGTCCAAAAAGGGCGACAACCTGAACGGACGATCATATTTATTTGTTCAAATTTGAAGGATATATACGTCATCTGAAAATTCATTGTCCACGGGGTTGGATGTAGATTATATCTTATTTTAGTCAAATAAAGATCTCACAAGTTACTAGTCCATCCTAAGACGTGGGCACCCAGGAGATGAGAAGAAATGAAGAAGGAAGGACCTTCAATGGAAGCATAGTTGAGAATCGTATGGGACTGAACATTTTGTATCTCGTTTTCCCTATAATATATCACTATTCAAGTTTTATTCATAATTTTTTATGAATTTGAGTTTTGAGGGGAAATGGAATGTTTCAAATGATGTATACATCCTTCAAATCGTTAGGCCTACCCTTTGAATAAAAAGTGTCACATATTTGTTTAGAACGCGCAAAATTTGTTTGTATGTTATAACTGCTATGTTGCTCCATTTCGAGATGTTCTAGCCTACTCATTATCAAAAAATATTGTATAGAACTCCTTAAGCATAAATATCAAGTCAACTATGAAAGTGCGTCTATATACTCTCAAGTCTTTAGTTTCTCAAAAGAATTTCAAAATTCCTTCCAAATCCTAAATATTACTCTCTTATATCGAAAAAGGATGAATTTTCATCTCAAATAAAAAAAATATTCAAGTGGGTCGAATTACAAAGGACCTAAATTCTAGTTTATGAGATACGTAGGAAGCTTTTCAAGGTTCGGTCCCCATTCTAGGAAATTTTATCAGTCAAAATGCAGAAGTATGACAATACAATATTCAATCGACATTTTTTTCACAAAGCTAAAAATCAGATAGACAAATTCCTGTCTATCTAGTCATTTCTTTATATATTTGGGCTAGTCTTTCATCAAATGAAGCGACTCTTGTGTGCTTACAGCTTTGTATATTATATCTTGTATTACCTACTGTCTACACAAACTAACACAGTTGTTGTTTGAGTTATTTTTCTTTATCACGTACTCAAAACTGATTTGTGTTGATTATTGAGTATTCAAAGTTCTCAAAGATTACTTTTCCAATCGAAATTTGTTGAAATAGAGAAGAAAAATGACCCTGAATAATGAGAATACAGGCCTGGCTGAAGTTGCGATAGTTCAATTGTCTACCGTGAACAAAATGAGTTAATTGCACAGTTGATGCAACAAATTGCTGAGTTGAGGGTTGAGCTCCATAAAAATCAAAATTATTCAATTATGAGGGTCGATGTCAACACTCCAAGCGATGGAAGGCTTCCACTCCATTTTTCTTTTCAGACTTTAAACCCAAAGTATGTCCTAAATAACCCACCCTCTAACCCTACTCAAATCTTTCCACCATCGACATAACCACCTCAGATCTTCATCACGCCAGAACTCCATACCAAACACCACACCCTTTACAAATGTTGTATACCAATTCTCAACTTTTCCCCATATTTCAAAACCAAAAAACAAATAACTCTCAAATTTTCCCTCCGTTTCAAAGCTTAAATGTCAACAATCCTCAAACAGCCCCTTCTATAGACACTCAAAATCAATAAAACTCTCAACCCTTACCTCTGAAAGTCACTTTTAATATCCCAGTCCAAACCAAACCACATCTTCATTATACTGCATATTCCGAACTCAACCACTATGAAGAGAAGGAGAAGGAGTGGAGGTCCAAAGAGGAAAAGACTAAGCAGATCATGAAGGACGAGATTGCGAAAGCGATAAAAGAACTTGATTGTGCTTCAGACGTGGTGGGGCTGAATTACAAAGTCTATGCATTCATCCGAATTTGGACCTCCCGGAAGGGTTTAAAGTGCCAAAGTTCGTTATTTTTATTGGCACTAGAAATCCTCTAGCACATTTGAAAGTTTATCGTGATAAACTCGTGGGAGCTGGCAAAAATAAATCATTTTTGATGCGTCTTTTCAGTCGAAGTCTAAGTGGAATAACTTTGGAGTGGCTTACATCACAAGAACTGAAACAATGGGAAAGTTGGAATGCACTCGCAAAGAATTTCACGGAAAGATTTTGACATAACGTAAAAGCTTCCGCAGAACGCTACTACTTGGAGAAGATCAAACAGAAATCTACAAACACTTACCGAGAGTACGCTCTTCGTTAGAGAAAAGAGGCCGCAAGAGTTCAACCTCCCATGCCTGAACGTGAGATCATTGAAATGTTCATTCGAATTCAAGAACCTTAGTACTATGAAAGAATGTTGTGTATGATGGGACAAAAATTTATCAAGATCATCAAAGTGGGAGAAGCTTTGGAAGATGATTTCACGATTTGAAGGGTCACAAACTTTACTACATTACGAGCTAATGTAAAAACTACCAGAATTAGTGATATAGATACATCAAAAGGGAAAATAAAGGAGGTAGGTATGGTCACGGCTACCCATATATTTAATCCAAACATAAATACATTCTTTCAAAAGTTGGACACAAAGTGTTGGAGGATCGCTGGTTACAAGTCATGATCAAAATTACAATAGGCTCATCATAGCCTAATCTCGATAAGCCAAATGAATTTATCTAGCGCTTCATCTTTACTTTTATTCTTTGCTTCATCGTTGATACTAATGTTCGGTGTCGAACTTTACAGGTGATAGTATTGGTAAATTAAAAATCGTATGTGAAATCGACATCAAATCTGAAGATGATCAAAAGTGACACTAGCTTAGATGTGTTTCAAGGGATGATCAATGATTCCATCACATCAAAAAGATGTTGGTGACCGTAATATCTCCATGAGAGTCAAAGTCATCGAATTGTTACAAGTTTTTGATAACCATTGAAATGTTAGTAACAAACTTAA
This sequence comes from Solanum lycopersicum, assembly GCF_036512215.1. Taxonomy (NCBI): domain Eukaryota; kingdom Viridiplantae; phylum Streptophyta; class Magnoliopsida; order Solanales; family Solanaceae; genus Solanum; species Solanum lycopersicum. The sequence goes on along the minus strand of NC_090801.1, from coordinate 27,593,919 downwards.
ATTTTGTTGAGTTTATCAAGGAAGGCAACAGTGTCTTTAATCTTCGTGTGAATGAATTAAGTCATTCAGCTCGATAATTCTGTCTTTTAAAGAAGAGAATCATAGTCGCGACATGCATACACGTCAATTTAGTTTTTTTAGTATGTTTTTCGAGTAGCAATTTAGGCATATGTGTTTCTTAATAATGTCAGAGTTAAAATTCCAATTTGTTGGGTATCCACCCCATAAATGGATTATGTGTTTTGATTGGCCAATCAAAGACTTTCATATATAGTTTTGTTGGGCGATCCACCTCAAAAGTGGTTCGTATATTTGTTTTTCCATTTCAGGTTCCTATATATGAATTATATTGGAATATTATCGAGCATCCACCTCGTTATAGTTGGAATATTATCGAGCCTCCACCTCATTACAGATAAAATATTATCGAGCATCCACCTCATTACAGTTGGAATATTATCGAGCTCCACCTCGTTACAGTTGAACTATTATCGAGCCATCCACCTCGTTATAGTTGGAAAATAATCGAGCATCCACCTCTTTATAGTTGGAATATTATCGAGCATCCACCTCGTTACAGAAGGAATATTATCGAGTCATCCACCTCGTTATAGATGGACTATTAGTGATCCATCCACCTCGTTATGGATGGAATATTATCAAGCATCCACCTCGTTGTAGTTGAACTATTATCGAATCATCAATATTGTTACAGTTAAAATATTATTGAGCATCCACCTCGTTACAATCAAAGTATTATCAAGCATCCACCTTGTTACATGTGGAATATTATCGAGCATCCACCTCGTTACAGATTGAATATTATCGAGTGATTCGCCTCGTTAAAATTTGACTATTATGAGTCATCCACCTTGTTATAGATGGAATATTATCGAACATCCACCTCGTTGCAGTTGAAACATTATCGAACCATCAACCTTGTTACAGTTGGATAATCATTGAGACATCTAGTTCGTTGCAGAGATCACCGGAGTTTGCCATGCAGAAAATAAGTAATGATATCTCCAAATCCTCTGCAAATCCCAAGTTGTAATAGACATACTATATTCGAAAGCGGCATATACTGTTCGAAAGCGGCATATACTTAACATACTTTATGTGACATTTTTCACATAAAGAGTAATTGAAAAGCATCGTAAGAGATACTACCACTTTTCCAATTACGTTTTCTACGAACAAGTTGTTTCAGTTTTTGTCGAGAGCATCCAAGAGGATGAATTCTCAAATCAAACCACAGGTGCGAACGACATCAAAGAGATGCAGCATAAGTGGAACTTTTTCTTAGCAGCGAAGACATAGTCCGAAGAGAGTGTCAAACTCTTAGACGCGAGTTGAGGAGTGAATTTCACCACAACACCCCTATTAGAAGGCATATGAGTTTTTTCTTTAGATTTGGCCGTTTCAGTTTTGCATCCGGAATTTTTTGGAGTCTACCGGAAGCAGCTTTCCAATCTGAGTGACAATGCGTCAAAAGCTTTGGAAATTTTGTTCGTTTAAATTCTTAATTGTGGGTGTAAAGTGCACCACATTCATGGTTAAGAGGTTGCAAGCCTGTTTTTCGTAATCAATTTATATGTCACTCTTCTAGAACCAAAGGTCATCGAGCATAATAGATTTAATTTTCAATCATTTGAGTCGAACTACAAATAGCCTCATTCCTTGAGTTTAAGGATATGTAGGCGGACTCAATGTTTAAAACTCGATTGTATTCTAACATTCGTTGATAAATTTATTCTCAAACATTTGTTGCCTTCATTGTTCGGTATCATGATTACTTTTGGATTCTTCCATAATCGTGTGTTAAATAAAACGTGTCGAACTACAAGTGACTTGAATTCTCATAGAGCCCGAGATATGTAGGAAGCCCAATTCCGGGTTCGTCCATAATTCCTAAAGTTCGTATCTCAATTTCTTTTTCAAATAGATGAATATGTGGTCGTTCAAAATTGGATTGCTCAACATCAGTTTGCTAGAATATTTTGCATCAATCCAAGTAAAATGAGGGATTTGCTCGAATTTCTTGCATCAATCCAAGTAAAATGAGGGACAATTGTTGACACTCAATTCTAGCTCTCCCCGATATAAATTAATTCACGAGCTTCTTAATTTCCGAACGATTTGAAATAATTAGATTTTATAACGTTTGAAATATATTTTAAAGTTATTTCAAATTAAATCTTATGGCTCTTTTTATAATTTTTAGGTAATATAGATGGTTTACTTAATTACATATACGATTAGTATATTTTATGATTATTCAAAAATTGCCTCAAAAAGAGTTTACTTTGTTTAAACATTTTACTAATTAGTTTATTTATATTATAGTTTTTGCCTTAAATCATTTAGTTTATAGTTAAGTTAATTATTTTAATTCATTAAAATTAAGAAGCTAATTAATTAACTTATATTATTAGCCGAATTCATTAGTTAACTCAAGTTGGCTAAATTCTCTTTCGATGGTTATATTATTTTCCCTTACCTTGTCTTCACTCTTTGGAAACCATTTGGGTCGTTCTATACAATTTATATTGACCATTCTTTCAATACAATTCCCAATCCACCAATTTTAACCCAAAAAAGCCCACCAACAATTCAAATTCCCAAACCCAACCCATTCCATTAAACAACAACTTCAGCATCAGCGAACAATTGCTAAATCAAACGACCCCTATGTCTTTTACTTATTCTTCCTCGACGCGAAGAAACCCAGAACCTTCAGCAGTCCTAAAATCAAAATCAAATAGCGAATCCGCGACCCAAGTCCAGAAACGTGCAGCCCAACAAGTGTCTCCTATTCTTCGCCCCCTTTCTCGTACAAAGCCAGGTGTAGGCATCTCTCGTGCTTGGCATCCTTTCTCCAAAATCGGACTTGTCCCTTCTTTAATCTGTTGAGAGGAGTACAAATTCCAGCTGGTTGAGCTTTATATGCGAGAAAAATTTGAATTTTGAATTTTAATTTATTCAAAAACACCTAACATGTCCCCCCCCCCCCCTAAATCAGTCTCATCTCCTTCTATAAAAGCTCTCTTTATTCTTCATTAAAAGGGGTTGGGGGAATTCTTTTTTTAGAAAATCTGTGGAGAGACATTGATATTGTAAGTTTATTTTAGAGAAAAATATTAAGACGACATAAGAAAAATCTAGCTAAAGATATAGTGAGAGAGAGCTTACGTTAAGGTGGGGGGGAACTTTTTCGTTTGAGATTTTTTTTTAACGAGGAACTAGTTTAAAAAAAAGAGAGAGAGATTCTGGTTGGCTTTTCTTTTTTGTTGGAGAAATTTGGAGAAAGATTTGGGAAGAAACTAGCATTAAACAGCGAACAAAAATATTAAAAAAGAGAAAACTGAAGTTCACAAGTATAGACAAGGAAAAATCAAAGTAGAATCTAGAACGATAGTGTTATATTCATTGAGTTTGCGAGTCCTCTAATTGGAGCTCGAGTTCTCGCCATAGCTTAGTCATTGCTGGTGGAATAGTTAACTTCTAAGATCGTTGTTGTCCAGTTTGCTGCCCTTTAAAAGGTAACCTCCGATTTCACCTGGTATTTTGGTTTATGTTCAATATGCTGCCATGTTAATTTTTAAGTTACTTGAATGATAAAAAAAAATTGAGTTGTTTCGATTCTGTTTGGTCTCAAGTCAGCAGCATAGCTTTTTTATTTAGATAATCGGGTTTTTCTTTAGTTTACTCCCTTTCTGTGTGAATTTGATTTGCTTCATTGTTAATGGGTGTTCTATTTTGTTTTCCGCCTAAAAGATCATTCGCTTAGGAGCAGTTTCACTGTATCGTTAGTTGAATGTTAGCAAGATTTAACTAATTAAGTGTTACCGCCAGCCACATGTGTTGCAATTCGAGAGTATTTCGATAAGTTGTTTTCACTCACTTTTTTTAGTATTTTGTTTGTTGAATCACCCTGCCTCGCCAGAATGATCATTTACTTAATGAAAGTTTGTATTGACTGCAATGTCCTGTCGTCTTCGCCCCCTCTCATTAATTACTACTTACTTGTGAATGATCAAATCTAAGTTGACTTAACTATTTTTCTATCTCAACATGGATACAACATATTTTTTTTCTTATTATTTTTTATGTTTAGCAAGGCAATATCTATTTTCTTTAGTTTGCAAATTATTCTTTCGATTCTTAATATCTCAAATTGATATTAGCCTCTGTGGTGTGGTTTAATTAATTTATCTCTGATTAATCCAAAATACCTCTACTTTAAATGCTTAATTTTTTATTGCCTTCCGATTTCGAATTTGTTTGTGATTTCTATTCGCTCGGCAGATAAGCTGATTTAATTCTCACATGTATTTGATGTGATGATAATGTCAATATTAGATTAGATCTTTATGTAAACTTTTATTACTAGAAGGGAATCATAGTGGGGTATGTGCTCCATTGAGATAAATGTTGATTAGCCGAATCTAACAAATGGTTTGATTGTTCCCTGTTTGTTTCGAACTCTCTTATTTGAGTTCGCTTCCATTTTCTTTACTAGCCAAGCATAATGACTATCTTACTTTGAATAGTTTGATTGAAGTCTATTATGAGTATCACCTTATTCCTATAGGTATTTGTTTCACTTCCTTGGTCGATTAAATGTGTTGAATCAGCGACAATCCGGTTAGCTATGGGTGTTTATCATAACTAGTGGTTAAATTTATCGAGATTAGTGGTTTAACCTATGATTACATGATTTTAGTCATTGTTCATTTGTTGTTTCATATTCTTTCTTTGGATTTCATTGTTTGATTGAAAATTAGTTAGATGTGTGTTGCTATATTTATTTTGGATGCTAATTCCTGTCCTTATTTTTCTTTGTATCACGTAAACTTATATGGAGTACAAATTCAATCCATATACCATTCAACTTTGCATTTCGAAATGGGTCATAAAGGCCCCAAATCCCCGGTTACCCTAGAAGTCAGCTAACCATGAAAGTCGAAGAGCAGGTCCTATGGAGTTGACGCGCAGGTGTCGGAGTTAAAATGCGAACATGGAGGAAAGTGAAAAGATGTGGACAAAGACCCGCTCTTAATCCCAAATAATTGTATTTTGTTTAGTTGGGCCTGATCCCTTTATCATTTTGTATTTTTATCTTGTTAGTTTTGGACATGTACAATTGAAGTGGGTCAAACGCCCAAAATAAAATGGGTCCAAATACCGGTACAGACGGACAGAAATCGAATTTGGATCCAACTCTCTTTCTCTCTCTTTCTTACTTATTTGTTATTAATTGCTGTTAGTTTTAGGGTTAAAAAATTCAAAATCTCCCGCAAGACGCCACTTTGTTTTAGCGATTTAATCAATCAAAATAAATATTGCAAAAATCTCAATTTTAGATAGTAAAATTAACACTTATTTTTCAAACAACTCTAAATAATTTTATCTCAAGATTTCAAGTTAAACTATTATCGAAATAAGCTAGTTTCTGGAAAATCGTGGTTTAGCAAATATTATAGGTGTCGTAAAAACTTTCCTAAGATATAAATGTGAATCCCTGAACCCCTTTTAAGTTTTCAATCGATTCCCTATTTTAATCTTTTGAAAATAAAGTTTTTCTCGATTTTACTTAAAAATAAAGTGGCGACTCTAAATAAGTCTGATGTCCTAAAACAAATAAACTTATTTTCTTTCCGAATAAAACATATGAACCTCATGAGTCCCCCATGGGTCATGAACTCTCGATGTATTTTCGAGGAGTATCATGTAATATATACGGTTGAGAGAGTACTGGGTATTCTGAGGAATATCATTTCATGGTATCATATTGCATTGCATCTCATGATATCCTTCATTTTTTTGATGATGCGTTTATTTGGTGGTTGAAAAGTACTTGATATTTGATTACCTCTATTTGATGTAACTTGACTAGTAAGTGTAAATATAAACTTGTAGAATTAAAGAATTGATTTATCTTATATAAACTCTCGTTACTGCTTCTTCGTTGTTGGTCAATGAGATATATTGGGTACACATGGTTTCGTACTCATACTACACTTGTTGCACTCTTTGTGGTGCAAATTCAATTTTGAGTTCAAGTAAATGTGGTGGAGCAAATTGTGTCCGAGCTTGGAGTTTCTTGGAGTGTCTTGGAGTTGTGGTGAGCTGCTTGGCTGTTCCGTGGCATACATCTCCCTCTATCTTTTATTTATTCTGTTATTTAGTAATCAGAAAGGATATCCCTTATGTTGGATTTTGTCATTTTAGTTTCAGACTTGCATCGTATTTTTGAAGCTCTTGTACTTAAGACACCAATTCTTAGGATGGTATTTTATTTAGTTTTTGCATTTTGTACTTTTAAGGAACTCAGTGTTGGAGATTTTTGCTAACTGTTTGTCATTTTACTCATTAGTTGGTTAAGATTGGTTAATTATGTTGGTTGGCTTACCTATTGGTTAAAAACATAGGTGTCATCACGACTTATTAATTTGGGTCGTGACATAAGGATTGTTGGTTAAACGAATTTTGTATTGTAATGACGATTTACGAGTATTAAAGGTTGTGGTCTATTACTATTTGGTGAGTAGCTTGATTGCATGGAAAGTTATAGGAGTTGCTAAGATTTCGCTTGAATAAAATTGAAAAGAGCTAGAGTCTTAAATGGAAAGAATTAAGATAATGTATTTTAGTCTTTAGAAAGAGGTGATCGAGAACAGAGATATTTGCTTTGAGTGCAAGGACAAAAAAAATGTACCTTCAGATAGTAGAAAACTGAGTTTAAAGACACATAGTTTTATCTGTTTTGCTCAACTTATGGTAATAGTGTCACAATTTCATCATATTAGATAAAAATGAACTGTTGGATAAAATTTGAGAAAGGAGTGTACATATGTTCAACTCGAGTGTAATGATATGTCTTTTTTATTGTTTAGAGTTTGATTATGAGTATGGTTGGATTTTTAGCAAAGGATATGATAGTAAATAAAAGAGTGATCAATGATAGGCTAAGATTCATGAATTCATGAAAATCTTCAGGGTATAAGCTAATGTTGATAAATAAAGGGATTAGGTTACACAGTTGGATGCCAAAGTTCAAGTTTTTTTATAGCAAGTTTATGTTCGTGAAAACTTTTTTTTGGTCAAGGTATGAATTAATAAGGTTAGACATGATCGATCACATTGAAGTTGAGCATTTGGAAGGACTTAAAAACAATTTGAGTACCAAATTTGATCACTTTTGATTGTTGTACAAAATGGGGTTTCACATAATATTTTGATTTAGAGGATAAGGTCAAAATATCATAGGTTGTTAGTCAAGGGATAAGATTGGTAAGCAAGTTAGCGACAAAAAAGAGTCTTGTATTTTGACGGGTTCAAGATATTTAGTATTTTGTGTCATTGGAAGAATTTAAGAAAAGTGAAGGAATAAGACCTCCCGTATAAGCCCTTGATTTGTAATTGTAGGATTTATTAATTTTTTCTTATGAGATTAGTTATGTTTGTGAGATGGAACTTTTCTAAAGATTAAGTTTTGATTGGGTGACAAGCAACTATATGTGAAAGACTCTATGTGGTTATGTCGAGTTAAATTGTTTAAATTATGATAGGTAACATACTGATGTTCAAACAGTGTGCATTTACAGTTTTACATTATTAATAATGATTTGAGGGGATTAAAACAACTTTATTGATGGGACGATAAATACTGTTATGATGTCTTACATTTGATAGTGAGTAGAGGTTTGAGCTTATACTATACTAAATTATTAGAGTGATCAAGAATTTCCTTAGTGTTGATATGAGATATATGATGATTTTGAATATTAGTTGAAATTTGATATCTGAAAAATTACATGGAGTTGACATTGAGTGTGCTTTAATTGTTGTATCTCGAATATGAAATACTTGTACACCTAAAATTATTGATGTAAGTCTTGGGTGTGACATGTACTTGTTATGAAATGCTTAAATGAAAAAAGAGGAAGCCATAAATCAATTTTTTTAGGACACAAAGTGTTTACAAAGAAGATTTTGATACTAGTGATAGTTAAGAGTAAGGTAAGTAGTTGGTGTAGTTATGATTGTTGGTATTAAGAGTGTTAGCTTCAATGGAGTACTGTGAGAAATATGTGGGCTTTAATGGATCGAGTAATTGTATTATTGTAATGAAGATCAGACTAGTTGATGGTGGGTGGCCAAAAATCAAAGAGATGGAGTCATTTGAATGGAATGTTTAATATGGGAACTATGGAGGAAATATATTGTGTTATTCGATTTTTGTTACATACATTCTTATATGAGACACCTACTTCATTTTGGACATGATTTGAAGTGTAACTTTATGTATATGTTAATGTGTATTTCTACATCTATGGGTGAATCCCTAATGGTGGATCAGATGTAGTCTTGGTAGGGTGAAATTCTTGGGTAGATTTCTCCATTTCAATTATGACACATTGAGTGTTGTTTGGGAAAATAGAAGTATACTATTGGTTCTACATGCACGACCTTACTTATGAGAATTTATGGAAGATATATCATGGGTATTTATAGTTAACTGATAGTTTTGGTATTCATATAGTCGGTGAGATCATATTCCAGCAATGTGTTGTTGAATGCGGAGATCATTGAGTCTAGATCTATTGTTCTTAAGGGTTGTCTACAAAGTATAGCTACTGATATAGCATTTTCGATAATATTGTTAGAGATTCTGTATACTTGGATGTACCGCTTGTTTAGGGTGGTTACTTGATCTTATTCTTCTTTGGGTGAGATAAATTGAATTCTTCTTTGATGAGTACATGGTGTTTGAAGATCATATTTTTTTAACTTATGCTTGTGAATATTATGTTGTGAATATTAAATCTTGATAAGATATGTGAGAGTTTGTGCATTAAGATATCTGATTGTAGTCGATATCAGTTTAGAATGTTATCTTGGTTATGTGAGAAAAGATTTACCATAATGGTTGTGTTAAGGTCCAGTGGGTTAGAGTGTAAATGGGGATCATGAGTTAGTTTGTCTCGATAATCCCTCCTCATTTGCAAATCTTTCAATGTTTGATTTGAATGTTCAGCCCTTAGTAGTTGCTCTTGACTGAATGGTCTTAAAGAAGAGCTCACCTAGAGAGATGAAAACTCACTAGAAGGTCATAACTTAAACTTTTGGTAACATTTCTTCTTCCTTATGTTCGAGGACTAACATGATATCTAGTGATGGATGATGCAATGACCCAAAAAAATATTTTCAAAAATTATCATAAAAAATATTGTTTTACCCATCTTGATAGTTTTCCCAAGTCACTTTTGATCAATTTTTGAAGTTAATTTGGAATTTTTTTGCTAATTATTATTGTTTAGTTGATATATAATTTTAATAGTCAAAATTACCTATATACACAACATTATTTAACATATTTTCTATTATTTCCTACCCTTTCTAAATATTACTAAAATCCTTTTTTTTACTCCATTAAACTCAACTTCCAATACATAATATATCTTTTCCTAACCCACGTTTACCTCTCCTCTTTTCACTCCTTAAATCACTCCCTTTTTTACTCCTACAATATTATCAGTTTATTCTCTCATTGCAATTTTAAATTTTAAGATCTTTCTCTCCAATCGATCATTTATCTGGTATTGTTTCAAAAAAAATTCACTTACAATGCATAATTTTTTTTGTTTTTTTTTGGGTCAAAATTGTGATACATTATGGACGATACACCTTCATTCAGTATTACGATTATCATATAATGTCATTAACACCAATTGCATTATGATTACGAAAAGATTAATTTGACAGAAAACAGATCTAAGAAATTGCATAATCCTTTCATACTGGTGAAAGTAAACATTAAGAAGGTAAAGATGGGTAGTCAATCTTCTTTAAAAGCTTAGTCGATAAAACCCCAAAAAAGAGGTGTCAAAAAATTGCATCCAGCAATATCTCGACATCCTTTACCTAAGATAAGTTTTTTATCTTTTTATTAGTTCAATGATTTTATGATACATTAATGATTCAATAGCTTTTTAATGTTGTAATTTAACAGATTTAATTAGTTTTGTAGATGATTTGAGTTTGTCGAGAATGATTGTGCCATCTCAAATATCCCTCTTCCTAATGTAATTACACGCAAGATCTTGTTGGAGAAGTGAAAGGAAGTTGAACGACTTTGGAGCCAGAAGAAGCTTTAGCAACCATTATAGTCTTTTGAAGATAAGCATTCTTTGAAAAGAGGGGTGGAGGTGGAGGGAAGTAGAACGTGTTGCTAAACATTCAATGTATCATACGTTATTATGTATCTTACTGTTTTATGATTAAATGTGTGTTCATCATAATCACAATTTATCATTATTAGTTTTTTTGATATTTTGATGTTCAACTTTGTTTGAACTGATAATTACTTTGTTTCAACTTTTACGATACATTATATTAACTTTTACCAAATAATAATGTATAAATCTAAAATATTAAAATCAATTAGTAAAAAAAAAAACTGAGTAAAGATTGATACATAGGTAAATTTTACCTTCCTGCATGATATGCAATATTATTATTGAAATACAGTACTGAAACGGTTAAGGTAGGATACGTTAGTGAAAATGAGGATCCTCCAAGGCATAAGCGTCAATTCAAAGCACCAACTCAAGCAATTTGGTTAATATTGAATAGAGAATATTTATCAGTTCTTAGACACTTTTTTATAGTGTTATTACTTTTGAGATACATTAACTCAAATTTTTATTTTTATTTTGTTATTGTTTTAAATACTCGTATTCAAATATTAGAGTGCTTCCCTAAAAGGTTGTTTATTTTGACTTGAACTTTCACTATTTTAATTGTTATTTACAATACACATTTGTCTGATATAAAATGATACAAAATTTGATAAAACTAAGTATTAGATTCATTAATGTATAAACAGAAAATATTATTTCTTCTCATAGTTTTAGTTAGTTTTTGATTGTTGATACATTTTGACACCTAACCAATGCAATGTATTTTATAACTTGATTGTTGATTCAATTGTGTATTTACTTGATAACCTAGTTGTGTTAGTTGTCTATTCATTCATGTTTATACATTAAATAATTATTTTTAGTTAGTTGTTGATTTATGTATCTTATTGATAAATAAATTCTTACTTATTTGTGATACATTTATAGATACAATTTATTAATTTTACATACTACTTTTTCACAACCTTATCGTATCGAATACATCATTTTCAACTACATCATGATACATTATGTAAAAATGTATCAGAACCTTATTGAGTGGTACCAGCTTCAAACACGATCTCATTATTATTAAATAAATAATGATACATTATTTTAAAAGGTGTATACAATACCAAGTGTTACAAAAATGAACACAAAATTAAAAATCATAACATTTCAATTTATTGTATCAGAATTTCACTAGGTAATAGTATACTGTAATGTTTTATCGAGTGCGGAATCTAAATAAGCCACAAAAAATAGAGTGATCAAAATAAGTCACTATTTTAGGAAGTAACTAAAATAGGCAGGTGGAAAAAGAATCATTTTATCCAACATTCCAAACATTTTTCATCAGTTCATAACGGGTATATGTTAATATATTACAGAACAATTCCTTACACTTTATAAAATGTAAGTGTTTCTTACACTTTAGAAAGTGGAAGAAAAACTTACATTTTACAAAGAGGAATATTTTTCAAGTTTTGTTCTCCTTATGATGCTTTATATTTTAATATATAAAAAAACTATTTCTTACACTTTATAAAATGTATTTTTTTCTTGTAAAGTGAAATGTTTTCTTACACTTTATAAAGTGGAAGAAAAACTTACAATTTACAAAGAGGAATTCAAGTTTTGTTCTCCTTATGATGCTTTTGTAGAGTTTTGTCATACAATTATATTGATTTGATATATGATAAAAAGAAAAAAATTATTTCACTATGTATTTTTATTTTATTTTATTTTGAAAGCTCATCCTAGCACTATTTAAGGTCATTCAAACATAGCACATTCAACATCTTTAGCCTTCTATTATTCTTCACTTCAATCACAAAATAATGCCTTCTAAATCAAAAATTAGAGTTTTGATTCGTTGAGACGGCAAAATTATACATGATGAAAATACCATTTATTATATTTGTCCTCTCAAATACAATATTAAATATTTAATTAATATCTGATATCACATATTTCTTTCGTCAATTTATAAAAAAAATGGGGTATAAATAGAATTATTATGATTATAGTCGAAAAATACCTACTTTATTTTTATCACAAGGACAAGTAAAATTTGGAGAGTGAATTATCTATAATGATGAATCGTTGACCGACTTTTTGAAGGTTCCAGAAGAGTACATAGATCAAATCAATTTAACAATAGTTGAAATCTATGTTAGAAAGGACCCTAAACTAGCCAACAATGTTCTCCTTTATCGGTCGATGTTAATCCCTAATTAGAAAATCATAATAGCGTTGATGGATATACGATAACTCAATCTACTGATTTTTCTAACATGAATCATTATCAAAATATTCTTACCGATCGATATAATTTTGATTTGAATAAAACTATCAATGAAAGTGACTGGTAATTCTCAAATGACGAAAAATGTTGGGACATTCTCAAATTTTCATGTCTTGCATATTTTTTATGCAAATGATTATCAGTATGTCCAACACTTGATTTTTTTTATTCAAGTTAGTTAATTGCATGTGATAAATATTTATATTTTTTTATATACATAGGAAAAATATATCAATTGTATAACAAACACGGCAAAAACTTCATAAAGATAGCAAAACATGTAAAAATATTCATTTTTGTAAAGTGTAAGTTTTCTTCTACTTTACAAAGTTTAAGAAAAAGTTTCACTTTACAAAGTGTAAGAAATAGTTCCAATATATTATAAAATATAAACGTTATGGGACTAGCGAAAAACGTTTGGACTATTGGAGAAAGTGAAATTTTTTCTTCCACTAAGCCTATTTTAGTTACTTTCTAAAATAGTGACTTATTTCGGTCACTTTTATTTTTTTGGGACATATTTAGGTTCCGAACTTTGTTTTATCAAAGGTAAAAGTGAAAAAGGCAAAAAAATAAAAATTTATAATCTCAAAATAATGTATCTGAAACATTACAATAGTTCTAAAAAGAGGTTCTCAATCTTCTTTCGAAAAGAAAGTAAAAGTTCTTTGTTTATAACATTCTTGTACAAAACGTACACAAATGTTTGTGTTTGTGCTTATCTTTCCAATCTATGTTTTCCCCTCCTTTTCCTTGGTCGTTCGGTTATCTGTTTGTACCAGGGTGGCAAGACAATTTATTTCAAAATAAATTTTGATATTGATTAATCGTCCTTATCCGGCATTGAAATCATTGAAACTTCATTCATAGTTTTTGATGCAGCTGGTTTGTAATAATCAGAGCGAAGATATGTATCTCTATGATGTTTTTGCTTTTCACAACAACAATCTCATGCTCACAAGGTATACAATTACATATTTTTATCTCAATGCAAACAATGTATCTTCGTCCACCTTTATACACCTATTTAGAAGATGAAATAACATGCACGCACACATTTGAAATTTAGAGATACATTACATATCAATTAACTCAATTAAGATACACAACGACCTAATGATAACTAGCCAAAGATACATGATAATTTATAAATTGATACATATCATCATATAATGATAAAAAAGTTCATACACCGTTACATTAAAAAAAAGAATAAATTATGATACGTTATTATAACAACACACTAACTCATGTCTGTAAAACTTCATTACATATGCATCAAAATAGAACTAAATCAAGTTGAAATCAGTTATGTATCATAATTTATATATGCATACACAAATTCAATAATCAAAAAAGAAATGCATATGTAATCGATAGTTTATACTAATAGTACAATAACTCATAGATCTGCAAAGCCATAAGATATGCGTCAAAGTTTTACGTATCAAGTTCTAATCAGTAATTTATCACGTCTTATCGGTAAATATACAAATTCATGAATGAAAAAACAATGATTAAAGCACAAGAAATATGTGTTGCATATCTTTTGTTATCAGAACTTTCAATTTGAAAATTAAAGTCATGTCAAATAAACATTACTATTTTTGTCCAAGCAAATTATTAAATAACAAGTTTCAATTCGTTCATGTTTGAAATCTGACATCTCACAATAGTAAGCAATCACAAGTTCAAAAATAAAAATTCCAAGAATGTTGGCAAAGAAACTCAGGTCCTGGTCGGCAACCACTAAGATTTTTGTAGAATTTGAAGAACCCAAAAATTGCGATCTTCAATTTTCCTTTCGTCGAGAGTGTCAAAAAATAAAATATTCATTATGTATCTTATCAAAAGTTTGAAAAATCCTATTCAAAAATTTGTTCATTGCAACAAAGATAAAATGAACAGAGATTTTGAATTTTGAATTGATTTGTTATTTAAGGATTTATGTTTATTTGATTGACATAATAAAGAGAATCTGGATAATGTAAATTAGAGGATTTTGATTTAATTTTCTTATTTGTCATCCTTTTTAAACGCAACAACCACATATATAATGTACCACAGTTAATGTATCCGGACAGTCAATTATGTATCGGGACTGCAGATATTTTAAGGGATTTTTGTAAATAGAAAAGAATAGAGATAGAATGTAATTTAGGGTTTACATTATGAGATTTATGTTTGATTGACGAGTCCATAAATATCCTATAACACTTGGCCCATGTTTATTTATTAAAATAAGTAAAGGGGTGACTAATTCTGAATCACTAATAATACTAGATATCATGTGTCCGTCAAACGTATGTTAGTTTTTCTACTTCCAATTCATGTGACACAAATGAAATTTGAAAAGGTGAACTAAATTTTTTATGTGTTTTCTAAAAGAATATTTTAAATTGTTAATTTATGGAGTACCTTTTATGTTATTTTCGAATAATATATATTACTCCATCTGTTTTATTTTATGTGATACAAGTGATTTTAGAAAAGCAAACAAAATTTCTTATATGATTCTCACACATTTTTAGTTTTCATTTTACAGTGATTCATAGTACTTTTTATTTTTTATGTTATTTTCAACCAATATATGCAACTTTTTAGTTTCGATAAAAATAAGGGAGTCAACCAAATTTCATTATGTTTTTTAACTATGTTTTTCTAAAAAAAAATCTTAAATTGTTACATTGTGTTTTTAAGCTTCCTTTTTTATGTAATTTTTAAATATGTAACAATAAGAAATTAAAACAAAGAATTAAAGTTTTCAAATCATTATATTTTTATATTAAACTGTTCAAATCTTTAAAATTCCACATATATGCACAAATTAATAGTTATCATTCATGTAGATTTTTGCTTGCATAAGTTTCATTTTTACCTTTGATCATAATTCACTTTATATATAGAAAGATGTTTCTAAAATTATTTATTCTTGATAGATTTTTGTTAGAATGAAATTACATCTTTATTCTTGGTTATCTTTAATACAAATATATCATCCAATTCATTTTTATTTATAAAGTTACTTTTAACATCTTTTTCTTTAATTTCAATCTAATATATTTATTAATTTTATCACACTAACTTATTTTCAAGTATATTAATTAGAGCCAAAATAAAGATTGAAACAATTAATTCATGATTTTTTAATATAAAAAGAAGGCTTTTTTATAAGCATAATGAATAAAAAGATATTAAGAATCAAATTAAAGTAATAGTAAAATAGAGTAATAGTAAAATAGATATCACAATAACTCACAAAAGAAATAAAAAAGGAAATGAAGTAATAACAAAATAAGTTAATGGTAACAACAATAACTTAAGATGTTTCTAGAACTATTTAATTTTTTTGTTATCATTCTTGGTAGATTTTGTTAGCGTGCATTTATATTTATACACTTAATCATTATTCACTTCATATATAGAAAGATAATTTTAGAATTATCTATTATCTTTCTTCATAGATTTTTATTAACGTGAAATTATATTTTTGCTCTTGATCATCCTCCCACTTCACTCTTCTATATAATAGAAAATTAAAAGAAAAGGTCTCGAAGGTTGGGAGCAAGCTGCAAAGGAGAAGGGCCCGATAACGGGGAACGATTTTTTTTATTTGTAAGAAAAGAAAAATAGGTTTAAAACTTTTGCATTTTATGTTCCTCAATTTTAGTCAATATTCGTCACTCTCTGTTTATAACAAATATTGATTATAATAACTAAATTAATGATAGATTGATGCATTATTTTTATACTTATATGTTTAAAATTAGGATTAGGTTCTGGGTGTTTTTATTTTATTTTTTTCGTGGTTGGGTTCCTGGTGGTAGAACTTCTTTTGAATTTGTTTTCAATTGAAAAATGCTTTGAGTTCAAAAGGATAGTTGTTTATTATTATTATTTTTAATGATGATAAGAAACAGTATAGAGGAAAACTAAGCTTAAGTGAGGAATTAATTACATATATATTTGTAAGTTGTAGTGATTTAGAATGGGAGAATTGAACTTCGTGTCATCATGTTATCATTAATGGTGACAATGTAATCATGGTAATTAATGAAGACATTCATTTAAATTGTGAATACAGTGCTCATCCGGAATAAAACTATCAAGGATTTAGTCTTGAGTTTTACGATTTTATTATAGTTACTCAAGTTTGATATATTGGTATACGAAATTAAATGCTAGGTATATTGTTTGAAATAAGTATTGTAAAATTTCATGATAAAATTAGACTTGACCCTAGGGTTAAAATTTAGGAGGATGATATGTAGCGTATGGATTGACATCAAGAATTAAGAATTGAATTATAGTAATATGGGTGTTGTTAAATTAGAATTTTTATCGCAATTATTTTCGTAAATAAAATGCATTGATTTGAAAGTACAACGAAAAAAAAAGGCTCAAGTCTCTGAGTGATTGTTTGACTATTTGAGACAAGTGAATTTCTAAATCCTGTTAAGTGTATAAAATTTCTGTCTTGCAATATGTTCCGGGGTAATGAGACTTGGTGATGGGTCGTCTTGTGCACATTGATTAATACTAATGATGAAAAAGGAAAAATAAAAGGAAATGTGATTAACTAACTTTATTTATTATGTGTGATTGTGTTCTTTACTAAACCCATATACTTGTGATAGCTAAGGTGATTACATATCATATTGATATTTGATTGAGAAGCATCATCCCTTTTATTAAAATCATATTGTGCATATACATTGAGATGAGATTGAATATAAATTGGACTCGTGGAGATCGTCCGTGCTGGGGATGGAAAGATGTTAAGATTATAATTCGGGCACGTGGAAATCATCCTTGGCAATTTATTTAACTTATATAATGTGTTGAAATAGTACGCACGGACATGTGGAGATCGTTTTGTCGGTATATACATCTATCGATCTCCCATGGGTCATGAACTCTCGATATATTTTTGAGGAGTATCATGTATATACTGTTAAGAGAGTACTTGATATCCACAGACATATCATTTAATGGTGTCACTTTGCATTGCATATCATTACATCATTTATTCTTGTTGATTTTATATTTTATTGGTGGTTGGAAAGTACTTGATATTTGATTGCCTCTATTTGATGAACTTGATCATGTTGATATTGTCAGTGCTTTTGTCGAAGTTGTGATTCATAAATATTGAGTTTGTTCTTGAGGATATGTAGTTTGTTAAAATGATTGTTGTTAAGTTGGGTGTTATGTAAACTATGAACTGTTAGGTTAGGCTGGCTTTATGCAGGTTGTAGTTGTGGAGGTTCGGTTGGTGTGTAAGGAGTACAATATTTCATTTCCTTAGCATGTGTTTAGAAGTTTACTACTTGAGTACTGTGTGGTTTGGTACTCATCCCTTACTTCTACAAGTAGGTTGCGAGCGTTGATTTTGTGGTACTTATTATACTTTTCTTTTTCGAGGCTTCTTGGAGATTTGTGAGGTAGTTGTTTGTCATCTCAGCAGACCTTCTTTCTCCTTATTTATGATTTTGTTCTTTTCTAGAAACAAGGTCATTGCATACTTGAATTTTTCTTTCAATTTTGTTGTAATACTTTAGAGACTTGTACACGTGACAATCAAGTTTTGGGGATTTAATTAAGTTGACTTTATTTTTTGCATTTATAGTGAGGTTGGGTTGTACGTTGGTGGGATAAGACGAGTGTCATCACATCCATTTTTGATTCGTGACAAAATGATATCATAGCCCCTGTTCATAGGTCTCACGTGTATACAAATTGAGTCTAAGTAGAGTTTCAAGGATCGGTACGGAGACATTTATACTTATCTTTGAGATACAACAATTAAATCACACTCAATGTCAACTTCACCTAATTTTTCAGATATCAAATTTCAATTAACATTCAAAATCATCATATATCTCATATCAACACAAAAAATTCTTGATCACTCCAATTCAGTATATTATAAGCTCGTAACACATCATAACAGTCTATATTGTCCCATAAATAAAGTAGTTTCAATCCCTTCAAATCTTTATTAATCATATAAAACATTAGATCCACACATAACCACATAAAGTCTTCCATATATAGTTGCTTATCACCCAACCAGAACTTAATCTTTAGAAAAGTCGATGATAACTTCCTAGTAAGTCTGTACCAAACTAGGTCACATCGCATAGGCATAACTAACCTCATAAGCAAAAATCAATAAATTCTTCAACTACAAATCAATGGCTTATACGAGAGGTCTTATTACTTCACTTTTCTTAAATTCTTCTCATGACACAAAATTCTAAATATCTTGAACCCTTCAATACACTAGACTCTTTTCCTTGTTGCTAGCTTGATTACCAATCTTATCCTTCAACCAACAACCCATGATATTTTTACCTTGTCTTCTAAATCAAAGCATTTTATGAAACCCCCTTATGTACAACAATCAAAAGTAATCAAATTTACTACTCAAAGTGTTTTTAAGTCCTTCCAAATGCTCAATATTCAATGTGATCGATCATGTCTTATCTTATTTATCCATAGCTTGACAAAAAATATTATCACGAACATAAACTCACCATAAAATATTTTGAACTTTTGCATCCAACTGTGTAACCCAATCCCTTTATCTATCAACATTAACTCATACCTTGAAGATTTTTATGAATTCACTTATCTTAGTATATCATTGATCACTCTTTTATTGACTTGTCATATTAATCGTAAGAAATCCAACCATACTCATCATCAAACTCAAAACCGTTAACAAAAAAAAAACACCCAAAACCTAATCCTAATTTTAACATATAAATATAAAATTAATTAATCAATCCATCATTGATTTAGTCATTATAATCAATATTTGTTCTAAACAGAAAGTGACGAATATTGACTAAAATTTGAGAAACATAAAATGCAATATATTTTAAACCTGATTTTCTTTTCTAACAAATGAAAATCCTTGTCTGTTATCGTCCCTTCTCCTTTCACTACTAAAAAGGGTCAAAAAGAGACCTAGAAAAGAGACCTCGTGAGGTCTCTTTTCGGGAAAAAGAGACCGAAAAAGAGACCTCAACGATAGAGTCAGTAAAATACAGGTCACTTTTTTAAAGACACCTCATGAGGTCGCCAAACGGAGACCTCACGAGGTCACCAACAAATTGTGAGATTTTTTTTTTTTAAAAAAAAAAAGAGACATCATGATGTCACTATTGTATTATTTAGTTTAATTTAATATTTTTTATATAGAGATCTCATGATGTCACTATTTTATTATATTATTTAATTTTATATTTTAATAAAGAGACCTCATTGGGTCGCTAAGATATTATTTAATTTAATTTTATATTATTTTAAAGAAAGACCTCATAAGGGCTCTTTTCTGCATTTATTTTTTAGCGACCTCGTGAGGTCTCTATAATGAAATTTACAAAAAATATAATGCAAAAAAGAGACCTCATGAGGTCTCTTTTCTGCATTTATAAAATATAAAATGTTAAATAGAGACCTTATGAGGTCTCTATAATGAAATATCTGGAAAAATTAATGCAAAAAAGAGATCTCATGAGGTCTCTTTTTCTGGAAAAAGCCTGGCAGCTAATTAATATTTCTGCGGCTTCTCATCACCTGTCATTTTAATTCAGTACCCAAATCAAGCTCAAAGAGCTTCCAAAAATCAATTGAAGCAATACATTTACTAAATATTCTCTTATCAACTCAATTGCAACTCACTTCAACATAATTATATATAAACAAAAACCATGATATCCATAAGTTATATAATACATTGCAATTTTATCATGTATTCACAAAACAAATAATTTTCATAACAAAATTATAAAGTTAACAAAATTATCCATAAGTTAACTTAGATTATCTATCACAAGTCTAAACTTCACTAATGTGGTAGTGTGTTTGCCACATAATCATCACTTTCTTCATCACTACTAGACTCATCTGTCATATTTCTTTGTTGACAATACATTGGATATTGAGTAGGTTGAGATTGAGGAGGTCGAGGAGGGAAAGTGACATCACCAGAAGAAGGGGGAATCCCTCCTGAAGCAAGTAATGCATCGTATTGAGCCTTAAGACCCGCAAACTGTAATTCCAACCGCCTTTCCCTAGCCCGTGATTCTTCGGCTTGGCTACATAGCTCAACAATCTTTTTATCCATAGCCAAATTTTTCTTCATTGATTATTCATGATTTGAACTATTTAGGCCTTCAAACTCAGAAGAAAATTCACGAAAGGTTTTATGTGGCATTCAATATGCATACTCATATCTACTCGGCCTACAAGTCAAGTCTAACCAAACTCTCTCATCTTGTTCTTGAGTAAGTGGCATACCTCGATTTTCTTCCGGCAGAGTTGTTGTAAATCCTCCAAATCTTGAAGATATCGATTCTATATTGAATGTTATCATATGAGAATATCAATTTAGAAAATAAGTAATTATTTTTTAAAATTAGAGGCTTATATAGGTCACTTCAGCTCGCGGTTCAACCCACACATCTGCTTAAATCTTGGATCATATTTCCAATGCACAAGTAATTTTGCCCAATCCTCCGGTAGAACCCAGCTAGGTTTGTTATTACCTCTAGAGCTTTATTAAACAAACTAGCAAGAGTATGCATAGC
The DNA here is from genome assembly GCF_036512215.1 of Solanum lycopersicum. Classification (NCBI taxonomy): domain Eukaryota; kingdom Viridiplantae; phylum Streptophyta; class Magnoliopsida; order Solanales; family Solanaceae; genus Solanum; species Solanum lycopersicum. Next base: position 27,572,824 of record NC_090801.1, on the reverse strand, counting down.
TTTCTTGTGAAAGTTTGCACAAATTTTGGCCTCATGTTCCGGACGCCAAGCACATATTTACCTTAATACTAACACGATAGTTACAAATTTAACTTACTAACCAACTTAACAAATTTTTAAGTCTAATTAGTCTAGTTTTAACTAAATTCTAATACTATAGTAACAAGTTTAACTTATTAACCAACTTAACAAATTTCTAAATCTAATTAGTTGTAACGACCTGTTTAGTCGTTTTGAGCAACAGATTTTATTTCTGGAAAACTGACTGAGGCGACGGCCCCCTCGACGGACCGTCATGGGCACGACGGACCATCGCAGAGTCTCGTTTCAAAACACTTAGAAATTCTGAAAAATGGGTACTGAAATCGACTCTCTGAACTTCGTAACGGAATGGCAGGATGGACCGTCACAGGCGTGACGGACCGTCACAGACTCTTCAGAGAATTGAGTCTCTGAACTCTGTGACGGAGCAGCAAGACGGACCGTCGCAGGCACGACGGTTCGTCACAGGCTGCGTAATCCCAGGCTGGGTCGGATTTCTGTTAAGTAATTTAAGAGGCGTTTGGACTATTCCTGCTGTAATTATAAAGTTAGTGGGTTAATGTTAATAAGTCTAACTACTTGGGGGTTAAAAGAGGTAACCTTGAGTTAATTAGTGGGTTATTATTGCCATCTTTTATACTTAATTATATGCTAATTAGGGTAAAAGAAAGAGGGTTTGAATAAGAAAAATAGAAAGAACAAGAGAGGGGAAAACGATTGATAGAGAGAGACGAACGAAGAGGAAAAACAAAAGCTTTGGGGAATTTGCTTGCTTGATCAAAATTCTTCAGTGGAGGTAGGTTATGGTTTTTATGCTATTCGTAGTAAACTCTTAATAGCGAATGATATGTATTGGTAGTATTTTAAACCCTTCTATATGCTTAATTGTATGCTTGCATGAATGTGATTATGTGATTGAGATAAAATAAGCATGATGAAGCTATTGAATCCTAAATCTTGAAACATAACCCTAATCTACTTTGTTAATGATGATGCCTTGGTATAAAAGAAGGCTTGATGAATGAAAGTAGTGAGATTAGGGGATCGGGTTCCACGTTCCGGTACCAGGATAGAAATAGAGGATCTGGTGCCACGTTTCGGTACCACGATAGAATGAGGATCGGAGTGTCACGTTCCGACACCAGGATAGTATATGGATCGGGTGCCACGTTCAAGTACAAGGATAGTATATGAGGATCGGAGTGTCACGTTCTGACACCAGGATAGTATATGGATCGGGTGCCACGTTCCGGTACCAGGATAGAATATGGATCGGGTGTCACGTTCCGACACCAGGATAGAATGAGGATCGGAGTGTCGCGTTCCGACACTAGGATAGTATATGAGGAGCGGAGTGTCACGTACCGACACGAGAGGAATAAAGATAATGAATCTTGAAAGATGTTAATATACTCAATCTAATGAACCTAATTCCCAAATGAGTATGATGAGGAGGCGTGAGTCCTCATTGATGTGCTTGGTGTTGTAACCAAGGGTTATGGTAACTGTAAATGTTTCATGCTAAGGATATTAGTTGATTTTATGATGTTATCTGATATGTACTGTTTTCTATTTTGAGTTGGCCGATGATACCTACTCAGTACTTGTGTTTGTACTGACCCCCTACTTTTATGTTTTCTTCTTTGTTATTTATGGAGTGCAGCAAATGTGCCATCGTCTTCAACTCAACCGCAACTCTAGCCAGTCTTCATTACTCTGGATTTCAGGGTGAGCTAAAGCTTCTAGCTTGGACTGGATCTTCTTCTTCATGTCTTGATGCCTTGAAGTTCCGGCATGGACTAGCTGTTTATGTATTTTAGCTTCTTAGATACTCTTAGATTTAGTAATTTGAAGTAGATTTTCTTGTGATGATGACTTCCAGATTTTGGGGATAATGATAAGTTTGAGTTATAGAAGTTGATTATTGATTTTATTAATGAGTTAAGTCTTCCGCATTACTTTCTGTTGATATTATATTGAAATGTTAAGGTTTAGATTGGTTGGTTCACTCACATAGGAGGGTAAGTGTGGGTGTCAGTCGCGATCCGATTTGGGTCGTGACAAACTTGGTATCAGAGCATTAGGTTCGTTGGTCTCATCACACAAGAACGAGTCTAGTAGAGTCTTAAGGAACGGTAGGGGGACACCTTTACTTTTATTTGAGAGGCTATAAGACTTTAGGAAAATTCCATTCTTTCTTTCTTTCTTTCGTGCTATTACTTGGTTCCAATTGGTATCTAGGTGATACAAATTGGTATCTGACCATCTTCACTCTATTTCGAAGATGGTTAGAACTAGAGCAACAACCGCGCCAACATCAACATCGGCAAGACAAGAAGCGTCTGAGCCAGCCACTGGGGCTGTAGCTCGAGGAAGAGTAGCGGCAAGAGGCCGTGGTAGAGGTCGTGGGAGGACGTCCTCTAGAGGAAGGGGACGGGCACCTAGCCCATCTGATACTAGGGCGGTGACTCCTCCACCGACTGAAGAAGTAGTAAGAGAAGGGGAGGATGGGGAAAATGAACAAGTGCAGAATGAGGGATTGCCACCCCAGCCTACCCCAGAGATGATAAATCAGGTGCTTGCTCATCTTAGTGGGTTATCTGATCAAGGTCAAACACCTCCAGTGTTTTCTGCACCAGCACCTCGGGCTCCGGAGGTACAATATGCGGCTACTGTGGCTCCCCGCATGGATACCTCATTGGAAATAGGCACATTTCCTCGTCTGACTGCAGGGCCTGTAATGACAAATGATCAGCATGAACTTTTCAGTAATTTCTTGAAATTGAAACCTCAAGTCTTCAAGGGTGCTGAATCGAAGGATGCTTACGATTTTCTGGTTGACTGTCATGAGCTACTATACAAGATGGGTATAATAGAACGGTTTGGTGTTGAGTTTGTGACTTATCAGTTTCAAGGGAACGCCAAAATGTGGTGGCGGTCACATGTTGAGTGTCAACCAATTGAGGCGCCACCTATGACTTGGGCATCATTCTCTAGCTTGTTTATGGAGAATTATATTCCCCGGACTTTGAGGGATAGGAAAAGAGATAAATTTTTGAGCCTAGAGCAAGGTAGGATGTCGGTTACTGCATATGAGGCTAAGTTTCGTGCATTATCCCGGTATGCCACCCAACTATGTTTCAGTCCACAAGAGCGGATTCGCCGTTTTGTGAAGGGGTTGAGATCAGAGTTGCGGATTTCAGCCTTACAGGTAGCGGCTACAGCGAAATCTTTTCAAGAAGTGGTAGACTTCGTGATAGAGGTAGAGGGAGTGAAGCTAGATGACTTCACCATGGCAACTACATCAAAAAGGTTTCGAAAGGGAGGTGAGTTTAATGGTTCTTACTCTAGAGGACAGGGTTCAGGAGGTTACTCAGTCCGACCAATCCAGTCTTCACTACAGACTGTAGTTGGGGGTCCACCTCAGACCGGTCAACACTTCTCTGAGAGACCTATGCTTGAATCCCGAGAGTGTTATGGATGTGGGGAGACTGGACACATCAAGAGGTATTGTCCAAAACACAGTTACAGACCTCCAAATGTTAGAGGTAGAGGTGGTTATGGAAGAGGCCGTCATTCCGGAGGACACGGTGGTCGAGGTAAAGGTGGTCACCAAAACGGCCGGGGTGATGGGCAAACTGGAGCCAGTACATCACAACATGGTAGGGGCAACGGACAGACAGGTGAGAGGGCCCATTGTTATGCTTTCCCTGGGAGATCTGAAGCGGAGACATCTGATGTTGTCATCACAGGTAATCTTTCGGTTTGTGATTGCATGGCTTTTGTATTATTTGACCCTGGATCCACATTTTCATATGTATCTTCCTCATTTGCTACTGGTCTTAAATTAAATTGTGAATTGCTTGACATGCCTATTCGTGTTTCTACTCCGGTGGGTGAGTCTGTGATAGTTGAGAAGCTGTATAGGTCTTGTCCTGTGACTTTTATGGAGAGCAATACTTATGTAGACTTGGTTATCTTAGAAATGGTCGACTTTGATGTAATTCTGGGTATGACTTGGCTTTCTCCGAATTTTGCGATCTTGGATTGTAATGCTAAAACTGTGACATTAGCCAAGCCTGGGACAGATCCGTTAGTGTGGGAGGGCGACTACACTCCCAATCTGGTTCGTATCATCTCCTTCCTTCGTGCTAAGAAAATGGTTAGTAAGGGTTGTCTAGCGTTCTTGGAACATCTCAGGGATGATACTACCCAAGTACCTCCGATTGAGTCGGTCTCGATAGTTCGTGAGTTTTTAGATGTGTTTCCTGCAGACCTTCCTGGTATGACACCGGATAGAGATATCGACTTCTGCATTGATCTTGAACCGGATACTCTCCCCATTTCTATAACCCCTTATAAAATGGCTCCCGCGGAGTTAAGAGAGTTAAAGGCACAACTTCAAGAGTTGCTAAGCAAAGGCTTTATTAGACCAAGTGCATCTCCTTGGGGTGCTCCGGTATTATTTGTGAAGAAAAAGGATGGGAGTTTTAGGATGTGCATAGACTACAGGCAGTTGAACAAGGTTACTATTAAGAACAAGTATCCCATTCCTCGCATTGATGACTTGTTCGATCAGTTACAAGGTGCTTGTGTCTTCTCTAAGATTGACTTGAGATCCGGTTATCATCAATTGAAGATACGGGCAACGGATGTGCCAAAGACTGCTTTTCGAACTAGGTATGGGCATTACGAATTTGTAGTAATGTCTTTTGGTCTTACGAATGCCCCTGCTGCTTTCATGAGCTTGATGAACGGGATTTTTAAGCCATATCTGGATCTCTTTGTCATTGTATTCATTGATGATATATTGGTATACTCAAAGAGCAAGAAGGAACATGAAGAGCATTTGAGAATGGTATTGGAAATGTTGAGGGAGAAAAAGCTTTATGCCAAATTCTCCAAGTGTGAGTTTTGGCTAGATGCAGTGTCCTTCTTGGGGCATGTGGTTTCGAAGGATGGGGTGATGGTAGATCCTTCTAAGATTGAGACAGTGAAGAATAGGGTAAGACCTACTAATGTGTCAGAAATAAGGAGTTTTGTTGGTTTAGCTAGCTATTACCGCCGATTTGTCAAGGGATTCTCTTCCATTGCTTTCCAATTGACGAACTTGACTAAGCAGAATGTTCCATTTGTATGGTCGGACGAGTGTGAAGAAAGCTTTCAGAAGCTCAAGACTTTGTTGACTACCACACCAATCCTTACCTTGCCAGTGGAAGGTAAGAATTTCATTGTCTATTGTGATGCATCCTATTCGGGGTTGGGTGCAGTGCTAATGCAAGAGAAGAATGTAATTGCTTACACTTCGAGGCAACTAAAGGTGCATGAACGTAACTATCTGACCCATGATTTGGAGTTGGCTGCGGTAGTGTTTGCCTTAAAGCAATGGAGACACTATCTATATGGGGTTAAGTGTGAAGTATACACGGATCATCGTAGCCTACAGTATGTCTTTACTCAAAAAGATTTGAATTTGAGACAGAGGAGATGGATGGAACTACTGAAGGACTACGACATCACTATCTTGTATCATCCGGGAAAGGCTAATGTTGTGGCAGACGCCTTAAGTAGAAAGGCAGGGAGCATGGGAAGTCTAGCTCACTTGCAAGTTTCTAGACGTCCATTGGCTAGAGAGGTTCAGACTCTGGCTAACGACTTGATGAGGTTAGAAGTGAATGAGAAGGGAGGATTGTTGGCTTGTGTGGAGGCAAGATCTTCTTTTCTTGACAAGATTAAGGGAAACAGTTTGAGGATGAGAAACTAAGCAGAATCCAAGATAAAGTATTGCGAGGAGAGGCTAAGGAAGCACAAATCGATGAGGAAGGTGTTTTGAGAATCAAGGGAAGGGTATGTGTGCCCCGTGTTGATGATTTAATCCACACTATTCTTACAGAGGCTCATAGTTCCGGATATTCTATACATCCTGGTTCAACCAAGATGTACCGTGACCTAAAGAAACACTTTTGGTGGAGCAGAATGAAGCGTGATATTGTTGATTTTATTGCCAAATGTCCAAACTGTCAGCAAGTAAAGTATGAACACCAGAGGCCCGGAGGAACACTTCAAAGAATGCCCATTCCTGAATGGAAGTGGGAAAGGATTGCAATGGATTTCGTGGTTGGTCTTCCAAAGACAATGAGTAAGTATGACTCTATTTGGGTGATTGTTGATAGGTTAACTAAATCTGCTCATTTCATTCCGGTCAAGGTGACGTACAATGCAGAGAAGTTAGCCAAAATTTACATCTCGGAAATCGTTCGATTGCATGGGGTTCCACTCTCCATCATATCAGATAGAGGTACGCAGTTTAATTCTAAGTTTTGGAAAACATTGCATACGGAATTGGGTACTAGGTTGGACCTTAGTACTGCATTTCACCCTCAGACCGATGGTCAGTCTGAGCGAACGATTCAAGTGTTGGAGGATATGCTTCGTGCATGTGTGATAGAATTTGGTGGTCATTGGGATAACTTCTTACCCTTAGCAGAATTTTCATACAATAATAGTTATCACTCAAGTATTGACATGGCCCCATTTGAAGCATTGTATGGTAGGAGATGTAGGTCTCCCATTGGGTGGTTTGATGCATTTGAGGTTAGACCTTGGGGTACTGACCTTTTGAGGGATTCTTTAGAGAAAGTGAAATCTATCCAAGAAAAGCTTTTAGCGGCGCAAAGTAGGCAAAAAGAATATGCAGACCGAAAGGTTAGAGACTTAGAGTTCATGGAGGGTGAACAAGTTTTGCTGAAGGTTTCGCCCATGAAAGGGGTGATGCGGTTTGGTAAAAGAGGTAAACTAAGCCCAAGGTATATTGGTCCCTTTGAAGTACTTAAGCGAGTAGGGGAGGTGGCTTATGAGTTAGCCTTGCCTCCAGGGTTGTCCGGAGTGCATCCGGTATTTCATGTGTGTATGTTGAAAAGATACCATGGGGATGGAAACTACATTATCCGTTGGGATTCAGTTCTGCTTGATGAAAATTTGTCTTATGAGGAGGAGCCTGTGGCTATTTTAGATAGAGAAGTTCGCAAGTTGAGGTCAAGGGAGATTGCATCCATCAAGGTGCAATGGAAGAATCGGCCGGTTGAAGAAGCCACTTGGGAGAAGGAGGCCGATATGAAAGAAAGATACCCACATCTGCTTAAAAATTCAGGTACTCCTTCTCGCCCTTGTTTTTCTTCTTATGATCATTCGAGGACGAACGATGGGTAAATTGGTATCTATTGTAACGACCTATTTAGTCGTTTTGAGCGGAAAATTTTATTTCTAGAAAACTGGCTGAGGCGACGCACCCCTCGACGGACCGTCATGGGCACGACGGACCGTCGCAGGGTCTCGTTTCAAAACACTTAGAAATTCTAAAAAATGGGTACTGAAATCGAATCTCTGAACTTCGTAACGGAATGGAAGGACGGACCGTCACAGGCGTGACGGACCGTCACAGGCGTGACGGACCGTCACAGACTCTTCAGAGAATTGAGTCTCTGAACTCTGTGACAGTGCGTAATCCCAGGCTGGGTCAGATTTCTGTTAAGTAATTTAAGGGGCGTTTTAGACTATTCCTGCTGTAATTATAAAGTTAGTGGGTTAATGTTAATAAGTCTAACTACTTGGGGGTTAAAAGAGGTAACCTTGAGTTAATTAGTGGGTTAATTAGTGAATAAGAAAAATAGAAAGAACAAGAGAGGGAAAAACGATTGATAGAGAGAGACGAACGAAGAGGAAAAACAAAAGCTTTGGGGAATTTGCTTGCTTGATCAAAATTCTTCAGTGGAGGTAGGTTATGGTTTTTATGCTATTCGTAGTAAACTCTTAATAGCGAATGATATGTATTGGTAGTATTGTAAACCCTTCTATATGCTTAATTGTATGCTTGCATGAATGTGATTATGTGATTGTGATAAAATAAGCATGATGAAGCTATTGAATCCTAAATCTTGAAAGATAACCCTAATCTACTTTGTTAATGATGATGCCTTGGTATAAAAGAAGGCTTGATGAATGAAAGTAGTGAGATTAGGGGATCGGGTGCCACGTTCCGGTACCAGGATAGAAATATAGGATCGGGTGCCACGTTTCGGTACCAGGATAGAATGAGGATCGGAGTGTCACGTTTCGACACCAGGATAGTATATGGATCGGGTGCCACGTTCCGGTACCAGGATAGTATATGAGGATCGGAGTGTCACGTTCCGACACCAGGATAGTATATGGATCGGGTGCCACGTTCTGGTACCAGGATAGAATATGGATCGGGTGTCACGTTCCGACACCAGGATAGAATGAGGATCGGAGTGTCGCGTTCCGACACTAGGATAGTATATGAGGAGCGGAGTGTCACGTACCGACACGAGAGGAATAAAGATAATGAATCTTGAAAGATGTTAATATACTCAATCTAATGAACCTAATTCCCAAATGAGTATGACGAGGAGGCGTGAGTCCTCATTGATGTGCTTGGTGTTGTAACCAAGGGTTATGGTAACTGTAAATGTTGTATGCTGAGGATATTAGTTGATTTTATGATGTTATCTGATATATACTGTTTTCTATTTTGAGTTGGCCGATGATACCTACTCAGTACTTGTGTTTGTACTGACCCCCTACTTTTATGTTTTCTTCTTTGTTATTTGTGGTGTGCAGCACACGTGCCATCGTCTTCAACTCAACCGCAACTCTAGCCAGTCTTCATTACTCCGGATTTCAGGGTGAGCTAAAGCTTCTAGCTTGGAATGGATCTTCTTCTTCATGTCTTGATGCCTTAAAGTTCCGGCATGGACTAGCTGTTTATGTATTTTAGCTTCTTAGATACTCTTAGATTTAGTAATTTGAAGTAGATGTTCTTGTGATGATGACTTCCAGATTTTGGGGATAATGATAAGTTTGAGTTATAGAAGTTGATTATTGATTTTATTAATGAGTTAAGTCTTCCGCATTACTTTCTGTTGATATTATATTAAAATGTTAAGGTTTAGATTGGTTGGTTCGCTCACATAGGAGGGAAAGTGTGGGTGCCAGTCGCGATCCGATTTGGGTCGTGACATTAGTTTAGTTTTAACTTAATTCAAACACTATAGTCACAAATTAAACTTATTAACCAACTTAATAAATTTTTAAGTCTAATTAGTTTAGTTTTGACTTAATTCCAACACTATAGTAACCAATGTAACTTATTAACCAACTTAACAACTTTCTAAGTCTAACTAGTTTATTTTTAACTTAATTTCTTATACTATAATAACAAGTTTAACTTACCAAACAACTTAACAAATTTCTAAGTTTAATTAGTTTAGTTTTACTTTAATACTAACACGATAGTCACAAATTTAACTTATTAACCAACTTAACAAATTTCAAAGTCTAATTAGTCTAGTTTTAACTAAATTCTAGTACTATAATAACAAGTTTAACTTATTAACCAACTTAACAAATTTCTAAATCTAATTAGTTTAGTTTTAACTTAATTCAAACACTATAGTCACAAATTTAACTTATTAACCAACTTAACAAATTTTTAAGTCTAATTAGTTTAGTTTTGACTTAATTCCAACACTATAGTAACCAATGTAAGTTATAAACCAACTTAACAACTTTCTAATTCTAACTAGTTTATTTTTAACTTAATTTCTTATACTATTGTAACAAGTTTAACTTACCAAATAACTTAACAAATTTCTAAGTCTAATTAGTTTAGTTTTACCTTAATACTAACACGATACTTACAAATTTAACAGATAATTATTTCTAAAATTTAAAGCTAAGTGTCAACACTAGATGGACAAATTGATTTTCAAAAGAAAATCAATTTTGTCATCAATAGGATCAACTAGTGTTGGTACTTATGCTTAACAAATAATTATTTATAAAATTTAAAGCTATGTGTCAACACTAGATGGACACAAATTGATTTTGTCATCAATAGGATCAACTAGTGTTGGTTCTTAAGCTTAACAAATAATTATTTCTAAATTTAAAGCTAAGTGTCAACACTAGATGGACACAAATCAGTTTTGTAATCAATAGGATCGACTAGTGTTGGTACTTATGTTTAAACAATATATTATTTCTAAATTTAAAGGTAAGTGTCAATACTAGATGGACACAAATTGATTTTCAAGGAAAATCAATTTTGTCTTCAATAGGATCAACTAGTGTTGGTACTTAAGCTTAACAAATAATTATTTCTAAATTTAAACCTAAGTGTCAACACATATTTAAAGCTAAGTATCAATATTAGATGGGTACAACACATATTATAGAAAACAATTGTACTTTAACTTTATTAAATTTAGAATTACCATACCTTATCTCCTACTTTTATTAAATTAAAGAAGTAGTATAATCTTGTATCAACTTTTTTAGATTTTGAGCTTCCTTAGTGGCCTAGCAAGAAAAAAGGGGAAAAAAGTTAACACTAGAAAATAGAGTTTGAACTCCAATGGTGAAAATCAAGTATTTGATCTCATGTACTAACTTATTTTCAAAGAAAATCATGTACCCTATTAGGAGTTACGAAAACCAACTAGTTTTACAAATTATTATTGATTGGGAAACTTTTTCAATATCTATTTGACACAAATTCTTTTAAAAATTTCAAAGATAATCACATTGGGAATGATTAAATTACTAATACAACAGGGTAACATTCAATCTACTTGCTACTTTTTAATTATTTTAAGCACTTAGAATTACGAAAACCAACTAGTTTGTTCAAAAAATTCACCTGGAGTCAAAGGGTTGGGAACGCCGACCTTTGCTGTTGTTGCACGATCCGGCGGAGATGGAGGCGGCGCGACCTCCACCTGCTGAGGCCTGACTGCAAATGGCGCGCAGAGATGGAGGCGGCTGACTTTCTCGTCAGAAGAAGATGAAAGCGGAGATGGAGGCACGTCTAGAGATGGAGGCACGTCTGGAGATGGAGGCACGTCTGGAGATGGAGAAGATGACGGCGGAGAGAGGAGATGGAGAAGTCTGGCAGAGAGGAACGATGAGAGAGAGAGAGGGACGATGAGAGAGAGAGAGAGGAACGATGAGAAAGAGAGAGGGAAGAAAGAGATAGATAAATTTGGCTAGGGTTTTCTTTTGTTTAAGAGACCTCATGAGGTCTCCCATTTTTTAAGTCTTTAATTAAATTAAATTATTGTTTTTAAATTAACAAGTACAGACCTCGTGAGGTCTCTAATTTTATGAGAATTAGATTAAAAATTTAAAAATTTGAAATAAGTCAGGTATAGGAAAAAATAAATTCATTAAATTGATGTCACGACCCAAAAATGGGTGTGGTGGCACTCGTCTTATCCCACCAAGACAAGTCAGCCTAAAACCCAATATCTAACAAAGTGCGGAAGTAAATGACAGTCCAACAACAATTCCTATTATGAAACCAAGTTATATTAATCCAATCCCCAAAATCAGGTTGTCACGTGCACAAGCCTCTAATGTAAATATTAGAATTGAAATAAAATAGAAGTCTAAAATGAAGTTGTCTTTCAAGTAAAAAAAAAAGTCATAAACTGGAGTAGGAAAGTTCGCTGAGATGACAAGTAGCTACCTCACAATCCTCCACAAGATGCCTCGGAAATGAAGAGAATGGAAGGTATCACAAAAATCCGGGCTCGTGACCTACAAAAATTTGTAGAAGCAAGGGGTGAGTACCAAACCACGCGGTACCCAACAAGCAAACCTCTAAACACAAGTTAAGTGAACAAAATATGGGTACTCCTTACGCCCTATCTAAACCTCCACGCTACAGCCTAACAGTTTACCAAACACACCACTCAATAACCACACTCTATTAGTTTACACATTCTCAATAACAACTCAATATTCAACAGTCACAAGCTTCACAGAGAAACAATCACAAGATCAGCAAAACACATGTTCAAGCTCATCAATAATAAAGTGTGCAATGCCATGAGATGCAATGTCAAATATCGTGATGCATGTCTTTCTTAACGATACACAACCGCTGTCTCTCAGTCCGGGACCTATGGGGGAACTATCTGTCCATGCATCTGTTGTGGCGCACGACACGACCCTCGATAATAGTAACTATCGCGGTGCGCGATACGTCCCTCGAAATATAATATCCATCACGGCGTGCGGTACGACCCTCGAAATGATACATCTTTATACCACAATCATGTCTCAGATACAATGCAATTGACATGCTCAAATGAAAATGAGGAGATAACCATTTTGATAACAAAGCGCGATTTACAACCAGAAATACAACACCAACAAATAGGCAACAAGTCTCAAAGTCATTCTCAACACCACACAAAGAAATACACGAATTTCACACGCTTAACAAGGGTTTAGAAATCCACTTGTCTCAATCAATCCAGAACTCACTCTAAGAGTTGAGTCTTTCCCTTTCGTTGAACTTCCAACTCAAAGCAATCTATTCACATTAATAATCACAATAAGATTTCAAAACTAATAACACTCACCTTATTATGCGTTTAGCCTTGCACCAAAAATTTACTCAATTTTATATTCAAGTTCGTAAATCATCGTGCCAATTAACATTTTAACTATCATATTTTTTTTTCAAATTTCAAGACTAAGGTTTAATCTCAATATCACCAATTAAAATAATTTTATCACACAAATATATTGGAAATTAATTTATAATATAATAAAAAGAATTAAATATTAATGTAATGAAGCCACTGATTACAAAAAAAATAAGATGGCAACGATAACATGACCCAAATATATATATTTACAGTACTTTATTAATATTCCTCTTATGACATTTACTACTATGTATAAATCATTGGCAATGTGATTAGCCAATGATTGGTTGAAACTTTTCATCTCAATTATAAACACTTTGAACAAATTAACAACTTCCACCCCTTTTTGATTTATTTATTTATTATATTTATTTATTTATTTCCTTCAACCCAATTAACAATTATAGTACACATTATATTCCCTTCCAATTCATCTATAGAAAACAAAGATTTGGTATTACCTTATGGATGATTGCGCAGTTTTTTTTCAATTCTCCCTTCGGCCGCCAAGCCTTCGACCTCTTCTTCTTTTTCTTATTTCTTCTTTTTTTTTGGAATTAATTATGTACTAAAAGTGATAGGTTTTACCCACATATTTTATTAAATATAGTCTAAATGGTATAGGGTCTTAAATAAATTATCACTTTAGCCCATAAACTATCGATTAATTAACTTAAGTTAAATAAATATTCAAAATTCTAAAGAGGAGCTTTTGGGTCATTACATTATCCACCACTAAAAATCATGTTCGTCCTCGAACATAGAGTAAAAGTAATTACCTGAAGCTTCAAAAAGTTGAGGATATTTGGCACGCATGTCAAACACTGTCTCCCAAGTTGCTCCTTTTACTAAATGGTGCTTCCATTGCACCTTCACTGAAACAAGCTCCTTGGTCCTATGCTTTCGGATTTGCCTATCCAATATAGTTATAGGCTCCTCCTCATATGTCAAGTCTAGACCCAGCTCTACAGAATCGAGTGAAATCACATGAGATTCATCCGGAATATACTTCCGAAGCATAGAGACATGAAAAACAGGATGAACAAGTGACAAAATAGGTGGCAACGCCAACTTATAAGCCACTTCTCCCACTCGGCTTAAAATCTTAAAAGGTCCAATGAACCTAGGGCTAAGCTTGCCCTTCTTTCCAAACCTCATCACACCCTTCACGGGTGAAACTCCGAGCCAAACATGATCACCCTCCATAAACACTAAGGCTCTAACTCTCTGGTCTGCATAACTCTTCTGTCGACTCTGAGCTGTCAATAATCTATATTGAATCATACGGACTTGCTCCATAGCATCTCTAAGCAAGTTTGTATCCAAAGAGTCCATCTCCGTCGAATCAAACCAACCAATCGGAGACCTACACCGTCTTCCATACAATGCCTCAAATGGGGCCATTTGGATACTAGAGTGATAATTTTTATTATAGGCGAACTCCGCTAAGGGTAAATGTCGATCCCATCTTGCACCAAAATCGATTACACACGCTCGAAGCATATCTTCCAATACCTGAATGGTCCGCTCAGATTGACCATCTGTCTGAGGGTGAAATGCTGTACTCATATCTAACTGAGTACCCAGACCATGTTGTAATGCCTTCCAGAAGTGAGAAGTAAATAGTGAACCTCGATCTGATATGATAGAAACAGGAACTCCATGTAGTCGCACAATCTGACTGATATATAGTTCAGCTAACTTTTCTGCTGTATACTTTACCCGAACCGGGATAAAGTGGGCAGACTTGGTCAGCCTATCAACAACAACCCAAATAGAGTCATAACCACCCAATGTGGTAGGCAAACCCACAAAAAAGTCCATAGTAATCCGCTCCCACTTCCAATTAGGAATAGGCATCCTCTGAGATACACCCCCGGGCCGCTGGTGCTCACACTTGACCTGCTGGCAAGTCAAACACCTCGAAACAAAGTCTGAATTATCTCTCTTCATCCCACACCACCAGTAATGCTGACTCAGATCATGATACATCTTTCCCGCTCCCAGATGGATGGAATACCGAGAACAATGGGCCTCCTCAAGAATCAATCTAATGAAATCGCCTGTCCTAGACACACAAATTCTGCCTCCGATCCGCAAGACGCCATCAGAATCAAGGACATCCTCCTTAGCTTCCCCTCTCAATACTTTTTCTCGAATGAGACATAATTTTTCATCATCAAACTGGTGTGCACGGATTTGCTCGACTAAAGAAGACCGAGCCTCAATAAAAGCAATCATCCCATCACTCTCTTCTGAAATCTGCAAGCGGACAAGACTGTTAGCTAATATATGCACATCTCTAGACAATGGTCTCTCCTCAATACTAAGCGCTGCAAGACTCCCCATGCTGGGAGTCTTCCTACTCAGAGCATCGGCCACAACATTGGCCTTTCCTGGATGATACACAATGGTCACATCATAGTCCTTCAACAACTCAAGCCATCTCCGTTGCCTCAAGTTCAAATCCCTCTGGCTAAAGATATACTGAAGACTCCGATGATCAGTGAAGATCTCACAATGCACTCCATACAAATAGTGACGCCATAAATTAAGTACAAATACCACAGCCGCCAACTCCAGATCATGAGTAGGGTAGTTCTTCTCATGGGACTTCAATTGCCTAGAAGAATAAGCAATCACTTTCCCCTTCTGCATCAACACACCACCCAATCCAACTCCTGAAGCATCACAATACACAGTAAAGTCTACACACTCCTCAGGTAGAGTCAACACAGGAGCAGAACTCAACAAAGTCTTGAGCTTTTGAAAGCTCTACTCGCACTCATCAGACCACTGAAAACGCACATCCTGTCAAGTAAATCTTGTTAATGGAGCTGCAATGGTAGAGAAACTCTGAACAAATCATCGATAATAGCCTGCTAATCCCACAAAACTCCGAATCTCAGTAGGTGAAGTAGGTCGCGTCCAGCCTCTAACTGCCTCAATCTTGGCCGGATCTACTCTAATACCCTCCTTAGACACCACGTGTCCTAAAAATGCCACAGAAGTAAGCCAGAACTCACACTTTGAGAACTTGGCATACAACTTCTCTTCTCTCAACCTCTGAAGTACAATCCTCAAGTGTTAGACATGGTCCTCCTCAGTCTTGGAGTAAACTAAGATGTCATCGATGAAAACAATCACAAAAGAATCAAGGTATGGTCGAAACACCCCATTCATCAACTCCATGAATGTTGCAGGGGCATTAGTCAATCCGAAGGACATCACTAGGAATTCATAATACCCATACCGAGTCTGAAAAGCTGTCTTAGGGATATCTGATGCCTTAATTTTAAACTGATGATACCCAGACCTCAAATCAATCTTAGAGAACAATGATGCTCCCTGTAATTGATCAAATAAGTCATCTATACGTGGAAGAGGATATTTATTCTTCACTGTTACTTTGTTCAACTGTCTATAATCAATACACATCCTCATAGTTCCATCCTTTTTCTTCACAAACAATACAGGGGCACTGCAAGGTGACACACTAGGGCGAATAAAACCCTTACTCAATAAATCCTGCAACTGATCCTTCAATTCTTTCAACTCTGCTGAAGCCATACGGTATGGAGGGATACAAATAGGCTTAGTGTCCGGCTTCAAATCAATAGTAAAATCGATATCCCTATCGGGAGGAACACCTGGAAGATCAGAAGGAAATACATCGGGAAACTCCTGAACCATGGGAACAGACTCCATGGGAGGTGGTTCAACACTAGTATCCCGAATAAAATCTAAGTAAGACAAACACCCCCTCTCCACCAGTCTCTGAGCACGGATAAAAGAGATGACCTTGCTAGGATAAGAACCACTAACACTCTTCAACCCTCGGAACACCAGGCATTGCTAAAGTCACAGTCTTAGCATTACAATCAAGGATAGCATGATAAGGAGAAAGCCAATCCATACCCAAGATAACATCAAAGACCACCATCCCCAGAATGACTAAGTCCACCCAAGTGTCATACCAAGCCAAAGAAACAAGACATGATCGATATACTCGATCCACCACTAAGGGCTTACCCACGGGTGTAGAAACACGAATAGGTACAGTCATGCTATCACATATCATATCAAATTTAGCAGCAAAATACGTAGACACATAAAAGAATGTAGAACCTGGATCAAACAACACAGACGCAGGTCGATGGCATACTGGGATGATACCTGTAATAATAGCATCAGAGGTCTCCGCCTCAGGTCTTCCGGCGAAAGCGTAGCAGTGGCCTCCTCGTCCACCTCCATCCTGGGTGGTGTACCTCTACCCCACTCTGCTGAGCTGCAACACCACTACTAGAAACTTTATCACCTCTACTTGACTGAACTCTATCACGACCTCTACCCTGTGGTGCTGGTGGCCTAGTCTGGAATGAAGAATTAGGTCGGGGCCCACCACGACCCCTTTGAGAAGTACACTGCCGCATTAGATGATCGGGATCTCCACAAGTAAAACAAAATCTCTGACCTGGGAACTGTTGTGTGGACCCTGAAAACCCACTATAATTTCCTCGCCTTGTAGGTCGCTGCTGTGAACCGTACGAGCTCTGACCCGGGCTATAAGAACCCCTAGATGTCTGGCCACCCTCAAATGTCGTCATAGATGCATGAATAGGTCCCCGCTGCTGAAAAGAACCACTCACTCTCTGTGATCCCCTACCTCCAGATGAGGCACCATGAAACTGGCCTGATCTACGAGCCCTTTTTGGGTCCCCAAACTCCTCTCTCTCCATCAATTCTGCCTCTTTGGCGGCGCTCACAATAGACTAGAAAGAAGCCCCCTCCCTAGATGCCCGAAACACAGCTGACCTGATAGAGAAAGTCAATCCCCTCACAAATCTGTGGATCCTCTTTGTCTCATTTGGAATAATGGCCAACGCATGCCTAGACAACTGGCAAAAACGCGCCTCATACTCTATAACCGATAAATGATCCTGTCTCAGACTCTCAAACCTCAAGCGACTCTCCTCTCTCACGCTCCATGGGATAAAACGATCTTGGAATGCACTAGCAAACTGCTCCCAAGTCACTGGAGGAGATCCAACTGGCAAACATCCCGAATAAGTCCTCCACCAGTCTCTCGCTGGTCCACGAAGCTGGAGTGTACCATATTGAACCCCTTGTGACTCAGCTAATCCAACCACCTCTAGTAACTCGGCAGGTAGTTACAAACTTATGAGCGTCCTCGCTCTTCCCACCCTGAAACTGGGGTGGGTCCATCTTCCGAAATCTCTCATACCTGCGCTGCTCATCCTCTGTCAGAACAACCATCGATGCAACTTGACCCCCAACTGCTGGTGCAACATCATTCTGAATCGCGGGATCTACTGGTAGTTGCCCCACCGCATCCTGAACAACTGGAGCTTGTTGCTGCTCTTGGGTCTGAGCCCCCTCTCTAGTACGAGAGTCATGTGGTGTGGTAGTCGCCCCACCACCCTGAGAAAAGCCCTCTAGCACACTTAACACCCTCAATAATGTATCCTGAAGCAAAGGTGTGACTACAGGATCTGGAGGAACCTGGTCCTCTCTGCCATCAATTTGAGGTTCTGTAGAGACCTCTCTAGCACGACCTCTCACTGGTGCTGCTCCACGTCCAAGACCTCTGGCTACTGTCATACTACTAGCACGACCTCTAGCTCGAGATCTACCCCTACCTCTAGTTGGGGCCTCAACAACTGCCTCGGGAAGTGCCTCCCCTCTACCACCAGTAACATTATTTCTAGTCCTCGTCATCTGTCAAAAGAGTATACAACAACTCAGTACTAACGAAGGTAACTACGCACGAAGAGAAAGAGTGAACAAAAGAAAGTTTCCTAGTAATCTTTATAGCCTCTCAGAGATGAGTACAGACGTCTCCGTACTGATCCTGAGACTCTACGTAGACTCGGCTTGTGTACACGTAAGACCTATGAACCTGGGGCTCTGATACCATTTTGTCACGACCCAAAAATGAGTGTGATGGCACTCGTCTTATCCCACCAAGACAAGTCAGCCTAAAACCCAATATCTAACAAAGTGCGAAAGTAAATGACAATCCAACAACAATTCCTATTATGAAACCAAGTTATATTAATCCAATCCCCACAATCAGGTTGTCACGTGCACAAGCCTCTAATATAAATATTAAAATTGAAATAAAATAGAAGTCTAAACTGAAGTTGTCTTTCAAGTAAAAAAAAGTCATAAGCTGGAGTAGGAAAGTTCGCTGAGATGACAAGCAGCTACCTCACAATCCTTCACAAGATGCCTCAGAAACGAAGAGAATGGAAGGTATCACAAAAATCTGGGCTCGTGACCTACAAAAATTTGTAGAAGCAAGGGGTGAGTACCAAACCACGCGGTACCCAACAAGCAAACCTCTAAACACAAGTTAAGTGAACAAAATACGGGTACTCCTTACGCCCTATCTAAACCTCCACGCTACAGCCTAACAGTTTACCAAACACACCACTCAATAACCACACTCTATCAGTTTACACATTCTCAATAACAACTCAATATTCAACAGTCACAAGCTTCACAGAGAAACAATCACAAGATCAGCAAAACACATGTTCAAGCTCATCAATAATAAAGTGTGCAATGCCATGAGATGCAATGTCAAATATCGTGATGCATGTCTTTCTTAACGATACACACCCGCTGTCTCTCAGTCCAGAACTCATGGGGGACATATCTGTCCATGCATCTGTCGCGGCGCACGACACGACCCTCGATAATAGTAACCATCGCGGCGCGCGATACGTCCCTCGAAATATAATATCCATCGCGGCACGCGATACGACCCTCGAAATGATACATCCTTACACCACAATCATGTCTCAGATACAATGTAATTGACATGCTCAAATGAAAATGAGGAGATAACCATTTTGATAACAAAGCACGATTTACAACCAGAAATACAACACCAACAAATAGGCAACAAGTCTCCAAGTCATTCTCAACACCACACAAAGAAATACACGAATTTCACATGCTTAACAAGGGTTTAGAAATCCACTTGCCTCAATCAATCCAGAACTCACTCTGGGAGTTGAGTCTTTCCCTTTCGTTGAACTTCCAACTCAAAGCAATCTATTCACATTAATAATCACAATAAGATTTCAAAACTAATAACACTCACCTTATTATGTGCTTAGCCTTGCACCAAAAATTTACTCAATTTTATATTAAAGTTCGTAAATCATCATGCCAATTAACATTTTAACTATCATATTTTTTTTTTCAAATTTCAAGACTAAGGTTTAATCTCAAATCACCAATTAAAATAATTTTATCACACAAATATATTGGAAATTAATTTATAATATAATAAAAAGAATTAAATATTAATGTAATGAAGCCACTGATTACTAAAAAATAAGATGGCAACGATAACATGACCCAAATATATATATTTACAGTACTTTATTTATATTCCTCTTATGACATTTACTACTATGTATCAATCATTGGCAATGTGATTAGCCAATGATTGGTTGAAACTTTTCATCTCAATTATAAACACTTTGAACAAATTAACAACTTCCACCCCTTTTTGATTTATTTATTATATTTATTTATTTTTTTCCTTCAACCCAATTAACAATTATAGTACACATTATATTCCCTTCCAATTCATCTATAGAAAACAAAGATTTGGCATTACCTGATGGATGATTGCGCAGTTTTTTTTTCAATTCTCCCTTCGGCCGCCAAGCCTTCGACCTTTTCTTCTTTTTCTTATTTCTTCTTCTTTTTTTTTTTTGAATTAATTATGTACTAAAAGTGATAGGTTTTACCCACATATTTTATTAAATATAGTCTAAATGGTATAGGGTCTTAAATAAATTATCACTTTAGCCCATAAACTATCGATTAATTAACTTAAGTTAAATAAATATTCAAAATTCTAAGAGGAGCTTTTGGGTCATTACAATTAACCTCACGAGGTCTCTCTTACATTAAAAAATATTCATTCAAATAGCGACCTCATGATGTCTCTTATTATAGACCTATTTTTGAAGTTTCCTTTTCTAGGTCTCTTTTTGGCCTTTTTTTAGCAGTGTTTGCAGCTTGCGCTCAACCTTGGAAACCTCTTTTCTTTTAATTATTATTAATGATTTAGAATCAGAAATGCCCTTACTTTTTTTAATAAATAAACATGGTCAAGTGTTATATGGACTAGGTTCATTAACCACTGTTAAGTCGTGGAGCCTGATTTATATATATAACTGTTTATGAGGTTGCCAGGGGGTTATGGGGGGCGGGAGGCCCCATTCGAAATGGGGGTTTGGTGCAGCTCCCCGACCTAAATTTTAGGTTGTACTATTTATTCTCCATTTATTCTCTGTAATAAAAAATACACTGATTTATTAATATATATACCCCATCGTCGTGGAAGTTTACTCACAGGGTGTTACCACGAAATATTAGGTTTTCTCTTTCTCTCTCTAGATCTCTCATCTCTTTCTCTTGAAAGTTCTTGTTTTCTTCATTAATCAAGTGTGTGTGCGTTAATTCGATCCTAACAATCACCAATTAAATAAGTTAATTATTAAAATTATTAGTTAGCTAAACAATTGTAATTAGCACAAACTTTCCAAATCAACTTTACAAACTGATCAAAATTGACTAGAAGCAGCTATTGAGATGAGTAAAATAGTAATTTTTATGATAATTTCCAAAATAACTTTTTGGATCATTACATTATTGTACTTCTTACTAGTGAACATGTGCTTTTTCCAAATTAAACAAAACAGCCAACTACTATTTTATTCCTCTATACACTTTGGGCCCGTTTGGCCATAAATTTTGCAAGTAAAACTTGGGAAAAAACTTGGCAAATTTTGTTTGTCCATATACTTTTTTATTATTTGGCAAATTTTTTTGGCAAATTTTCCAAATTCCCAAATACTAGAAAAAACTAGTATTTGGGCCAAATTTCATTATTTGGAAAGTTTTAGAAATTCAATTTTTACCCTTAACTTTTTATTTTACTAAAATAATATATTTATTGACACCAACCAATAATTTTTTACGTGAACACCAAAGTAGTGATGGAATATTCAATGAATATGAAAATGATGATATGGTTGTTGATGAAAGTAATGAACTATTGGCTTAGGGTAACAACATAGCTTCATCTTCTCGATCATCTGATTCGGAAATGCAAGCTCATCGAGAAGAAATTGTTCATAAAATGTGGGAAGATTATATTAAAAAATAGGTTGAACTCTTTCAGACGAGAAAACATAGGTTCTTCAGTGATTGCAATATTTATTTCCTTTTGTTTTCTTCTTTTTTTTTCCCCCGAATTTATATTAGTTGTATTTTCATTATCATGATTTGTACCAAGACCTTTTCACTATACGAATATTTACTGTAATGATTCTTGTTGATTTGTTGCGGAAGTCATAAATCTTGTTACATGAGATTTCTATTGTGCTATGTAATACAAATTTATGGTTAGTTTGATAGTTTTAAAAACTTATGGGCACAAATCATATTTCTTAAAAAAATGAAATATGTTTCTCAAATTCTATGGCCAAACACATGGTAAAATTTCACCCAAATTTTCATCCAAATAATATTTGCCAAAAATATTTGAATATCTATGGCCAAACGCTAGCTTTATCTTGAGAGTATGAGACCTACTACACAGGTCTTTAATTTTAAAAAGGTTGTTGGCATGCATCATTGCATAGTGAACTAGAAGATCTGAAGTAGTTTATATTTACATTAGTACTAACTAATTATTATATGCAAAAATCTTAATAATAGGATAAAATTTATCCACGATAATAAATATAAAACTAAAAAAGCCCCCAAAAATAGAAAAAATTACTGTATCACGAAAATTTCCACAATGTTGTTGGAATAAAGAAATATTCTTCAAAAGTATTGTCTAATAAAACAACAAATGAAATGTAAAAGACTAGCATGATGAAATATTTTAAAGTGCAACCAATATTAAATTATTCTATTTTTTTAAGAATGAGTAATATATGATATATACTTGAATAATTTTTTATATTAGATAAACAAGTTAAAATAAAAAAAATATTCTTATACGAATAAAGTTTTAAAGACTTAAAATTAAAATATTTTTTTATTAATATCTCAAAATAACTAAATTCATACTTAAGGAATAACTTGATTTAAAAGACAAACTATATATAGAAATTCTAATTTAAAAATTAGTGTAGTAATGCAACAATACAAAAAAATTCACATAACTTGCATAATTTACGTGAAAAATAACTAAATGTTATATGAATTAACAGTGATTTTCACATATGTTGATGAAGTTTCAAGTGAAGAAAATAAAATGTATAATTTCTAATATTGTACTTCAATTTTTCTACAAAATAGAGGACGATGTCCATTCATATAACCCCCGGCAACCTCACCGCGGAAGTTAAATCGCATAAACAGTAATAAGTGACAGTACATCAAATATTAATCAGGCTCCACAACCTAACATTTTGACTCGTTCCCTCATCTATGTAGTGGCGCGTGTTGTTCACTCCTAACCTAAAGTCAAGGCTCTTCCCTCTCTTGATGGTGAATCTTGATTAAAATTCAATCCGACCCGATCCGACTTTCCTTTTCTTCTCCTTTTGGCATGTACCTTCAAGAAATTTTCATTAATATTCATTCGCCTTCAAAATCATGAGATTCGATATAAAGTACTTTTTTATTTTCTGGTTGATTGGATTTCCTAATTTCTGGCTTTGATTGTTAAATTTTCAGAGTATTATACTCCTTTATTTGGTAGCAAATTATTTTCATCATTTGGTAGTTTCATATGTAATGTAATGTTACCAAGAAAATCTGAATTTGGATCAATAGTTTTTTGTATTAGGAATGAATGAACATTAATTTAATATGTTCGTATTGAACTTGATCGAGGTGAAAGTTATGCGGGTGGAATTAGATTATTTTGGTTTAAATTTGAGGAAGGTGACATAAATTGATTAAATAATTAATAATAAAGAAAAAATAATGATACATGGCGCTTTTAAATTTTCATGGCAGTGAATATACTGCCTGACGCGTCTGATGTGCGTGGAACAATTCAGACTAGGGAATAGATCAAAATGGCTCATTTACAAAGATATTAAATAATTTTGTGAGGGAATAGAACACTTTGAAAGTTAATGTGTCTTTATGCAAATACGGAACAATATTTTTTTTTTTTAATACGGAATAATATTAATAGTGTTTTTATGTCTTTTCTCTATTTTAAACTTAAACGATAGATGAAAGAATAAAAAAATGACAAAAGAAAAAAAAAAGATAAACTTAACTCTTAGTAAAAATATGTGTCACATCACCACTTTTATATATCGGGATATTTATCGTTTTTATTTTAAACTTAAAGATAAATAAAAGAGTGAAAAAAATGACAAAAAGAAGAAAAAGAAAGACGAACTTAATTCTTAGTCAAAAATGTGTCACATCACCACTTCTGATTTCTAATTAAAAATACATATATATATATATATATATATATATATATATATATATATATATATATATATATATATATATATATATATTGAATTTTGAAACTAAAGAATTTTGTATTACTTGAGAACTCTGAAAACTAAAATAACAAAAAAATTTAAGAAAATATCTCATCTTTGGTTATTTATGTTAATGCGATATATTTTTCCAACTTAAAAATTG
This sequence comes from Solanum lycopersicum, assembly GCF_036512215.1. Taxonomy (NCBI): domain Eukaryota; kingdom Viridiplantae; phylum Streptophyta; class Magnoliopsida; order Solanales; family Solanaceae; genus Solanum; species Solanum lycopersicum. The sequence goes on along the minus strand of NC_090801.1, from coordinate 27,548,582 downwards.
AAGAAAGAAAAAAAATTGGATGAGATTGAAAATTTACAAACTATTCCCTCCGTTTTAAGATGACCTAATTTAATTTGGGACGAAATTTAAAAAAAAATATTTTAATCTTGTAGTTCTAATTAAATCAAAGTTATGTCAAATGTACCAACATGTTATTTAATCTAATTGTCTTAAACATGTTATATGAAAAATTAAAATTAAAGTGTTGCAAAAAAAAAACTTACTTTTTAAAACAAATTAAAAAGAAATTATGATATTTTTTTAAATAAAGGGAATTTATATCTTAAATCATCATATATATGAATACGAGGGAGAAATATCAAACCATAAGAAGAATGAGTGTAATATATAAAATTTAAAGTATCTTCTTTAAGGTCTTATTACTCACACTGAATGCACCTTATTCAAATGTTGAGACATATATCCTTTGTATCAACTATCAAACATGCAGGGGCAATCCCAATGCTCGTTCATTCTGTGATGGTCCATTATTACTCGTAATATTTATTTTATATAAATTATATTTAATTTTTATTAAATATTTTAATATTATTATTTATTTTTATTTTATTTTTTAAAAAAATATATTAAATAATTATATTTTTATAAAATTAAATAAATATTTAAAACACAAATTAATTATAAATGTATGTATAAATAATTTACCCAAAAAATCTGAAAACCCAAAATTTAAAAACTTGAGTTTTATTAATTTGGCATAATTTATAAAATTAAAGTCCAACACAAAAAATATGGTTTAATATTTACAAATTTTTTTTTTTTTTTTTTTTAATATTTACAAAATTCAAAATCAATTTGACTTTATATGCGTAACAATGATAGTAATTCAAATTCTTGAAGTCGAAGGTATTTTTTTGCCGCTTCTTTTAAGCAGTGAAATCCATATGTCACATCCAATTAATTATTAGTCAAATCGTATTATATGAAATGTACAATATTTATGAAACACTCCACAATTCATAAAGAAATTTTTTTTATAATTATTAGTTGTAAAGGTATGACATATGATTGATATGACTATTCCATATATATATATATATATATATATATAAAGTTGTTCATTTTATTTCAATTTATTTGGTTTTTAGTTAAAAAGAAACTTTTTTTTAATCACTTTTAAATTTTAATTTTCTACGATATATTTAAAATGATAAAGTTTAAAATTATTTTTTTACATTTTACAGATTTCTAGTTATTTAAAGACCATAAGATTCTATCGATATGAAACTAAATTAATAATATTTATTTCCTAATTAAGATGACATTTGATAGGGTGAAAAAATAAGATTTATAATAATAGTATTGAAATGCTAATATGAAACAAACTAATGTAGGTAGAGTTGTTTGTAATTGTGGTTGTTATGCAGAAATTGACAATTCTTTTTATCCCTTAATCACATTAACTGAAAAATTATATTATACCCTTATATGTAACAAAATATATTAATGTTGATTATGAAGTCATGAAGAGTCCCTTAATATTTTACAACCAGCATTTCACATAAATTTCAGAAAAGAGTATATTGCATTTAATTCACATAGATGTGATTTATACATGCTTACATTAAAATTAATCTTAAAGTTGGAGTAGCTCACGCTAAAATAACTTTAGTGATGTGCCTCCAAAGCAAAATCAATTCATACAAAAAAAGATAAGTTCAGTGCTACAAGGTTAGAGTATCGTAATAGGAATAGTTAGCAAGAAGAGACATTATCTCTTCATCATCTTCTTCAACATTATGAGGAGTACTAGTAGTGCAATAAGTATCAAAGAAAGGGTGTAATTGATGAGGCATAGACGACATTAGTCTTCTCTTCTTGTGATTTTTCATATTACATATTTGTCTCAATTGCTTCGTTTTCTCCTCAATTTCCATGTCGGGTATTTCTTCTATCTTCTTCTTCTCTTTCTCTAATACATTAATCATATCCTTCAACTTTTCTTTCATTTCATTTCCGACTCCGTTCTCCAATTCCTTCAAATGTATATTATTAATCAGTATCATAATTGAAACAAGTTTATTAAGTTGTGTAGATACATATACCTTAACATTGTTGATAATTGTTTGAAGACTCATCAATTTCCTACAAGGCCATCTTCTAATTCCCAAATTCCTACATCTTTTCTTCAAATGTGTCAATCCAATATGAAGTTCCTTTGATGCTTGAATAATTGGTATATAGAAATATTTTGAAATTGCATCTCGTGACAACATACTTGAACTATTATTATTAATCTCCTCCCTAATTTCCAAACATTTATCCTTTTCTTTTTCCATTAAAATAATTTCTTGATGATCATTACCCATTATGATCTCTTCTTCATAAATCTTATTATCATATAAGGATAATTTTTTCTTTCCCTCATTTTCAATCAATACAAATTCACTACTTATTTCATTCTCAATATTCCCATTTTCTTTATTCCATAATTCTCCTGCACCCATAACAAATATATATACTAGTCATAAATGATTTTATTTTGTATAAAAATATATACTATAATATATATATATATATATTTTATATATATATATATATATATATATATATATATATATATATATATATATATATATAAAAATTTAATCTCACCTGAAATAACGCTATAAAAAGATGAATCAACAAAAGTATTGTATTCCATTTCCATCAGAGGATCAATAGCATGATGTCCTGAAAATTCACTATTTCTAAACCTAACATATTAATATATACGAATACACATCATAATAAAACATATATACTAAATAGAATCAAAAAAATAATTTCTTAAAATACATTTTAAAAAATCACCTGAAACCAGTAAGAGAGTTAAGACACTCATTTGGGAAGGGAAGAGAAGCTTTGATTTGTCTTGAACACTGATCACTTTCCATATTTGTGATGAAGATCACAAAATGACTTTAGGTTTATTTATTTTTAGATTAGAATAGTGTGAGAGAAGATTAGGTAGGGAGTAATAATTATTGCATTGAAAATCGTTTTGCATTAATTAGTGGAGTACACATGGATTAATATTGATATGATTGGTGATTGATTTCTTCTTTGTCAAATACACAAATAAAATTTATAATTATGACCTATTTTTTTTTTAAATTTGATCCTCCATTTTTATTTTAGGATAAAATTATTGTTTTATAAGATTTTATTATTCTAAATAAAATATAATCACCTTGAGAATATTATGCATAGAAAGACTTGTGCATGATGTAACACAGTTTAAATGTTTAATAATCCTGTCCATGTTAGAAAATTAAGGAAAAATATTTTTGTTACATAAGTTTTAGTTTCAAAGGAACTTTCCATTCCATAGGGACTGGGAAGTCTAATTCTCTGTTGGTTCAGAAAAATTACCATCCCAGACACATTTAAGAGGATAAATATTAAATTATAATAATACTTTTTAAAAAATAAATTACTTATAGCATATCATTATTATCTTATAGCATATTAATTAATAATATATTAATTAAAAAATATTTAAAAATAAACTATTTATAGCATATTATTATCAAGGTATAGCATATTAACTAATAATATATTAATAAAATAATTTATTTTATCATTTAGCTAATAATTATTATGTTTAAATAATCAGTTTCATTTATTCACTTAGCTTTTATCAACAAAATCTTTTAAATTATTACCGATTAATCAATTACCTTTTAAAGTTTTTAATATAAATAATAAATTATTAAATATTAATCAATTATCTTTTAATGTTTTTAATATAAATAATAAATTATTATTTATTAAATATTAATTAAGCTCATATTATATAGTTACCTTTTAAAAAACAAAATCTAAAAATTAGAGATTTGATTTTAATTAATTTCTTATTATATGGTTATCCAATAACTACCCACCACCATATCAATCAATACTCTTTTATCATCCCCAAGATACTCAATGTCTCTCCTATTTACATGCTTCTCTTTCTACCAAATTAATTTTGCACGCCTTTTTTCACGTTTTTTTCTCTATTAATCAATTAAATGCAGCACATGTTTCTCTCTCTATTCATTAAGTAAAGATATAAACTCTTCAAGCTTTAAACTTATTTCCCAAAATCAGATTAAGCTTAAAATTCTTATTCAACTACATCTCTATCAATCTTCCACAAAATTAGGTTTTTTATTTTTCGGCCATCAAATTCGCAATATTGCATGATTTTTGGAAAAAAAATGTGTTGTATAGATCATCAAACATGTTTATTTCTTAAAGTTTTTATTTTTTCTCTGATTCTTTTGTCAAATCATTTAATTTTTATATGTTGTTGCTTGATTTTAAGAGAAATTCATGTTGTATAGATAATGCAGGTTTCTTCAAGTTTTATATTTGTTTATGTCAAATTCTCTAATATTTATTTGTCTATAAATTTTTAGGATCTGGGTTGTTGAATACAATATATAAACAAAATACCCTAAAGAGATTCACAAGAGGTACAAACTATACTGGTAACTTCATGGTTGAAATACCATCTTTTGATCTAGTATAACTCAAATTCAATCGCAAATTTCAGGTTATACAGGTGTGATGGAATTAGAAGAAGTTGAATGATGAACTAGTAAGGTCTCGTCTTTCTAAAAGGAAAGTAGTGTCAACGGTGAAAGTAATCGGAAAAAAATGTTACAAGAGGAGAAAAGTAAAAAATTATGTTCCGAACATGATTGGACAACAGGTTGTTAATGAAGAATAAGATGAAGTGAGTGAAGAATCACATAGTTCATCAATTTCATCTTCTTTTTCTCTTCTTGGTGTGTGAAACCAAGAGATGATTTTGACTCGTTACAAAAATCCAACAGTAAAGATCTTGTAATACTCATGTCCGCATGTTGTATAAAATATATTTAACTATATATATCATAATATGTTAACTGTTGTATTTAATGGTAGTATGCTTAAATGAATATTTGCACTTTATTAAATGTGTATGATTTTTGAATAAATTTCGATTGCAACATGCAAAAATATATGAACATTGTATGAAAAATGTATAAATTATTAATGTCATATTGAACTTTGATATATGTAACAGAAACAAATGGTATATATATGAACATTGTATGAATATTATATGAATATTTTATGAATGACAGTAAAGTTCAATGTATATATATAATGTATAAACATTGTATGAATTATGAACTCCATATTGAACTTGGATATATGTAACAGAAACAAATGGTACATATATAAACATTGTACGAATATTGTATGAACATTGTATGAATACTATATGAACATTTTTTGAATGACAATATAGTTCAATGTATATTTATAATGTATAAACATTGTATGAATTATGAATGTCATATTGAACTTTGACATATGTAACAGAAACAAATGATATATATGACAATTTTTTACGAAATCAAACTTTATAATGTCAATGATAACAACTGCACTCAATAAAACAAAACGTGTTTCTAACATTCAAAACAACACAATAACAAATGTAATATTAAGAAATTATTGTTTTTGCACATGATAATTTGAACATGTCTTTCTATTGTGTCCAACTTGACGGCATCTACTGCAAGTCATTGTTGTCCTTTTGAGTTTCACGTCAGCAAATCCTACCATCTTTCAAGTTTTGCTATACCCGTTGTACAAAATTAATACAAAACATATATTCTAATTTCATTAGAAACATATACTATAATATATTTTTTAAATGGACTTTCATACACAAATGATACACGTTTCGTATAATCTTCATACACTATTAAAAAAATTCAGACTTTAACGTGACACAAATTCATAATCAGTCCATATAATTCACACACACTTCGTACCCAGTTAATATATCATTCATTGTCCTATACAATACTCCAATTAAAAAAACACAATACATTTTCAATACAAAATTCATAGAAAAATATATATTATAATTTAAATAGAATCATATATTGTACACCAAAAATCTATCAGGTTACTAAAAAAAAGAAGTGAAATATGCAGCTATGAAAATATTCTTGAATTTTTAGAAAAAATGACTTATACTTTGAAATCAATCTGAAAATAATCGTGAAATTTTGGAAAGAAGACTACTTCTAACGTTGATCCAAATATGTTTGAAAATGACAATCTGAAAGTATTGTGAAAATTTGAAAATATTTGTTATTATCTGGTTGAGTTTTTTAAGGAATTAATTCAAAAAAATAATATTATTTCAACAAACTAGAGATATTTAAGACAATGATGATAATTTAAAAATATTTAATAACTTTAATTAAACTCCCTAAAAAGTGCAACTATTTATATTAAAAAACATGCTACCTCCATTAAATGTAGCAATTAATAAAGAAACAAAAGTAATGCTAATAATTTATCTACTTTTAATTTAACTCAATAAAAAATTAAACTCTTAAAATTATGAGGCGTGCAACATTGAATAAATGCAATAATTATGACTAATAAAAGCCACTTAATTTATGTTGTCATAAATTCTTAATTATTAAAATTAATTACTCATATCACTTTATCTACTTAATTTTTAATAACAACTCTTTTTTTTTTTATAAATTATAGTTAACAATATAATTACTAATAAAATGCTATAGAGTAAGATATTAAATGCTACAAAATTGAAACTCTAATGTCATAACTTGATAATAATAATTTACTCGTTAGTTTACTCCAACTTTGAAGCCAAAGGGAGAGTTGTATTACTTGTTGATATTTTTCAGTCAGTTTTATAGAGTAGTTGTTTATTTTTTTCTTTAACGTTTTTAATAAATAAAAAATAAGAAAGATAATTTAATTTTTTATTTCTTAGCAACTTCATAAACTTGAACTGTTGCAAATGGACTTTTAAAAAAAAAAGTAACTGTATGTAAGAGTAAAATATAGAAAATTTAATTAATTTCCGCTTATTTTAATAAACTGAGAAATATCCTCTGTTTTTATTTAGTTATTCATTTTAGAAGTGACACGCATATTAAGACACCAATTATTATCATAAATTAATTATAATTTTATCTTTATCTTAAAAGATTATGCAATTTTTTAAGTATAACAAGTATATTTTTTAATTTCAAAAAGTATGTATTTTAATTTAGTAGTACTAAATTATTTTAAAAATTAAATAAGAGTATATTAAAAAAAATTCTTTCTTAATTTATTAAGATAGACAAATAAATAGAAATAAATATAAAAAAATATATACAACTAACTAGGAACTAGGAACAGAGGGAAAGAAAAAGTAGTTTGATATTTGTATTTATAGTAAGTATAACAGAGACAAAATTGATACTAGATCGAGGGAGTACACTTTTTTGGGTGGTAGACGGACTGCAAAATATTATATCTTTACTCTTTTTTTTTTTGGATTTGACATATCTATTATATAATTAATATATTTTTTGTTTATTATTTTAGACTTATTAATTAATAAGATATCAAGATATATTTATTCGTTATATTTTTTAAAGATATTAACTTAGTTTGATTAATTTTTAAAATTAAATTAAATTACATTATTTTGATATCTTAAATAAAAAGTTTAGATATTCAAAAGTGATACGAAAAGTACTATAAATTCTATTTTTTTCGTATTAATATTATGAAAATAATATGGTGAAATATTAATCAAAATTATTATCGTTTAACTCTATAAAAAAATTAAAGCAATTATATATAAACAAGAATAGTACTTTTTTATTCTTTTATGGACACTAAGCACCGAGTAATAACTAACCTTTTTATTTTTAAAAGGGAAAAAAAAAATCAAAATATGACACTCGACATCGAAATGTACCTTTTCTAATAATATAGAGTATATATGATCCTTTTTCCTTTTTAAAAATAATTTCTCATCAGCAAAAGAAAGTCTATCATAGTCTTCATCCTCATTTTTTTTTCTCGAACTTCTGCACTTCTTTCTCCATTTCAGTTCTCAAAATTTTCTATGTTTGTTCATTACTTTTTATCATTCTTTATATTAAAAAAAATTAAATCTACGAATTAAATTTGTAAGAAGAATAAAATTTTAGTATTGGAGTTTTAAAGTTGGCCGACATTCGTCAATTTTCTATTTTCAGTCGTTCTAAATATATTAAAATGTAAATCCATTAAATTTTTTAAATGATATTAGAGAATTCTTTATTATTAACTTATTTCTCTTCGTCATCGTTCACTGGCATCAATTTATTTTCTACAACCATCTCAACAATCGATGATCTGCTAAGTTACACGTACGTCACAATTTATTTTACTATGTATATTTATCTTTAACCCCATAGTTAATAGTTTATAAACAAGAAGAAGCTACGAAAAATAAATCTTGTCTAAGGAGTCTAACGGTCATAAGAATTTGTATGGTAAAATCATTACAATTTATTTTTATATTAATAAAATCACTTATTTTAAATTTTTTTATTAATAAAATCATCTAATTAAATTTATCAATTATATATATATATATATATATATATATATATGGCGGATCTAAGATTTGGAGGTCGAGGGTGCCACGACATTCAAGTAAGATAAAGGATCGGTTGCTTTAATTTTGGGTTACAATTAAAATTTTTAATTTATTTTTTTGATAAATAAATCGATCAAATATGCATGTTAGTAATATATATTTTTTTTAGATACTTTGTGATTAGAGATAACTAAAAAATTTAATTTTTATTTCCTTTTAGAAATTAGATGTCGTATTTGCTGAAACTTTGAGGAAAAAAAATCAAATCAAAATTTGAGTTTGTATAAACCATCTAATAGTATCAACATAATATATTCATCTTTCATTGACTTTATATCTTGTTGGAGATACATAGTAGGAAAGTAATTTGTATTTTAAGCGTAGTCATCTTGCTTAGGAAGAACGTCAGTGAAGATCGAAAGAACCTTTAATTAAAAAAAATATTACTATAATATTCATCATTTTTAAAACTTATGTTTTTTTTTAAACTACGTAAATATATTTTTAATAATATTTATTTGACGCTCATAATTCAATACTCGCTTATTAATCAAAAAAATAAACATGTTATTCACTTATCAAAAACTTAATAATTAGCACAAGAGGAAGTGAAAAAAAACTAAAAATCAATAATCAATAATATATATAAATCTGAATCCAACCGGTGATGTGACACCTTTATATGGCCTCCATTTGTTTCTTCTTCTTCTTCTTTTTTTTTTTGTCTTTTTTTATTCTTTTCATAAAATATTTTTTTTATTAATTATAAAATTCAATCATATTTAATATTGTAATCATATGAAATGAGTTACAAAAAACCCCCCATCTATTGACATTCTCTACTTAAATAGCATGCCTTTTCGATTCCCTTTTAACTAATTTATGACTTTTAATCTATAAATACCAATCATCTATGGAGATGTTGCATGTTCATTTCCATTTTTTCTTTCTTTCTTTTTAGTAGTATAATCTTTTAATCTTATTTTCTTCATCGTTTTCTTCATCAACTCATGTAATTAAGTAATCAAAAAAGAAGACATAGAAAAGATGATGTCAACCCATGGTTATGGACCAAGAAATGAATCCGAATTTTAGGATGCGATATTATTTTCACTTTGTTGAAGATCATTGGTAGATTCTTGAAAGATTCATCACATTATTTGTACAAGTTCAACAAAATGAAGAAAGAAACTTAATTATCTTGGAGATTCATGCATAAAGAGTTGTAGTAGTATAAAAGTTTGATTGATTTTTGTAACGACCCTCTTAGTCGTTTTAGAAATTCCAACTATTATTTTTTATATTAACCTTTTTAGTAGATTTTATAAATAATTTATATGACTTGTAATAATGAGTGACATGATTTTAGATTTAATAAAAGATTATTTTATTGCTAAAAAAATAATTAAAAAAAATAGAAAAGGAATTAATTAAATAAATGAATAAAATAATTTAAAAAAAGGGGGCAAAGTGCCCTAAATTGTGAAAAGCCGCAAGGTGCATGAGAAAAAAAAACGATCTGAAAAAAAAAAACGCAGAGAAGAAAAGAAAAGAAAGGGAGAAAAGAAAAGGGAAAAGGAGGAGAAAAATCAATATTTTCATCTCAAAGCGTCAAGGTAATTATTTTCATCCTTTCTATTAAGTTTTTATGTAATTAGAAGTAGATTTTTAGATTAAAACGTGTATAATTTACACTAATATGTGAAACTAATTTTTAATTTTGTGTACATGTATGCATATGTTATTTAACAAAAATTTCACCTTAGTCATTAAGTAATTATGACCAATTGTTGATGATCATGAAACAATTATTGGGAAGAGAGGTAAATAGACATGCAAGAAGCCTTCCGTATAAAAGTATTTCATGAAATATCTTTATTTTGGTGTTCAAATACGGGTGATATAAATTGGGATCAATTTGAGATCCTTTTAATAGTTTTCATATTATCATTTAAGTTTTGATATATTAATATATATAATTAAGTATTAGGTATATGGTATTAAGTGAATGTCCTAAGATTTATGATATTGAAAAGAAATTAAAATTTAATCCCAATCTTGAAACTTAAGAACTTAATTATAAATTTTCGTGAGTTTTTTTGGTTTAGTCTAGACACGTGCAATATGCGTGTTGTTAACTTCGAAACCTTATAGTGTTTAATTATTTGAATAGACTGGATTTTATTTGAAAGTGCAACAAAGGAGGAAGGCTAAAGTTCCGAAGTGATTGTTCGATAAATTGAGGCAAGTGGATTTCTAAACTCTTGTTAAGTGTATGAAATGCGTGTATGTCCTTGTGGTACATGTTGGGAGTAACGGGATTGGTGATGGGTTGACTTGTCCACATTGATTAATTCTAATGATGAAAAGAATGGGGATAACAAAAAGGCAATGCGATTAATTGTTATGTGTGTTGTGTTGAGAAAGGGTTGAAGGCTTGTTGAATCATTGTTGATGTAACTTCATGTTTGTGTGGTTGTGAACTGTGCGATGTTATGAAAATGGTCATCTCCTCATTATTTGTGTGAACTTATCATCTGCATTATTCTGAGGCATTGGTTGTGACAAGTGTTATGTGCATTGAGAAAGAATGGGTACTTCAGAGGATGCTCCATTTCGAGGGACGTATCGCGCGCCGCGATGGATACTATATTTCGAGGGACGTATAGCGCGCCGCGATGGTTACTATTATCGAGGGTCGTGTCGTGCGCCGTGACAGATGCATGGACAGATATGTCCCCCATGGGTCCCGGACTGAGAGACAGCGGGTGTGTATCACTAGGTCAGACATGCATCATTATACTTGACATTGCATTCCATTGCATTGCACATACTTATCATTAGTGAACTTGATATCATATTTTGCTGATCTTCTGATTGCCTTTCTGCGGAACTTGTGATTGATCAATATTGAGCTATTTATTGCGGATATGTAATTTGTTGAAGTGTTGTTGTTGAGGATAAGTAAATTGTCTAAGTGTTGTTGTTGAGCTACGTGCTATGTAAACTGTGATCTGTTAGGTTGCGTTGATTTTAATGCAGGTTGTACTTGTGGAGGTTTGGTTGGGGGTGGTAGGAGTACCCGTATTTTATCCCCTTAGCTTGTGTTTAGACGTTTTACTTGTTGGGTACCGTGTGGTTTGGTACTCAACCCTTGCTACTGCAATTTTTTTTGTAGGTTACTAGCCCGGACTTTGTGATATTTTTTCATCTCCTTGTCTGAGGTTTCTTGGAGATTTGTCAGGTGGCTGTTTCCATCGCAGCAGACTTTCTTCTCCTTAATTATGATCTTGTTCTATTCTAGAAACAAGTTCATTTGAGACTTGAGTTTTTTTTTCTTTTGAATCAATTGTAATACTTTAGATGCTTGTACACGTGACTACCAGGTTTTGGGGTTTTTATTAAGTTACTTATATTTTATTTCCGCACTTTATTGTAATGGTTGAGTTTTAGGCTGACTTGTCTTGTTGGGATAAGACGAGTGCCATCACGCCCATTTTTGGGTCGTGACAAAATGGTATCAGAGCCCCAGGTTCATAGGTTTCACGTGTGTACAAGTAGAGTCTAAATAGAGTCTTGATGATCGGTATAGAGACGTCTGTACCTATCTTCGAGAGACTGTAGTGACTTTTAGGAAATATCTTCACTTCTTGGATCTCTATTGTGCGTACTTGGTCCAATTTTGATTCTTATCGCTTCACTCCATTCGCTCTCATTTATGTGATGACTCGTGCGTAGTACCTTTTGTGAATCACTGGCATGTCGTGTATTGGTTTGATGTTAGATCTGATATTAAGGTGAAAATGATATACTTATGAAATGAATGCGTGATCATATTTGAAAGAGTTGAGTAAGGTTAGTTATCATTGTAAAATAATAATAATAAATAAAGTACTTATCTGGTATAAGCAAAATATGGAGTGGTTCGACAATTCAAAGTTAAATGTTTGAAGAATTGACTAGATAATAATTAGTGTAATACAATTGATATAGTTGTCATAATATTAATGGGTTGCTTAGCAAATGATGTTGCGCCAATTCAGGTCAGAATCCCTTCTGTGGTTTCACAGATTGAGTGTATACCAAAGAAGGTCATGATACGACTATTACAATGGTATTGATGGGTACTTGGTTAGAATTATGGAGTGTGTTACTTTTGATATTGACCTTGCTTACGAAAGAATACATATAGCTTGGGTTAGATACAAAACTAATCTGGTAATATTTTATAGCTATTTGATGGATAAAGTGTGTGACCTATTTGGAAATGATCTTCTCAATAGATATGATATGTTCTAGTGGTGGATGTAATGAATTTTCACGATGTGTTACTAGTGGTACATAAAAACGAACATGATGATTGTTAAGTGCAAATATTAACTACTTAAGGACTTATCTATGGTATACATGCTCATATGATAAGATTGGTATTGAACTCATATTTGAGAACCCAACTAGCTTGTTGGTACGGGTGGATGTGTTAAACATTATTTATAAGGAAGCTTTTAGTAGTGGATCTTTGGTATGATATTGATATGTTCAAATTGTGAAATGTATTTTATGAATTTTTAAATGAGTGGTGATTTCATCGTAATGTCCAAGAAATTGGATCAATATTGAGTGACAAGCATATGGGTAAAGGAAGTCCTAAAGAGTATACTTATGTGAAGACAATTAAGAGTTTTAGTAAGGAAGTGCAGATAAAAGTGGGTTAGTTCTTTGGATTGGATTGATATAACTGGGTTTAAGGATTCATATTGATGAAATAGTTGACTTCGTGGTGTTAACAAGAGCTAACTAAGCATGATGGTAATAGGAGTTTGTGATGGATTGCGATTGAGACTAAATCATAAAATAAGAATTGAGGGTTAAACGAGTTTTTATGGTAATAACAACTTGCGAGCATCTAAGGTTGTGGTTTTTCACTATTTGATGAACAATGTAGTTGTATGAAAAGTTGTATGATGTGTTGAAAATTTCTCTTGAATAGAATTGAAAGAAGCTAGGTCATAAATGGAAAAGAATTAGTGGGAAGTATTTTAGTCATTGGAAAGAGACAATCGAGAAAAAGTATATTTACTATAATTATAAAGGACAAAGATATATCTTTAGAGAGTTGAGAATTTAGTTCAAGGATACGCAATTTCATCTGTTTCATTTTGATTATGGTAATAGTGTCACACGTTCATTAGATTGATAAAAAATATAATAATATAGATATTGGGTAAGAATTGAGAAAGAATCCTATACAGTTCAACTCGAGTGTGGTGATAAGTTCTTTTTATAGTTTCAAATTTGGTAACGGGTACCATTGGATTTTTAAGAAAGGGTATGACAAGGTCGATGGATAGGCGATCAATAATAAACTAAGATGTCCAAATTTGTAAATATTTTCTATGTATGAGCTAATTTCAATAGATAAAAGTATTGAGTTACATAATTGAATTCAAAATTCAAGTTTTTCATTGTGAGTTTAGATTTGTGGTAGTGTGTTTTTTATTGTGAGTTTAGATTTGAGTATGAAGCATTTGAAGGACTTAAAAATAATTTGAGTAGTAAATTTTGTTACTTTTGATTGTTATTCCTAAATGGAATTTCATGTAATGTTTTTATTTCAAGGATAAGATAAAAATACCATAGGTTGTTGGTCAAAGGATAAGATTGGTAAGCAAGTCAGCGAAGAAAAAAAAGAGTTTGGTGTATTGAAGAGTTCAAGGTATTTAGAATTTGTGTCATTGAAAGAATTTAGAAGATGTGAAGGAATAAGAATACTCTTGAATCTGAGTTAAAGGGTCTATGAATGGACATATATAGTTCTAATGTGACTATGATTGTGAATCAATTCGGTATAGACTTACTAGGAATTTATCAGCAATTTTTATGAAGATTGAGTGTTGATTTGGAAACCAGTGAGATGTGTAAGAGTATGTGTTGTTATGTGGAGCTAAATGGTTCAGATTTTGTTAAGTGACTTATGGATACGTAATAGTATGGACATACAATTATACATGGTCATTGATGATTTTTTTTTGGAATCACTTGTTGTGATGTGTTACATAGATACGTGATGGTAAATAGAGATTATGTGCCCATAGTATATAGAATAATTGGGGAGACCTAATATTTCTCTAAGTATTGGCATGAGGTATGTGATGATTAGGAATGACAATTGAAGCATGGTATGTGAAAGTTGTGTGGAGTTGACTTCGGGTGTGATTTAATAGTTTGATATCAATGGAAAGGTACTATCATATTTGAAACTAGTGTTATCAATTTTATTTATTTTTTTGTAGGACATGTACTTGCCATGGAATGCTTAAAAATATAGAGAGGTAGCCATAGTTTGAAAATTTTGGAGGAATTAATGTGTTTGTTAAGAAGATTTTAATACTAGTGACGATTTGAGAATAAGATAAATGGTTGTTGCGACTATGAAGTTCTTTTAGAATTAAAAGTGTTGACCTTAGTGAAGTATTGTAAAGATCAGTTGTGGTTCGATAAAACAAGTATGTGAGAAATTATAATCGAGACTAAATTGGTGATTGTGTGTAACTAGAAAATTAAAGTGATAGAGTCAAATAATGTAACGACCCGTTTAGTCGTTTTGAGCAGCAGACTTTATTTCTGGAAAAACTGGCAGAAGCGACGGACCCCACGACGGACCGTCATGGGCACGACGGACCGTCGCAGGGTCTCGTTTCAAAACACTTAGAAAATCTGAAATTGGGTACTGAAAATCGACTCTCTGAACTTCGTGACGGAATGGCAGGACGGACCATCACAGGCGTGACGGACCGTCATAGATTGTTCAGTGGAAATTGACTCTCTGACCCTTGCGACGACCTGCAGGACGGACCGTCGCAGTCACGACGGCCCGTCACAGGTTGCGCAAATCCCAGGCAGAATCGGATTTCCTTACACGTTTTAAGGGACGTTTTTGGACTATTCTTTCCTTAATTATAGATTTCGTGGGTTTATATTAATAACTCAAATTCTTGGGGTTAAAAGAGGTAACCCTAAGTTAATTAGTGGGGTATTATTGCCATCTTTTATTCTTAATTATATGTTAATTTGGGGTAAAAGAAAGAGGGTTTTGAATAAGAAAAGAGAAAAGAAAAGCGAGAGATAGATTGATCGATTGAGAGAGAGAGAGAGTCGAACGAGGAAGAAGAATATCAAAGCTTGGGAGATTGCTTGTTGATTCCAATTCTTCGGTGGAGGTAGGTTATGGTTTTCATGCTTTCATAGTAAACTCTTAATAGAGAATGATATGTATTGGTAGTATTGTAAACCCTACTATATGCTTAATTGTATGTCTGCATGAATATGATTATGTGATTGTGATAAGATAAGCATGATGAAAATATTGAATCCCAAATCTTGAAAAGAAACTTTAATATACGTTATTAATGATGATGCCTTGGTATAGAAGAAGGCTTGATGAATTAAAGTAATGGGATTGATGATGCCTTGGTATAGAAGAAGGCTTGATGAATTAAAGCAATGGGGTTGAGGATGCCTTGGTATAGAGAAGGCTTGATGAATTACAGAATGATATTAGTGGATCGGAGTGTCACGTACCGACACATGTAGGGGATCGGGTGTCACGAACCGACACGTAGAATTAGGGGATCGGGTGTCACGAACTGACACGTAGAATTAGGGGATCGGGTGTCACGAACCGACACGTAGAATTAGGGGATCGGGTGTCACGAATCGACACGTAGAATTAGGGGATCGGGTGTCACGAACCGACACGTATAATTAGGGGATCGGGTGTCACGAACCGACACGTAGAATTAGGGGATCGGGTGTCACGAACCGACACGTAGAATTAGGGGATCGGAGTGTCACGTACCGACACAAGAGGAATAATGAATATGAGGGATCGGAGTGTCACGTACCGACACAAGAGAATTAAAGATAATGAATCTTGAAAGATGTTAATATACTCAATCTAACAAACATAATTCCCAAATGAGTATGGTGTTGAGGCTTGAGCCCTCATGGATGAACTTGATGGTACTTATTGATGATTATAATACTTGTTGTGGCTACATGTTGAGTTATATAGTTGATTTACGATAATATTGATATATACTGTTCCCTATTTTGAGTTGGCCGATGATATCTACTCAGTACCCGTGTTTTATACTGACCCCTACTTTTATGTTTTCTTCTTGTTTATTTGTGGAGTACAGCAAACGTGCCATCGTCTTCAACTCAACAGTAATTCAAGCCAGTTTTACTACATCGGAAATTCAGGGTGAGCTAATGCTTCTAGCTTGGACTGGATCTTCTTCTTCAAGTCTTGATGCCTTGAACTTCCGGCATGGACTAGCTTCTTATGTATTTTTAGCTTTTAGAATACTCTTAGTTTAGTCATTCGATTTTAGATGTTCTTGTGATGATGACTTCCAGGTTTTGGGAATAATAGATGTTGAATATTGATAGTTATTGAATTGGTTTTATTAATGAGTTTAAGTCTTCCGCATTATTTTCTGTTGTTATTACATTGAAATGGTAAGGTTTAGATTGGTTGGTTCGCTCACATAGGAGGGTAAGTGTGGGTGCCAGTCGCAACCCGGTTTGGGTCGTGACAAACTTGGTATCAGAGCATTAGGTTCGTTGGTCTCATCACACAAGAACAGGTCTAGTGGAGTCTTAAGGAACGGTAGGGGGACACCTTTACTTTTCTTTGAGAGGCTATAAGACTTTAGGAAAATTTCACTCTTTCATTCTTTCTTTCGTGCTACTACTTGAGTCCAATTGGTATCTAGGTGATACGAATTGGTATTTGACCATCTTCACTCTCTTTCGCGGATGGTTAGAACTAGAGCAACGACTGCGCCAACACTAACATCGGTAAGACAAGAAGCGTCTGAGCCAGCCACTGAGGCTGTGGCTCGAGGAAGAACAGCGGCAAGGGGCCGTGGTAGAGGTCGTGGGAGGACGTCCTCTAGGGGAAGAGGACGAGCGCCTAGCCCATCTGATACTAGGGCAGTGACTCCTCCACCGACTGAGGAAGTAATAAGAGGAGGGGAGGATGGGGAAACTAAACAAGTGCAGAATGAGGGATTGCCACCCCAACCTACCCCAGAGATGATCAATCAGGTTCTGGCTTATCTCAGTGGGTTGTCTGATCAAGGTCAGACACCTCCAGTGTTTTCTACGCCAACACCTCCAATTTCAGAAGTACAACATGCAGCCACTATGGCTCCTCGTATGGAGGCCTCATTGGACATAGGCACATTTCCACATCTAACTACTGGGCCTATAATGACAAATGATCAGCATGAACTTTTCAGTAAGTTCTTGAAATTGAAACCTCCAGTCTTCAAGGGTGCTGAATCGGAGGATGCTTATGATTTTCTGGTTGACTGTCACGAGCTACTACACAAGATGGGTATAGTAGAACGGTTCGGTGTTGAGTTCGTGACTTATCAATTTCAAGGGAACGCCAAAATGTGGTGGCGGTCACATATTGAGTGTCAACCAACAGAGGCACCACCTATGACTTGGGCCTCATTCTCTAGCTTGTTCATGGAGAAGTATATCCCCCGAACTTTGAGGGATAGGAAAAGGGATGAGTTCCTGAGCCTAGAGCAAGGTAGGATGTCGGTTACTGCATATGAGGCTAAGTTTCGTGCATTATCAAGGTATGCCACCCAACTTTGTTTCAGTCCACAAGAGCGTATTCGCCGTTTTGTGAAGGGGTTGAGATCAGAGTTGCGGATTTCAGCCTTACAGGTAGCGGCTACAGCGAAATCCTTTCAAGAAGTGGTGGACTTCGTGATAGAGGTAGAGGGAGTGAAAAGCCCAACTTCAAGAGTTGTTGAGCAAATGCTTCATTAGACCAAGTGCATCTCCTTGGGGTGCTACGGTTTTGTTTGTGAAGAAGAAGGATGGGAGTTTTCGAATGTGCATAGACTACAGACAACTGAATAAGGTAACCATAAAGAACAAGTATCCTCTTCCTCGCATTGATGACTTGTTCGATCAGTTACAAGGTGCTTGTGTCTTCTCTAAGATTGACTTGAGATCCGGTTATCATCAATTGAAAATACGGGCAACGGATGTGCCAAAGACTGCTTTTCGAACGAGGTATGGGCATTACGAATTTGTAGTGATGTCCTTTGGTCTTACGAATGCCCCTGCTGCGTTCATGAGCTTGATGAACGGGATTTTTAAGCCATATTTGGACCTTTTCGTGATCGTATTTATTGATGATATATTGGTATACTCAAAGAGCAAGAAGGAACATGAAGAGCATTTGAGAATGGTATTGGAAATGTTGAGGGAGAAAAAGCTTTATGCCAAGTTCTCTAAGTGTGAGTTTTGGCTAGATGCGGTGTCCTTCTTGGGGCACGTGGTTTCTAAGGATGGAGTGATGGTGGATCCTTCTAAGATTGAGACAGTGAAGAATTGGTTAAGACCCACTAATGTGTCAGAAATAAGGAGCTTTGTTGGGTTAGCTAGCTACTACCGCCGATTTGTCAAGGGATTCTCTTCTATTGCTTCCCAATTGACGAACTTGACTAAGCAGAATGTCCCATTTGTATGGTCGGATGAATGTGAGGAAAGCTTTCAGAAGCTCAAGACTTTGTTGACTACCGCACCTATCCTTACCTTGCCAGTAGAGGGTAAGAACTTCATTGTTTATTGTGATGCATCCTATCCTGGTTTGGGTGCAGTACTAATGCAAGAGAAGAGTGTGATTGCTTATGCTTCAAGACAATTAAAAGTGCATGAACGTAACTATCCCACTCATGATTTGGAATTGGCCGCGGTAGTGTTTGCATTAAAACAATGGAGACACTATTTATATGGGGTTAAGTGTGAGATCTATACGGATCATCGTAGCCTTCAGTATGTCTTTACTCAGAAAGATTTGAACTTAAGACAGAGGAGATGGATGGAGTTACTAAAGGACTACGATATCACTATCTTGTATCATCCGGGGAAGGCGAATGTTGTAGCGGATGCTTTAAGTAGGAAGGCGGGAAGCATGGGAAGTCTAGCTCACTTGCAAGCTTCTAGACGCCCATTGGCTAGAGAGGTTCAAACTCTAGCTAATGACTTGATGAGATTAGAAGTAAATGAGAAGGGAGGATTGTTGGCTTCGGTGGAGGCAAGATCTTCCTTTCTTGACAAAATTAAGGGAAGACAGTTCGATGATGAGAAACTGCGCAGAATCCAAGATAAGGTATTGCGAGGAGAGGCTAAGGAAGCACAAATCGATGAGGAAGGTGTTTTGAGAATCAAGGGAAGAGTATGTGTACCCCGCGTTGATGGTTTGATCAACACTATTCTGACAGAGGCTCATAGTTCAAGGTATTCTATACATCCAGGCGCAACCAAGATGTATCGTGACCTAAAGCAACACTTTTGGTGGAGTAGAATGAAGCGTGACATTGTGGATTTTATTGCCAAATGCCCAAACTGTCAACAAGTAAAGTATGAACACCAAAGGCCCGGAGGAACACTTCAGAGAATGCCCATTCTGGAATGGAAGTGGGAAAGAATTGCAATGGATTTTGTGGTTGGTCTTCCGAAGACAATGGGTAAGTATGACTCCATTTGGGTGATTGTTGATAGGTTAACTAAATCTGCTCATTTCATTCCGGTCAAGGTGACTTACAATGCAGAAAAGTTAGCCAAACTTTACATCTCGGAAGTGGTGCGATTGCATGGGGTTCCACTATCCATCATATCAGATAGAGGTACGCAGTTTACTTCTAAGTTTTGGAAAACATTGCATGCAGAATTGGCTACTAGGTTGGACCTTAGTACTGCGTTCCATCCCCAGACCGATGGTCAGTCTGAGCGAACGATTCAAGTGTTGGAGGATATGCTTCGTGCGTGTGTGATAGAGTTTTGTGGTCATTGGGATAGCTTCTTACCCTTAGCGGAGTTTTCATACAATAATAGCTATCACTCAAGCATTGATATGGCCCCATTTGAAGCATTGTATGGTAGGAGATGTAGGTCTCCCATTGGTTGGTTTGATGCGTTCGAGGTCAGACCTTGGGGTACTGATCTCTTGAGGGATTCGATGGAAAAAGTGAGGTCTATTCAAGAAAAGCTTCTAACGGCGCAAAGTAGACAAAAAGAATATGCAGATCGAAAGGTTAGAGACTTAGAGTTCATGGAAGGTGAACAAGTCTTGTTGAAAGTTTCACCCATGAAAGGGGTGATGCGGTTTGGTAAAAGGGGTAAACTAAGTCCAAGGTACATTGGACCATTTGAAGTACTTAAGCGAGTGGGGGAGGTGGCTTATGAGTTAGCCTTGCCTCCAGGGCTGTCCGGAGTACATCCGGTATTCCATGTGTCGATGTTGAAAAGATACCATGGGGATGGAAACTACATTATCCGTTGGGATTCAGTTTTGCTTGATGAGAACTTGTCTTATGAGGAGGAGCCTGTTGCTATTTTAGATAGAGAAGTTCGCAAGTTGAGGTCAAGAGAGATTGCATCCATCAAGGTGCAATGGAAGAATCGACCGGTTGAAGAAGCCACTTGGGAGAAGGAGGCGGATATCCGAGAAAGATACCCACATCTGTTTAAAGATTCAGGTACTCCTTTTCGCCCTTGTTTTCCTTCTTTTGATCGTTCGGGGACGAACAATGGGTAAATTGGTATCTAATGTAACGACCCGTTTAGTCGTTTTGAGCAGCAGACTTCATTTCTGGAAAAACTGGTAGAAGCGACGGACCCCACGACGAACCGTCATGGGCACGACGGACCGTCGCAGGGTCTCGTTTCAAAACACTTAGAAAATCTGAAATTGGATACTGAAAATCGACTCTATGAACTTCGTGACGGAATGGCAGGTTGGACCGTCATAGGCGTGACGGACCGTCATAGATTGTTCAGTGGAAATTGACTCTCTGACCCTTGCGACGACCTGCAGGACGGACCGTCGCAGTCACGACGGCCCGTCACAGGTTGCGCAAATCCCAGGCAGAATCGGATTTCCTTACACGTTTTAAGGGACGTTTTTGGACTATTCTTTCCTTAATTATAGATTTCGTGGGTTTATATTAATAACTCAAATTCTTGGGGGTTAAAAGAGGTAACCCTAAGTTAATTAGTGGGGTATTATTGCCATCTTTTATTCTTAATTATATGTTAATTTGGGGTAAAAGAAAGAGGGTTTTGAATAAGAAAAGAGAAAAGAAAAGCGAGAGATAGATTGATCGATTGAGAGAGAGAGAGAGAGAGTCGAACGAGGAAGAAGAATATCAAAGCTTGGGAGATTGCTTGTTGATTCCAATTCTTCGGTGGAGGTAGGTTATGGTTTTCATGCTTTCATAGTAAACTCTTAATAGAGAATGATATGTATTGGTCATATTGTAAACCCTACTATATGCTTAATTGTATGTCTGCATGAATATGATTATGTGATTGTGATAAGATAAGCATGATGAAAATATTGAATCCCAAATCTTGAAAAGAAACTTTAATATACGTTATTAATGATGATGCCTTGGTATAGAAGAAGGCTTGATGAATTAAAGTAATGGGATTGATGATGCCTTGGTATAGAAGAAGGCTTGATGAATTAAAGCAATGGGGTTGAGGATGCCTTGGTATAGAGAAGGCTTGATGAATTACAGAATGATATTAGTGGATCGGAGTGTCACGTACCGACACATGTAGGGGATCGGGTGTCACGAACCGACACGTAGAATTAGGGGATCGGGTGTCACGAACCGACACGTAGAATTAGGGGATCGGGTGTCACGAACCGACACGTAGAATTAGGGGATCGGGTGTCACGAACCGACACGTAGAATTAGGGGATCGGGTGTCACGAACCGACACGTAGAATTAGGGGATCGGGTGTCACGAACCGACACGTAGAATTAGGGGATCGGGTGTCACGAACCGACACGTAGAATTAGGGGATCGGAGTGTCACGTACCGACACAAGAGGAATAATGAATATGAGGGATCGGAGTGTCACGTACCGACACAAGAGAATTAAAGATAATGAATCTTGAAAGATGTTAATATACTCAATCTAACGAACATAATTCCCAAATGAGTATGGTGTTGAGTCTTGAGCCCTCATGGATGAACTTGATGGTACTTATTGATGATTATAATACTTGTTGTGGCTACATGTTGAGTTATATAGTTGATTTACGATAATATTGATATATACTGTTCCCTATTTTGAGTTGGCCGATGATATCTACTCAGTACCCGTGTTTTGTACTGA
Source organism: Solanum lycopersicum (assembly GCF_036512215.1). NCBI lineage: Eukaryota > Viridiplantae > Streptophyta > Magnoliopsida > Solanales > Solanaceae > Solanum > Solanum lycopersicum. The sequence goes on along the minus strand of NC_090801.1, from coordinate 27,525,903 downwards.
CCCCTACTTTTATGTTTTCTTCTTGTTTATTTGTGGAGTACAGCAAACGTGCCATCGTCTTCAACTCAACAGTAATTCAAGCCAGTCTTACTACATCGGAAATTCAGGGTGAGCTAATGCTTCTAGCTTGGACTGGATCTTCTTCTTCAAGTCTTGATGCCTTGAACTTCCGGCATGGACTAGCTTCTTATGTATTTTTAGCTTTTAGAATACTCTTAGTTTAGTCATTCGATTTTAGATGTTCTTGTGATGATGACTTCCAGGTTTTGGGAATAATAGATGTTGAATATTGATAGTTATTGAATTGGTTTTATTAATGAGTTTAAGTCTTCCGCATTATTTTCTGTTGTTATTACATTGAAATGGTAAGGTTTAGATTGGTTGGTTCGCTCACATAGGAGGGTAAGTGTGGGTGCCAGTCGCAACCCGGTTTGGGTCGTGACAAATAAATGCAAATGTTTGATATGAGCACTATGAAAAGAAGTTTCTAGTCTTATTCGACTCTGATTTTATAAATTCTTATATTACCATCTACTTCGTATTGGATATGGTTTAGAGTGTGATTTGCTACCTATATACATACATGTTTTCATATTTACGGCTGAATTTCTAGTGGTGGATCGGGTGTACCGATCTTGTGATTGTTCTCATGGTAGAGTGACATTCTTGGGCAGACTTGATCATTTCAGTCATGGCATATTTGGTGATGTTCGAGGGTCGTGTCGTGCGCCGCGACAGATGCATGGACAGATATGTCCCCCATGGGTCCCGGACTGAGAGACAGCGGGTGTGTATCACTAGGTCAGACATGCATCATTATACTTGACATTGCATTCCATTGCATTGCACATACTTATCATTAGTGAACTTGATATCATATTTTGCTGATCTTCTGATTGCCTTTCTGCGGAACTTGTGATTGATCAATATTGAGCTTGTTATTGCGGATATTTAATTTGTTGAAGTGTTGTTGTTGAGGATATGTAAATTGTCTAAGTGTTGTTGTTGAGCTACGTGCTATGTAAACTATGATCTGTTAGGTTGGGTTGATTTTAATGCAGGTTGTAGTTGTGGAGGTTTGGTTGGGGGTGGTAGGAGTACCCGTATTTTATCCCCTTAGCTTGTGTTTAGACGTTTTACTTGTTGGGTACCGTGTGGTTTGGTACTCAACCCTTGCTACTACAATTTTTTTTGTAGGTTACTAGCCTGGACTTTGTGATATTTCCCTTCTCCTTGTCTGAGGTTTCTTGGGGATTTGTCAGATGGCTGTTTCCATCGCAGCAGACTTTCTTCTCCTAAATTATGACCTTGTTCTATTCTAGAAACAAGTTCATTTGAGACTTGAGTTTTTTTTTGTGTGTGTCAATTGTAATACTTTAGAGGCTTATACACTTGACTACCAGGTTTTGGGGGTTTTACTAAGTTATTTATATTTTATTTCCGCACTTTATTGTAATGGTTGAGTTTTAGGCTGACTTGTCTTGGTGGGATAAGACAAGTGCCATCACGCCCATTTTTGGGTCGTGACAATTTTCAAACATTTTGAAGATTCATTGTTGTACTATTTTGATTTCAACTAATATTATTTTATTCTCTTTTATTTTATTTCTTTATTTTGAATATATATATATATATATATATATATATATATATATATATATATATATATATATATATATATATATATATATATATATTTCTATCTAATTAATATTTTAGATTTTTCCATGGTTGAATTAAAGGTATATTATCTATGATACACTTTTTTAATATCTACTGAATATTTTTGTCCCTAAAAATATATGATATGGTCTATTATATTAGTAATGAACCACAAAATAAATGACTAAATATTTTTTTTAGTATTGAATATTTTTAATGATATATTCTAATTGAGCACACCCGCTATCACTTTGTAAGAATACACTACATTGTTGTTGTTTTAATTAAACATATAAAGTTTGTATTTTTTAAGTTAGTACCGTATGAGAATACATGTTAAATTGTGACTAATACAATTAATTTCGATTAGAGAACTTTTTTTTATTGTAATGTGTTGTTAATAACATTTTAAGTTTCTTACCTTTTTATTTTCTCCTATTAAATAGATAAGGGAGAAACTAATGTTACAAACATAATTGGAACTTTGAATTTAGCTCTCCCTAAAATTAATCTCATTAATTTTTCCTTCTTAAACTAAGAAATATGTATCTCTTTATCTTCATAACTTATATTTCTGTAATCTCTATAACTCCTCATAACTCTCAAATTTTAAATGTGTAAACTTATGATAATTTATTGTGTTTCTCAATGAATATCTAAATAAATGTGTATTGCAAGACAATTCTTTTTTAAGCAAATATTGTATTCTAATTCATATTTGATGTACTCATGATAGAGGAAACTCTTATGAATTATGTATATTGATTTTTTCTTGCTTTTTTTAGTTAGTCATGTTCAAGAGATCAATTCTTGACCACAGAATCTGAATCTTAGGCTCTAAATTTATATTTTCATAATTTTTATCACTCCTCATAACTCTCAAATTTTAAATGTGTAAACTTATGATAATTTTTTGTGTTTCTATATATATATATATATATATATATATATATATATATATATATGAACTTTGATAGAAGATATTTAATTTATTTGCCTAAATAAAAAATAACAATTGAAAAAAAATAGTATAATTTGATGAATCATGTTTTTGTTATTTTATTTTTTGTTTTTTTTCCCACTTGTATTTTATATATTATGAAAATCATATTTTGTAACTAATTTTGAAGTATAATTAAATATAGATCAAATTAAATAAAATAGTGAATATAAATATTTAATATACATTTTATGAAATTTAAAAATAGGACAAACATATATGCCAAAAAATTTATTCATGCATTTGATAAATTAATTTATTTTTGTTAAATATGTATCTTTTGAAAATTTTAAATAAAAGATGAATACAAATGACTAAATAAGTTGATTTGATTTTTAATATATTTAAAAAAATAAAACACAAAATTTTGTACATAAAAACTTTTCATATGAGTATGATTAAATAAACACAAAATTATGATTAAAATTTTAAATTATTTTAATGTACTAAGTAATGAATATATATCTTAGGGTGTTCATTTATTAATTTTATATAGAAAGAGTTGCAATTATTGATTTGAGAATGCAAGAAGTATATTTGAAATGAAAACATATTATCACAGTATTCAATTTAATAACTTTTTAATTTTATTATTCTATAAACATAATATGTGATGAGGTTTATTATCTATCAAATATTTTTACGTCGTTTATATGAATCTATTTATCTTTATATTTCATATAAAAGATATAGATTAAAATATAGTAAACGAGTTAATATTTTTTTAAAAAAAAACATATTCTCATTCGAGGTTGAATACATTGAAACTTAATACTAGCGTAACATTTTGGATAACATTCTTAAAAAACAAATTTTGACAAATGATAACAATTATCTTTGATATAAATGCAACTAAAGAATCTAAAATACCAATAGATGTGATTCATGCAAAAATCATACAAATTTAAATTGTATTTTTGAAAAAAGAACAAAAATGATTCAAAAATGAAATATTCAAAGGAGTTTTATCATATCAATACGAAAAAGAAAAATAAGACGTGTAGATGTATTTTATTAGTATTTTTCAGTTACTTTATAATATAATTCTTATATACTCAAGAAAAAAAGTACATCGGAGTATATGTTGTAATATATAAGATTAAAACTCATTGATATTTCAATAAAAATGTAGAAAGTGACATATTAACTACCTGTCCAAACAAAAATTACTAAGAAAATATATATTGATATTTGACGTATTGATTAATAATGTACTATCCCTCATTTAATAGATTATAGATGTTAAATTTGTTAAGTTTCATTTCGATTGTCATCTCAAAATAATCTTCATAATTAATATATTAGTAAAAAAATAAAGTGATACTATTATGTTTGGAAATAAAGAGAGATATATAATTGATTGAAAAAAAGTAATCCTTTAATATTTATATGAAAGACCGCGCGACGTGCGGCCAAATTCCCTATTTAATTATGGAAAAGGATCAATTTGAATTAATAAAGAATAGTAAATAAATAAGAAAAATTGGAGAAAAAGAAAAGAAAAGCAAAAAAGGAACAACAAAACAGTAGATGTTGTTGGTGTGGTTCAAACTGTGGTTGCATAGATGGCAGACCTCTTCCTTTGCCACTTGAGCTATTTTGCTTTAAAGTTACTGGGTGACAAAGGTAATATTTATTCAATTATAATATATATATACACATGTATACATTGTTTTTCCGAGATCACTGAGTGCCGTCACACCCCACCTCAAAATGTAGATCCGCTCCTGATAGTATGTTTTATTATATAACTTTTGGAATTGTGATGTGGCAGCCTTAATTACTAATTTAATAAGATTAAACCATTAAATCAACACTAGTATACTTACCAACACCGATATTAAGAGATATGATAATTTTTAAATTTAAAATTAACCAAATTCAAATTATTATTATAACGACCCGCTAGGTCGTTTGGAGAACTAGGACTATTTTGACTCCTTTTGAAAAAAATGAAAGGGGTATTTTCACACTATACGAAGACTAAGAGTATTTAGTTGATAAAAAAATTTAGTGAAGAATTAATATAGTTAATAATTAGTGGGCTAAGTCCATAACTCATTTTATACCTTTATATTTGGCCCATGCATTTAAATAACTTAGAGGGGTATTATTATATCACGATTAGAGAAAATAAGAAATAGGAATAAGTTCACGTCCTTGGCATTGGAGAAGAACTCGTTGTGCAGGTAAAAAGATACCATTCTTATCTAGTTTTTTTTTCTTCAAATTTACATATTTATAGGATTACACTTGAATTAGGGTGAATTGTATATTAATTATTATTATATTGTTCTTATTGAGAAAATATAGTAAGTGGGAACAAGGTTATAAACCAATCATACCAATAATGGCAATTGAAATGTATTTATTTTTAGTTAGACATTAAACAGTATGTTTTGCAAGGGGTTACATACATACTAGTGCAGTTCATAATCTGTTGTGTGAAGTTAAGGTTAAGTTTAATATATGGAGATAGGTAGTAAATTATTAGGTGTATATTATATGATTTAACATTATATTCTACTGTATTTGGAGAGGTTAAAGTTAAGTTTTTGGCTTGAAATTTAGCAAGTATGAAAATTTTGGCAATACAAATTAAATAAAGATTTGGAGTTCGGTTAGAAATATGAGTGAGTTTTAGGGTCTATGATAGACATGTGATAATTTGAATGTCTACAAAATCACTTACTTACGAATGTTGCATCATTGGTAGATTGGAAACTTTTCAAAACTTTGCGAAAAGAAAAGGAAAAATCTTAAAAGATTCGTGGCATAAGTTCGTCATCTAAGGTATGTTAAAGACTTTTTAGACTTGTTGAAGGACGTTTTTCCTAATTATTTTTTTTAAAAATGGAATAGACAAGGGATAAAGGCGAAAGATGGGGGTATCGTATCAATGGTGTGACGGGCATTGATACGAGTACCAGTGTTATAAAAGAGAAAGTTACTACAATAGAATGTGGATTGTAATATGAGAATGCCAAAGCATATAGGAATTAGCTGATATATAATTGACTTGAAATCCTTGTGTGATGGTGTTTTCTTTATTTCACCCGTATAGTTGTGATAATTGAGGTAGTTATGTATTATGTTGATATTGGTTAATTGAGATGCATCATCATCCCCTTATATTAAAATAATATTGCATACATGCACTGACATGAGACTGAGTATAAATTGGGCACGTGAAGATCGTCCGTGTTGGTGATGGTGAGATGTTAAGATTGTAATTTGGGCACGTGGAGACCGTCCGTGCGGAAATTGTTTGATATTATGATAGTGCATTGAGATCATCCACACAGACACATTGAGATCGTCCGTGTAAGTATATGGACCTCGCGAGTCCCCATGGATCATGAACTCTCGATGTATTTCTGAGAAGTATCATGTATATACGGTTGAGTGAGTACTGGGTATTCTAAGACATATCATTTCATGGTATCATATTGCATTGCATTTCATCATATCTTTCATTCTTAATGTTTATGTTTTTTGTTTGGTAGTTGAAAAGTACTTGATGTTTGATCATCTTTATTGATAAAACTTGAATAGTAAGTGTAATATATATATATATATATATATATATATATATATATATATATATATATATATATATATATATATATATATATATATATATATATATATATATATATATACTAGTATAATTTAAGAATTTATTTTTCTTATATAAACTCCAGTCACTACTTCGTTGTCGGTAAATGAGACATACTGGTATACGTGGTTTCGTACTCATACTACACTTGTTGCACTCTTTGTGGTGCAGATCCGATTTCGAGTAGGAACATTTCTCGTGGAGCAATTTGAGTTCGAGTTTGGAGTGTCTTGGAGTTGTGGTGAGTAACTTGGCTATTCTGTAGTCCACACCTTCCTCTATCTTTTACTTATTCTGTCATTTAGTATTCAGACAGGGTATCCCTTATGTTAGATTGTCATTTAGTTTCGGACTTGCATTGTATTTTAGTAGCTCTTGTACTTATGACACAATTCTTAGGTAGTACATTTATTTTCAGTTTTCCGCATATGTACTTATAAGAAACTCAGTGTTGGAGATTTTGTAAATTATTGTCTTTTAACTCATTAGTTAGTTATGTTTGTTAAAATATGTTGGTTGGCTTACTTATTGGTTATGAACATAGGTGCCATCAAGACTCGTAATTTTTGGGTCGCGACAATTTGGTATCAGAGTCTTAGGTTCATCGGTCTCACGAGAACAAGAGCAATGTCTAGTAGAGTCTTGAGGATCGGTATGAAGACGTCCATACCTGTCTTCGAGAGGCTATAGGACATTTAGGAAATATCCCATTCTTTTATTCACTACCGTTCATAGATGACCTTGTTGAATTTCTAATCTTTATATCTCATTCTCTCAGATGGCGAGGACTCGTACATTGGAAAGTGGTGGTCAGGATCCTATTCCTGCGTCTGCTTCTGGGAATACTATCCGAGTTATAGGTAGGGGACGAGCTCGAGGTAGAGATCGGGGTAAAGGTCGTAATGCAACACCTGTGGAAGTTCAAGTACCAATAGCTACACAGGGTCGTGATAGGACCGTACCTCTTGATGCAGATGTTATTCATGGGGATGTGCAAGATCGTGTCGAAGGGGATGAGCTAGCTCAGGCTCCACCAAGTACCATTGCCACCCCAGTGCTTCAAGATACCTTGGCTCGTATGTTAGGACTTTTAGAGGGGATGACTCAGGCAGGAGCTTTTCCTCTCACTTTTGATGGCTCACAGACCCGTGTTGAAGGTCAGACTCGATATCCGTTAGTTGCTCCATATTCTCAGACTCTTAGGACTCAGCCAGCTGCTGCTGTAGCTCCTCGTTTGGATAGTATGGAGTTTCCGGATATTGCATCACATTTAGTGAACTGGCCTTCTATGACCATTGATGAGCAAAAAATGTTTAGGAGGTTCAGGCTAATGAATCTTCCTACTTATACTGGTGACTTAACTGAGGATGCATATGAATTTATAATTAGTTGTCATGAGAGGTAGCATAATCTTGAATTGGTGGAGTCTCATGGAGTTGAATACACAACATTTTAGATGATTGGCGCTGCCAAGCAGTGGTGGAGGTATTATATTAGTAGTAGGCCAGTTGGATCCCCTCCAGTATCCTGGACTCAGTTTACTTACATATTTCTATCCAAATTTGACCCACGCAGTGAGAGGGAGTGCAAGAGGTCTAAGTTTAAGGGTTTGCAACAAGGTGGTATGTCAGTCGCAGAGTATGACAGTACATTTCATGCCTTAGCTAGGCCTGCTTCGATGATACTTCCCACAGAGGCTGAGAGAGTGAGAAGGTTTGTTAAGGGGTTGATCATTTTGATTCGTGTAGGAGTTTCCTAGGTTGCTGCTTCTGGTGTTTCGTCCCAAAAGTGGTAGATGTTGCTACAGAGTTGGAGATGATTCGACGTGAAGGATTTTAGCAGTGCGAGGGCAAGAGGACCCGTTATTCAAGTGATTATGGTTGTGCTCCGCCTAGGAGTCGAGGTTATGTAGGGAGAGGTTATCACTCTCAGTCCAGCAGACCCATTCATGTTGCTATACCTGCGTCTGAGGCTGGTTACATTGGCATAGTTCTTCGAGCTTAGTGCATACTTCATATGGTTCATCTTCTAGACCTATAGTTCATGGAGGGCATTCTGGTCATTCAGGTTTCTCTCATCAGCCTGCATCTCATAGGGGCTGTTTTGAGAGTGATGATATGGGACACTTTGTGAGAGACTGCCCTAGGACTAGACGTGGTAGCTTAAATCAGAGTTCGCAGGCTTCGATTTCCAAGGCTGCACAACCTCAAGCTAGGGGTGGTGCATAGAATGGTAGAGGTGGTTCTCATTCAGGTATAGGTGGTTCTCCTTCTGTTCAAGGTGGTGGTCGTGGAGGTTCATAATCTGAGGGAGGTCGTTCTCACTGTTATGCTTTTCGGGGTAGGCTTGAGGCTGAGGCTTCAGATGTTTTTATCACAGTTATTATTCTGATTTGTCATCGACCAGCTACTGTATTATTTGATCCAGGCTATACTTATTCTATGTGTCCACATATTTTGCACCTAGTCTAGATATATTATGTGAGCTCTTGATTTGCCAATACATGTTTCTACTCCTGTCGGGATTCTGTAGTCTTAGATCAGGTGTATCGGTTATGTGTTGTTACTTGATGGGATATGACACTTATGCGGATTTAAAGGTCTTAGATATGGTAGATTTTGAGGTGATTCTTGGTATGGATTGGTTACCTTCTTACCACGTAATTTTGAATTGCTATGCCAAGACAATCACTTTATCTATGCCTATAATTCTTATAGTAGAATGGAGAGGTTCTCTTAGTCACCGTCCTAAGGGTGTGATATCATTTCTTAAGGCTCGTCAGTTAGTACAGAGAGGATGTTTGGCTTACATGGCACACATTCGAGATACTAGTGTTGAGACTCCTATGTTTGAGTCTATTCCAGTGGTGAGTGAATTTTTAGATGTATTCCCGACGGATTTGCCAGCTCTTTCACCAGATCGTGATATTGATTTTTGTATTGATGTGGACCCAGGAACTCAACCTATTTCCATTCTTTCTTATCGTATGACACCGGCTGAATTGAAAGAGTTGAAGCACCAGTAACACGATTTGTTGAGCAAGGATTTTATTAGACCGAGTGTATCTCTTAGGGGTGATCCAGTGTTATTTGTGAAAAAGAAGGATAGATCTATGTGTATGTGTATTGACTATCCATAGTTGAATAAGGTAACCATAAGAAATAAGTATACGATACCTCGTATTGATGATTTACTTGATCAGTTGCATGGTGCTTTAGTTTTATCCAAGATTGATTTGAGATTTGGCTATCACCAACTGAAATTTAGGGCGGATGATATCCCTAAGATAGATTTTCGAACACGTTATGGACATTACGAGTTTTTGGTGATATCTTTGGATTGACTAATGCCTCTACAACTTTTATGGACTTGATGCATGGAATTTTCAGACCGTATTTGGATTCCTTTGGTATTTTCTTCATAGATGATATATTGATATACTCACGTACTACGGAGGAACATAAGCATCATTTAAGGACTGTGCTTGGGATTCTAAAGGAGATGAAGCTTTATGCAAAGTTTTCAAAGTGTGAGTTCTGGCTCAGTTCGGTAGCATTCTTGGTACATGTAGTGTCCAAGGAGGGTATGGCGGACCCTAAGAAGATTGAGGCAGTTAAAGATTGGGTCAAACTTGCTTCAGTTAATGAGGTTCGGATTTTCTTAGGCCTTGCTGGTTATTATAGACAGTTTGTAGAGGATTTCTCATCCATTGCACCTCTATTAACTAGATTGACACAGAAGGAGGTGACTTTTCAGTGGTCTGACTAATGTGAGGTTAGTTTCCAAAAGCTCAAGACTTTATTGACTACTGCTTCGATTTTGACCCTACCCGTGGAGGGAGAGGGTTTTGTTGTATTTTGTGATGCTTCTCGGATTGGTGTGGGTTATGTATTGATGTCGAAAGGAAAGGTGATAGCTTATGATTCAAGGAAGTTAAAGGTTTATGAGAACAACTACCCTGTTGATGATTTAGAGGTGGCGGCTGTTGTGTTTGCATTGAAGATTTGGAGGCATTATCTTTATTGTGTGCATTGTGAGGTGTTCACGGATCATCGTAGTCTCCAGTACATATTCAATCAGAGAGATCTCAATTGAGGCAGCGGAGATGGTTGGAGTTGCTCAAGGACTATGACATGACTATTCTTTATCATCCAGGCAAGACAAATGTTGTAGCAGATGCCTTGAGTCGAAAGGCTGTAAGTATGGGTAGTCTAGCCATGTTACAGGTTAGTGAACGTCCTTTAGCTAAGGATGTACAATCCTTGTCCAATAGCTTTGTGAAACTTGATATTTTAGAATCTGGTATGGTTTTGGCTTATATGTAGGCTAGGTCATCCTTGTTGGAGTAAATTCGAGCTTAACAATTTGATGATGGTGATTTATGTAAGATTAGAGACAAGGTGTTTAAAGGAGAAAATAGGGTTGCAATAATGATGGAGTTTTGAGGATTAAGGGTCGTACTGTGTTCCTCGAACAAGTGATTTGACTAGATTGATCATGGAGGAGGCCCATAGTTTGAGGTACTTTATTCATCCAGAGTCTACTAAAATGTATTGTGACTTGAAGCAAGTGTCGTATGAAGAGGGACATAGTAGATTTTGTGTCGCGGTGTTTGAATTGTCAGCAAGTGATGTATGAACACTAAAAGTCTGGAGGTATGACTCAGAGCCCATACCTGAGTGGAAGTAGGAGAGCATTGCTATGGACTTTGTGGTAGGCTTGCCACGTACTTGGGTAAGTTTGATGCTATATGGGTTATCATGGATCGATTGACTAAGTCTGCACATTTTGTACCAGTTCAGACTACTTATAATTCAGAGAAGTTAGCCAAAATCTATATTCGAGATATAGTTCATTTGCATGGGGTTCCTGTTTCTATTATTTAAGATCATGGAAACCAATTTACATATCATTTCTAGCGGTCTATGTAGAAGTACTTGGGCACTCAGGTGGATCTTAGTATGACCTTTCACCCTTAGACTGATGGTTAGTCTGAGTGGACTATCCAGGTTCTCGAGGACATGTTGCGGGCGTGTGTGATTGACGTTGGTGGTCCATGGGATAAGTTCTTGCCATTAGAGGAGTTTTCTTACAATAATAGTTATCATTCGAGCCTTGAGATGGCACCATTTGAGGCTCTATATGGTAGGAGATGTCGATCTACAATTGGTTGGTTTGATGCATTTGAGGTTGGACCATGGGGTACAGATTTGTTGAGGGAGTCCTTAGACAAGGTCAAGTTGATCCAAGATAGACTTCTCATGGATCAGAGTAGGCAAAAGAGTTATGCAGATCAAAAGGTTCGGGATTTAGAGTTTACGGTTGGAGAGAGGGTTTTGTTGAACGTTTCACCCATGAAGGGTGTGATGAGGTTTGGAAAGAAGGGCAAGTTGAGACCAAGGTATATTGGTCCTTTGAGATTGTTGAGCGTATTGGTGAGGTGGCGTATCAGTTGGCTTTGCCACCTGGTTTGTCAGTCATCCATCCGGTATTTCATATTTCGATGCTGAAGAAGTATCAACAGGGTGGTGCTCATGTGATTCAGTGGGATTCAATGTTACTTGATCAAAATTTGACTTTTGAGGAGGAGACGATTACCATTTTGGATAGGAAAATTTGAAAGTTGAGGTCAAAAGAGATTGCTTCAGTGAAGGTTCAATGAAAGCATCGCTCAGTGGAGGAGGATACATGGGAAACCGAGTCAGCTATGAGGAGTAAATATCCTCAGCTTTTTGAGCGTTCACGTTAGCTCTTCATTTTTTTTCGTTCGAGGACGAACATTTTTTTAAGTTGTAGCTGATATAACGACCCACTAGGTCGTTCTGAGAACTAGGACTATTTTTGACTCCTTTTGAAAAAAATGAAAGGGGTATTTTTAAACAATACGAATACTAAGAGTATTTAGTTGATAAAAAAATTTAGTGAAGAATTAATATAGTTAATAATTAGTGGGCTAAGTCCATAACTTATTTTGTACCTTTATATTTGGCTCATGCATTTAAATAACTTAGAGGGGTTACAATTATTATATCATGATTAGAAAAAATGAGAAGTAGGAATAAGTTCTCGTCCTCGGCATTGGAGAAGAACTCGTTGCGCAGGTAAACGGATACCATCCTTATCTAGTTTTTTTTTAAATTTTCGTTGAATAGGGTTACACTTGAATTAGGGTGAATTGTATATTAATTATTATTATATTGTTAATGTGGGGTTAAAGTATAGTTGTCAGTAGGGTGTAAGTTTGGATCTGTAAAGGTTTTTCTTTCTTATTGAGAAAATATAGTATGTGGGGACAAGGTTATAAGCCAATAATTAGGCAATCATGCCAATAATGGCAATTGAAATGTATTTATTTTTTAGTTAGGCATTAAACAGTATATTTTGCAAGGGATTATGTACATACTAGTGCTGTTCGTAATTAGTTGTGTGAGGTCGATCCTTTTAAGTTAATTATTAAATTAAGGATTAAGTTTAATATACGGATAAAGGTAATTAATTATTAGGTATATATTACATGATTTAACATTAAATCTGTATTTGGAGAGGTTAAAGTTAAGTTCTTGGCTTGAAATTAAGCAAGTATGAAAATTTTGGCATACAAATTATATCAAGATTTGGAGTTCGGTTAGAAATATGAATGAGTTTTAGGGTCTATGATAGACATATGATAATTTGAATGTCTACAAAATAGATTACTTACGAATGTTGCATCATTGGTAGATTGGGAACGCTTTGAAACTTTGCGAAAAGGAAAAAAAATCTTAAAAGATTCGTGGCACAAGTTCGACATCTAAGGTATGTTAAAGACTTTTTAGACTTGTTGAAGGACGTTTTTCCTAATTTTTTTTTAAAAAATGGAATAGACAAGGGATAAGGGCGAAAGATGGGGGTCTCGTATCAATGGTGTGACGGGCATTGGTACGAGTACCGGTGTTATAAAAGGAAAAGTTACTACAATAGAATGTGGATTGTAATATGAGAATGCCAAAGCATATAGGAATTAGCTGATATATTATTGACTTGAAATCCTTGTGTGATGGAGTTTTCTTTATTTCACACGTATAGTTGTGATAATTGAGGTGGTTATGTATTATGTTGATATTGATTGATTGAGATGCATCATCATCCCCTTATATTGAAATAATATTGCATACATGCACTGACATGAGATTGAGTGTAAGTTGGGCACGTGAAGACCGTTCATGTTGGAGATGGTGAGATGTTAAGATTGTAATTTCGGCACATGGAGACCGTCCGTGCGGATATTGTTTGATATTATGATAGTGCATTGAGATCATCCGCACAGACACGTGGAGATCGTTCGTGTAAGTATATGGACCTCGCGAGTCCCCATGGGTCATGAACTCTCGATGTATTTCCGAGGAGTATCATGTATATACGGTTGAGTGAGTACTGGGTATTCTGAGACATATCATTTCATGGTATCATATTACATTGCATTTCATCACATCTTTCATTCTTGATGATTATGTTTTTTGTTTGGTAGTTGGAAAGTACTTGAAGTTTGATTACCTTTATTGATAAAACTTGAATAGTAAGTGTAATATATATATATATATATATATATATATATATATATATATATATATATATATATATATATATATACATACATATATATATATATACATACATACATATATATATATACATACATACATACATACATATATATATATATACATACATATATATATATAAACACTAGTATAATTTAAGAATTTATTTTTCTTATATAAACTCCCGTCACTACTTCTTCATTGTCGGTCAATGAGACATACTGGTACACGTGGTTTCGTACTCATACAATACTTGTTGCACTCTTTGTAGTGCAGATCCGATTTCGAGTAGGAGCATTTCTCGTGGAGCAATTTGAGTTCGAGTTTGGAGTGTCTTGGATTTGTGGTGAGCAGCGTGGCTATTCTGTAGCCCACACCTCCCTCTATCTTTTACTTATTCTGTCATTTAGTATTCAGACAAGGTATCCCTTATGTTAGATTGTCATTTTAGTTTTGGACTTGCATTGTATTTTAGTAGCTCTTGTACTTATGACACCAATTCTTAGGTAGTACATTTTTTTTCAGTTTTCCGCATTCGAACTTATAAGGAACTCAGTGTTGGAGATTTTGTAAATTATTGTCTTTTCACTCATTAGTTAGTTTTGTTTGTTAAAATATGTTGGTTGAATTATCTATTGTAGATTTATTAATGAAGTTTAATTATAAAACTTCCACGACAATGAGACGTGACAACCATAATTATTACTCCATCTGTTCTTAATTACTTATGTATTATTTTTAGTTTTCTCCAATTATTTGTTCATTTTAAATTTTTTTTAGAAGGAACAATTTTTTTTTACTTATTATACTCTCAATCAATTACTTTGAAAAAAATTAAACTTATTGAAAATTTGAAGTTTTTAATTCATCCGCTTCGTAATTAATAGGGTAAAATTATAAATTTACTATTATTATTTTGTTAATAGGTGTGTCAATTTAAAAGTGGTCAAATAACTAGATACAAAGTAATATATTTACTTATTTTAATAGGATTAATTGAATGCATAATAATTAAACGTCAATAATGTAAACATGATATATCAAAATAATTTATTTTGTAATGTAAAAAAAAATTAATGATACAATTAGTTAAATAATTTTATGGACAAAAAAACTTAAGTTGAGTGATTTTTTATTGATACAAAACAAACTTTAAGAACTTAGCAAGATAAATTATTAAAATTGAGTGGCCTTCTGAGATATTAACTCGGGGAAAGAAGAAATCCCCCCTCCAAACCCAATGTTTATATCGGAACGTGGCAACCAATCATATATTTATGCTGAACGTGGCAACCGATCCAAGTTAGTGTGTCAAAATACAAAATCCTATCCATTCAACAAGCCACAATCACAATCTCAAGTATATTCTCAATAATCATACAATCAATAAGTGATTCAAAACATGTAGTCATTTGTTCATACTTATTTACAATTACTGTGATTAATAATGCAACATTCACATAAATACATGTATTGCAATGAAACAAGAACATACATACATCACACAATATGAAATCATAATGATCATCTGTTAGTGAAAAAACTTACAAGATAATAAAATTGCAAGATTACAATTGAAAATAAAATGAAGAAATTAATCTCTTCAGGCTGAGGCGCGGATATCTCGCTCTCTTTAAGGAGATTCAAGCCCACTGCAGCAAATGTTTTCACCAGTCCAGCAGTAGTCCTCTTTGACTTGTCTCCTCCAGGATACAACAGCCTTCACAAAGTATAACTAAACAACTCTGTACAAGAGTTGAGTCCAAAGCTCCACAAAAAAGAACACCTCCCTTCAACTAATTAGAACTGTCTTTTAGACTAACTCTTTCACTCTTATGAATTGTGTGTGTCTAAAACCAAATGAAAACTACCACTATTTATACTACAAGAAGTTTTCCTAACAATGAATAGGAAGATAATGGAGGTAGTAAATAGTGAAGATAATGACCTTAGAAGTTTCATAGGTTACAATGGGAGTTACATAGGTTACAAAGGGAGTTACATAGGTTACATAGGTTACAATGGGAGTTACATAGGTTACAAATAGTAATGGAGGAATTAAGAATGAAATACATTGATGGATAACCAATGCAAATGGATGATGTAGAAGTCATCCATTCCAATGTTCATTCTTATAACTCCAAAATAAAGCAATTTAATATGTTAAATATTAATATTAAAATGCTAATAACCTAACAATCCACCACTCATTTTAATATTTAGATAAGAGAGTATATAAGTTGAAGGAAGACTACAATGCATAATGAAGGTGTTCTCTGCATTGAACCTCCACTTAGTGAAACAATAACTTTTATTCCAGAGTCGTAGTGGTCTCAGACTTGAACTATGACTTCTTAAGGAAATAAAATATCACTGCTCACACATAATAATCAAGGTGTTGACATGAGCTTTAACAGCCAGCACGTTATGGCCATGTGCTATCCCGATTTCATGAGTGCATTTGAGAATAAGCCTCATTCTCATAGGAAGCGACCTACTTCCACATATCACATAGGTGAAATCGAGAGTGCTCCTGTAAGAGTAACACTCCACCCATACGGGATACAGATATTCATTAAGAGTTTTATCAACTAAACCTTCTCAAACTACAGAAAAACGCGCTCACATCATAGGGAGGGAAAAAATAGTACATTTTTCACAACAAGTCATCATATGATTAGTTTTTCCCTTTGAACCTGGTTATAGGATCTCTAGTCCCCAGGTTGGGTTTCCTCATATATGACTCAAGAATTTGTAGGCTTCAATCCCATTCCCCTCGATGTGCTCCGGGCCTTTTCTCTTGTTAAGACCTTTGTAAGAGGATCTGCAAGATTATCACAAGATTTGACATTATCAACATTAATGGTACCATTTGTCCAATATGATCTTACAATACTGTGTTTTCTCCTTATAGGTCTGGATTTACCGTTATAATAACGGTTTTGAACTCTACCAATTGCAGCGGTGCTATCACAATGAATTAAAATAGGAGGAATTGAGTTTTCAAAAAAAAGAATTTCAAACAATAAATCTCTTAACCAATTCGCTTCCTCACTAGCTGAAGCTAAAGCAATTAGTTCAGCCTCCATGGTAGAGTTAGCAATTATAGTTTGCTTTTTTGATCTCTAACAAACAGCACCACCACCTAAAGTAAAGACATAACCAGTGGTAGAACAGGAATCACCTGACAAAGTGTTCCAATCCGCATCACAAAAGCCTTCAAGTATAGCAGGATATTTTTTATAGAACAAACCACAATTTTTTGTTCCAATCAAATATCTCATAACTCTTGTTATAACATGCCAATGTTCATTACCTGGCTTGCTTGTAACCTGCCAAGTACTCCTACTGCATATGCAATATCAGGCCTAGTACAATCAGTCACATATCTCAAACTTCCGATTATAGTAGCATATTCCTTTTGATTTATTACATCATTTTCACTTTCAACAGGAAATAAGTGAACACTTGAATCAAAAGGAGTAGCAACATGCTTGCAATCATGAAAGTTATATTTTTTCAAAATTTTCTCAACATAATGTGACTGGTCAAGGAAAATCCCCTCACATGTTCTTGTTATTTTTATTCCAAGAATAAAATTTGCCTCACCAAGATCTTTCATATCAAAATGAATTCTAAGAACATTTTTAGCTTCATCAATAACATTCATGTTAGAGCCAAAGATCAACAAATCATCAAGATATAGGCAAATGATCACATGTGAATTATTCCAAGACTTATGATATATGCACTTATCACACTCATTTGTTTTAAAACTATTTTCAATCATGCAGGAATCAAACTTTTCATGCCATTGCTTTGGTGCCTGTTTCAAGCCATATAGGGATTTAGTAAGTTTACATACTTTGCTTTCTTGTCCTGCTTCAACAAAACACTCGGGTTGATCCATATAAATTTCTTCATTTAGGTCTCCATTTAGAAAAGCAGTTTTTACATCCATTTGATGAATTTGCAAATCAAAAATTGCAGTCATAGCAACTAAAAGTCTAATGGATGTAATTCTTGTTACCGGAGAAAAAGTATCAAAAAATTCTAGGCCTTCTAGTTGTTTAAAACCTTTTGCAACTAGCCTAGCTTTGTATTTATCAATAGATCCATCCGATTTCAACTTTTTCGTTAAGACCCATTTACAACCAATTGTTTTACAACCCGGTGGTAAATCAACTAACTTCCAAGTTTTATTAGAAATTAGAGATTCCATTTCATAATTTATAGCCTCTTTCCAAAAAATAGAATCATGTGAAGAAACTGCTTCTTTCAAAGCTAGAGGATCATTTTCAACATTAAACACATAAAATCAGGACCAAAATCTTTTTCTACTCTAGCTCTTTTACTTTTTGTTAACTCAAAATCAACAACTTGTTTATTTTTCAAAGTTGAAGTAGAAGAACTAGGTAGTGACAAAATATTTTTTTCAATCCTTTGACCCCCACTATTTTTAGTATCAAAAGAAAATTTATTTTCATGAAAAATTGCATCACCAGATTCTATTATAATATTATCTTCAAGATTAAAAAATCTATAGGTTGTACTATTTGAAGCATAACCAAGAAAAGCACAAGTAGTAACTTTCTTACCCAATTTTGTAATCTTGGGATCCATTAGCCTCACAAAGGCTAGACAACCCCAAACTCTTAGATATCCCAAACTTGGCTTGTAAACTTTCCACAATTCAAAAGGTATCAATTTAGACTTTTTATGAGGCACACGATTCAATACATAACAAGCAGTTAAGAAAGCTTCACCCCAAAAATTTAAAGGTGCATGTGACTCAATAAGCATGGCGTTAGTCAATTCAACCAAAGTTCTATTTTTCCTTTCTGCTACTCCATTAGACGAAGGAGAGTAAGGAGGAGTAGTTTCATGAATTATTCCCAATGATCTAACAAAAGAATTAAACTCATTTGATTCATATTCACGGCCTCTATCACTTCTAATTCTTTTTATTTTTCTTCCAAACTGATTTTCAACCTCATTGAGATAAGTTTTTAAATTTTCAAAAGCAACACTTTTATTTTTCATCAAGTAAACATATGTAAACTTAGAAAAATCATCAATGAAAGTGATAAAATATCTATTACCTCCATGAGTTAGAATTCTACCAAGTTCACAAATATCAGTATGAACTAATTCTAACAAATCAGTTTTTCTTTCAACTTGATAATGAGGCCTTTTAGTGATCTTGGATTTACTACAAGCCTCACACTTTTCAAAATTCTTTTTAACCATTGGGGTTAATCCTAAACTACTCATGATTCCAACATAACGATCATTAATATGGCACAAATGAGCATGCCAAAAATTAGTAGAAGAAAGCATATAAACAGAAGTAGAAGTTTTATTCATTTCAACATTCAACTTAAACATCCCATCACATGCACACCCCTTCCCCACAAAAATACCTTTCTCCACTATTACATATTGATCAGATTCAATAATTTGTTTAAAGCCTGCTTTATTAAGAAGAAAACTAGACATCAAATTTTTTCTCATAGAAGGAGTATAAAGTACATCTTTCAATGTTAATATCTTCCAGAAGTAAACACAATTCAACATCTCCCTTTCCAAGCACTTGAGTAGTGTGAGCATCACCAAGCATGATGGTTTTGGGCTCCTCAAAATGAGTATATTTTTTAAACCGGTCTTTGTCATAACAGACATGATGGTTTGCACCAGAATCAGCCCACCATCCATCAACATTCTCAATCATATTTATGTCGGTAATCACCGCCACAAAAGGTTCTTCGGTAACGTTTGCCTAAGGTTTAGGACCACGTTTTCGGAATCTGTAAAATCGAACAATATGCCCACTCTTGCCACAAACAAAGCATGGTCCCTTTTCTTAAACTTGGTGATTTTGTGCTTGGTGATTTTCACCATTATTTTTTTTGGGAGGTCTACCATTATTTTTCTTGAATTTTTTCATCTTAGGCTTTAAAGAAGTATTTTAGTGAGTTTCAGGAGTAGCATTATTCGAAGTAATTAAATTTATCTTCGATGTGATGTTGTCCTCTTCTGTTTGTAAAAGTTCAACTTGGCCTCTTGCTTCTTCTTCCATGCGGATTTTCATTATCAAGCTTTCAAGAGAGGTTTCCTTTTGTTTGTGGCGCATAGTTTTTTGAAATTCCTTCCAAGAAGGTGGAAGTTTATCCACTATGCCATAAACCATAAGGTTATATCCAATTTAAACCTCTTCGGACCTAAGCTCTCCAACAATCATGATGAAGTCTTGAGCTTGATCTACCACTGATTTGTTGTCCACCATTTGGAAACGAAAAAATCTACTAGCTGCATATTTTTTCGCTCCAGCCTCTTCGGTATCATACTTACTCTGCAATGCCTTCCAAATTTTCTTTGCACTAGAGTAAGTTCTATCATAATAATCATAAAAATTATCAGATAAACAATTAAGAAGATAATACCGACAATTATAGGAATCACCATCATACTTTTCCACTTTCTCTAGATGAGAAATAGTTTCATCATCATTCATAGTGGTGATGTCTTCTTTATTTGGATTCTACTCGGTTAAAACGTAAGAAACATTCAGAAGACTTAAGTAGAAAAGTACTTTACCCTTCCATCTCTTGAAATGGTTACCATTGAACCGAAATGGCTTGTTAAGATCTCACATCTTGAAATCCGCGGTTTTTTCAATTGTAGCCATGTTTGAATCTCCTTAAAATTGTTAGTGAAAAAACTTACAAGATAATAAAATTGCAAGATTACAATTGAAAATAAAATGAAGAAATTAATTTCTTCAGGTTGAGGCGCGGATATCTCGCTCTCTTTAAGGAGATTCAAGCCCACTGCAACAAATGTTTTCACCGGTCCAGCAGTAGTCCTCTTTGACTTGTCTCCTCAACTACAAGAAGTCTTCCTAGCAATGAATAGGAAGATAATGAAGGTAGTAAATAGTGAAGATAATGGCCTTAGGAGTTTCATAGGTTACAATGGGAGTTACATAGGTTACAATGGGAGTTACATAGGTTACAAAGAGTAATGGAGGAATTAAGAATGAAATACATTGATGGATAACCAATATTAATGGATGATGTAGAAGTCATCCATTCCAATGTTCATTCTTATAACTCCAAAATAAAGCAATTTAATATGTTAAATATTAATATTAAAATTCTAATAACCTAACATCATCTACCTCAAACAAAGCTTGAATCACCTAAGAAATTTAATTCTTTTCTTTCCGAATTCGTTCTGTTTGTTCTTGATCTACAAACAACAATTATAACATGAGAATCAACAAACAATAACAAATTACCTGAATTGCTTAATTTGCTAACCAATTTGATCCATTTACCAACAAACTTTTTTGTTGGTAATTGGGATTCCTTTGTAGTGATATAAATATTTGACATGCACTCAAACCTCTATTTAACTATAATTTGTTATAACAACATTTCACTATAATCTCCTAATTTTCTTTAGAACTAATTTTTGAGGTTATATTTTTTGTCTCTATAAAATTCTAACTGTATTGACATTCACTATAAAAGTATATTTTTTAGTAATACAACATCTCTATGATAGCCTAACTCAAATATTTGTTGAGTAATAATTCTTATAAAAGATATATTAGTTATAAAGATAAAAATATTAATATATTTTACGATATCATCAATCATTTTTCTTCAATTATTATTTAATGTATTTCTTCAATTATTCTGTAAGATTACTAAGTTAGTGTGATTAATTTTCCCGTTTGGGACATTCCAAAAAAGAAAAAAAAGGTTACCTTCGTTTATTTGAACAACGATTCATAAATTAGTATAGAAAAAATTATGCGCATGATGACATTCTTAAATGCAAAAGTAAAAACGGCAAAAGAATATTGGACAACAATTTTTTAATTTGTATAATAAGTAATCTAACATAAATTGTTTTTTCACCATCCTTCAACTATTATATTGTCATTATTGAAGAATTTGATCGTGCATTTGCGCAGTTATAAAAAATATTATAAATTTATTTTAAAACGAGAATAGAAATAAGAAAATGATAAAATCACAATACAAATACTTTTAGAAATTAAAGCCGAAGTGAATTATATTTTTATAATCAAATATCTTTTTATAAGTAAATGATTATTTTCTTAAGTTTCTTTTAATTATCTATAATGATATAAGTACATGACTATTTAAAACAATTTGAGTAAATGTATTTAAAGACTTGAATTGTTATTATTTTTGCTTTTATTAAACTTTTTGATGAATCTTCCTTATGGTTCAGTAGAAAGAAAAGAAAGAAACCAAAATCATAACACTAAAAATAAATGGAAAAAGAGATAAGTGTCATGAAACTATATAAATTTAGAAGAAGAAGAAAGTAGGGAGAAGAGAAAAGACTTCTTATTTCTCTTGAAGTATATTCAGGATTCATAGATCTTTCACAAATCTTCTTTATTTATAGGAAAAACCTTACTTGGTTCTCAAGTAGGATCGTAACCATATCCTACAAGAACACCACATAATTAGACATTCACTATAATACAAATTGTTTATAACACTTTCCCTTGAATGCCGTTAGATTATATGCCTCGTTAAAACCTTACTAGATAAAACCTAGTGGAAAAAATCTATCGAAGGAAAAAGAGTACACATATCTAAGAATATACATTATGGATGCCTCATTAAAAACCTTACAAGTAAAATCCAATGGGACAAAACATGTGAGGGAAAATGAGTACATCGTGTATTAACTTTCCCTTATGAGATCATCAATTCAGAGACTAAAATCTTCGTTTTCCAAGCTTGTGCACCATCTTCTTGAAAATTGTAGTTGCTAGAAGACTTGGTAAATAAATCAACAATAATATTACTTGAAAACACCTCTTGCATGCTGATATCACCATTAATGGGAGCTTATGAGTGTAGAAAAACTTTGACGAAATATGTTTTCTTCTATCTGCTTTTATAAATCACTCCTTCAGGGTCAAAGAAATCTGCAAGTTTCTTACTTCAACTTCTTTAAGCAAATAATCTATTGCCAAGAGTTTCTCTAGTCATCAACTTGCATAGTAATACTTGTATTTACTCTATGCATTTTGAATCTATTTAATCCTTATGAGGATGATAAACAAGTTTTCCAAAAACTTGTATATGCTTTAGATTTTGAACCCATTGGATATTTTCATATCAATTTTGTCAAGTAACAACATTCAATATTAGATGTATGACATCTTCTAGTGCCTAGATTGCAAGTCAAATAAGTTTTACGCTTACCAAGATGCATTATTCCATTTTTCACTTGATAATTATTTCTACACAACCATGCTTTCATAGATATAGATTCATATCCTTATAATCTTTTATAATATTGCGTGCTATTGTATCAAAGATATCGTCAACGATATATCATTTTGCATCGATTCAAAATATGACAAAACTTATTGAGATCTCATCACTTCATTATTTTTAGGTAGCTACCCCTCTCATGAGGTTTTCATAAAATGTTATGTCGTAGGCTCTCCAAGAGCACATTATATTCTTATTATGATCATTTTGATTCTTTGATCCTACCCCTTTTTCAAGGATTATTTTATTTAGAATTGATTGGTCTATCATGCTTCATGCATGTCGTAGACTCTATCCTTAAGGAACATTCAATAAGAGTATTTACAACTCTTGTGTTGCTTCTAATCTCTCCTTTATGTTAGACAAACTAACATATATCTCACTCTTTGGAGAATCTATCCTTGTGCATCAATGTATATATATATTGATTATATACCACATATCAAAATAATTAGATGAAAAATATTTGGTCCCAGACCATAGATTAATTGAAAGAAAATTTGATCATAATTTATTGTTCTGATGCGTGCAATTACTTTTTTGTAGGCAATATCGTATTTTATATCAACATATGAAACTTTATTTTCATAAACAATGATTTTACTATTTGAGACATTTAGTGTCACATCATCTTGAGTATTTTATCAATATTATCAAGATAAATTGTCTTGATTACATATTCTGAAAAATGTGTTTTTAACTCAATTATTTTTGCACAAACAATTTTCTGAATGTCAAACTACATGTTGACAACAAAAACACATGTGATTATCTTATAGATGCATATTTTTATCCAATCACATGATAGGTGAACGGACCCATAATACTTTTCAGAATTTAGGGATTTAGTCCCAACTTTAGTTGAGCTAATCAACTTTATCACGAGAACAAACGTAAAGAGTTCTTGAAGAATCTTCTAGTTTTTCAATGTATGTCCATTACTCAGTATGCACATGTTTGGGACGACCAAATTATGCATGCCAACTAATAAAATTATTAGTACTCATAAACTTCAAGTTTACTACGTCATGTGTCTTTTGCTTTAGTAAATTTCTGATTTACTATTATATGAGTAAATTTTAATTTTATTAATCCAAGAGTAATTTTCAGATTTATTTCTTCTCAATTACTTCACCCTTTAAATGAGTCATGATCCCATCATTGAATGAACTAATCTAAAGAAAATTGTGCATGTAACAATTATTTGTGCCAACATTTTTGCAAACATCAAGTTGTGAGATAATAATAGGCATACATGAGACCATATAGAAAAAACATTTATTAGGACCATTAAATGTCTAAACAATCCACTAGGTGGATGACTAGGTCCACGAATATTTGTATACGTTCCTAGAACGTAGAGAATTCAATCTCAACTTTCGTTTAGAATGGTCTCACAATTAGCTTGCCTTGCTAACAATCATTACAAGAAAACTCACCATTTAAAAGAATTTGTAAGTTCTTCAGCGGATGTCCATTTTAATTTTCCATAATTCGTCTGAACATTATAGACTAATGATGTCTCAGACAATCATGCCAAGTTAAGAAAGTATTGAAATTAGAAAACTTTTGATTTATCATAGAATGTGCCTCAATTGAACTAATTCTTGTCCAATACAAGCCTGAAGATAAAGTATGAAACGTTTCTATAATATATGTCTTCTTAGAGACATTCTTAATGATACCACATCGTTAACCAAATATCACAATCTTTCTCATGCCTAGCATGGTGGCTTACACCTCATTCTCTTTAGAGAATGAATCTATATTTTTGGCATTTATCAAAAGTTCTCATTCTTCATAAATGAAACACAAATATGTGAGCATATCAAATAATGATATCTTTAGTACCTCATTCCATATCTATGTGCATTATTCAATCACTTGTCTTCTTTCAGACATATTATGCACTACAACCACAGTCACTTTACGTAATGGAGAAAATTTAGTAAATTTCATGACTTTTTATCAAAAACACATTAGTTTTTCTTTAGTCATTATTATAAAATCAATATGGTGCATTGAGACTCACATTCAATGTCTTATCCATATAAAAGTGTCTTAGATCATAAATCGATGAATCTTGAACCCAATATCTTATCATCATGGTGATCAGGACTTTAACCCAATGTCTTACTCTCTTTTTGCGATTCGACATAAATTCATCGTCTTATTCTTTTGGTGCGATAAAACTTAAATCTATTGTCTTATCCATAATGAGGCTCAACCTCAAGCCTTCAAAATAATTATAATTTTATCACTTTTGATGATCATTAACTTGATCGTACATTATAATTACACACAAAATTGAGATTATTATTTTATTTTAATCAACATTAGTAGTTAATAAATATAGATTAATAGATCACATACCTCATATAAAGGTTGAAAACATATCTTTCACTAAATTGTGCTTATTTAATTATTAAAATAAATTAAGGAAATTATTTTTCAGTCGATTAAAATTAGACGTATAGAAAGTCGACAATTCTCTTTAAATACTTACTTTATATGGTACCTCCAGATCTGTTACATAAATAATTATATCATAAAGATAAATCATACCTTGAAGATATAAGAACCTTATTGCATAACTTATGCAAGATCTCTTTTGCACTTTTCCCGTCGTCTTCATCATTCTTTAAGAATAGAACAATCGTGCTGATAACATGTTATGAAACTATATAAATTTAGAAGAAGAAGAAAGTAGGGAGAAGAGAAAAGACTTCTTATTTCTCTTGAAGTATATTCATGATTCATAGATCTTTCACAAATCTTCTTTAAAATGAAGGAAAACCCTTTATTTATAGGAAAAACCTTACTTGGTTCTCAAGTAGAATTCGTAATCATATCCTACAAGAACTCCATATAATAGACATTCACTATAATACAAATTGTTTATAACAATAAGAATTTATATTTCATCTTTTTAAATATTGGATCCTTTCATTGTCCTTATTTTTCGTCTTTTTCATCATCGTCTAAATAGATTTCCCCCCTATTTTTCATCATCATCTAAATAAATCTCTAGGTCTAATTTTCGTTTTTATAATTCTATATCAATCTTTTGTAGTTCTTGTTTGTAGAAGAAATAAACAATTTTTTTTTAAAAAAAATGTCAATGATTTTTCACCATAAGAAATATCTAAGAAGTGTGTCTTTTGATTTTAACATACATTCCTCTTTAGCCATCAACATTAAATTTTGAACATAGATTAAACATAGTTAGCAGATATTTGACAAAGTTACACATAACTAGTGTGTTCCTAAATAAAAGTATAATTTACTACAATTAAAGATTCTTAAGAATGTAAACAAATTTTTTTTTACAGAGAGAGTACGAAAAAGATAACACATTTTTTTAGACATTAATCATAAAAAAGAAAGTAGATGAAAAAAAATAGATAATCAACGCATATTTTTTAGGTCAACTTTCACATATAGCAAGTAAAAAATTCATATTTGTATGCTATAGCAAACTTTGCATAATTGCGCTCCATAGCAAACATAAAACTGTATAATTTGCTATACATATACAATTGTATAATTCGCTGGCCTAAACTGTATAATTCGCTGGCCTAAATTGTATAATTCGCTAGCCTATTTCGCTGCAATTGTATAATTTCTTTTGCATACAGTTGAATCGAATTAAAATATATGTATATTACATAATTATAAGTGTATAGCAAGAAGATATATGTTTTTTTCTCGCTTTATACAAAAACAGAAATACAATATATAAACTTCTGTTGTATAAAGCTAGAGAAAATTGTATTTCACTGCAATTGTATAATTCGCAATTGTACAATTCGTTGGCCTTTTTTCTGCAATATTTGAAGTAAAATGTTTGTAAATTGTATAATTAAGTGTATAACACGGAGATATACATTTTTGTATGTGTATATACAATTTTTTCTCACTTTAAACAAAACAGAAACAGAATTATACACTTCTGTGTATAAAGCTAGAGAGGCGAGCGAGAATGGAGAGTGGCGAGCGAAATTTTTGGGAGAGAGACCTGACAAATTTTAGCTAATGTTTGCTATGGAGCACAATTAAATGAAACCCTAGCTATTCCATTTAATTTAGTTATTAGTTTGCTATTATATACAATTTTCTTATTTTTTAAGTTTTTATCCGACTCCCCTTCTATCAACATTCAGGAACATTTTTCATGGAGTTAAATTAAGACATAAATCTTATACTACAACAATAATATAATAACATCACTATTTCAAATATGGAAAAAAAATAATTATCTTGCATAGGAGTCTTCTGAAACAAGAATTTAAATTGTATACATAAATTGAAAGAATATCATAAGACGTCTTAAATTTTGAAACTAAATAGTTGAGGGTTATGAATATGAACACTTGAAAAAAATTTAGGAAAGCAAACAAATCTGGCTCTTCTTTTTTGTACTACTCTAACTAATGTATTTGACAAAATTGATATAGATTTTCCTCTAATTAAATAAATAAATTAATAAAATTTCATGTAATGATAAAAAAACGAAGATGAGAGAAAAATAAAAACT
The DNA here is from genome assembly GCF_036512215.1 of Solanum lycopersicum. Lineage (NCBI taxonomy): Eukaryota > Viridiplantae > Streptophyta > Magnoliopsida > Solanales > Solanaceae > Solanum > Solanum lycopersicum. The sequence goes on along the minus strand of NC_090801.1, from coordinate 27,498,173 downwards.
AACGGAGCTACGAATGGAAGGCAAAATATATAAAATATAACAACAAATCATTTGGCAACAAAAGTTGCTTTCTGTCCATTACTGTTTCTTAATTCTTTTCTATCTAACAATATATATATATATATATATATATATATAGGATAAACAACATTTTTTTCTTTCTAAAAATACAGACATTTTAGCCAGTTTCCTCACGAAATCGAACGTCACCATGAACAGTGATAAAGATTTGATGCTGCGCAAATGTATATGTGGAAAATGAAAAAGAGTGATGCTCTAACTGTTTATAAATTGATATTTTAATAGTGAAATATACAAAAACAAATAAGTTTATTTGATGAGATCAATTTTAGGAATTAATTAATGATATCATTAATTTAGTTTTACGTACTTTTTACTGTGAACAACTTTTTGCGAAAAACACGAAAGAGAATAAATTAACCTTCTCAACTTTCTTTACCTAAACGTATTCATGCATTTAAAGTATATTTACTCACCTTAAACATTTTTAAAAATGATATAAAGTAGAAAAGTTAGGAAGTAAACTAATAAAATGTAAAAAAAAAAGTAGAGAAAAAGTATATATGAATGGAAGTTATAGAGTGGTGTCACATAACTCCTCTATAAAATGAAGAAATAAATTTCTTCAGGATGAGGCGCGGATATCTCGCTCTCTTTAAGGAGATTCAAGTCCATTGTAGCAAATGTTTTCACCGGTCTAGCAGTAGTCCTCTTTGACTTGTCTCCTCCAGGACACAACGATCTTCACAAAGAGTTGAGTTCAAAGCTTCACAAAAAGGAACACCTCCCTTCAACTAATAAGTGTTGGGTTTTATTTGCCTTGATTTCTTACCATAAATAGGTTTTCCTCTTAGGAAAAGGTTTTGGATTGACTAATTCTTTTTTGGTAGAAAAAGGTTTAGGACTATATAAATAGAGGCATGTTCCTTCAAACTTCATCAGCATTCACGATGTAGTCTTAAGAACTTTGAGAGTTTGGCTAGGTGGAGAATTTATGGGTCACAAGTTGGATACATTATCACTTGTGTGAACCTCCCATGTATTCCGAGTGAATTGGTTGAGGGTGTTTCTCTTTTTATTTTGTACTCTCATATTTATAGTGGATTTCTCATTTCCTTTGTGGACGTAGGTCGATTGACCGAACAACGTTAAATCTTTGTGTCTTTTGGTATATTTCTCGTTGTCTTGTTACTCGTGGTCTTTCGAGGTTTGCTTTGCTAGCTTCCGCATTTACACCTGCTTATTTCCGGTCCTAACAAGTGGTATCAGAGCCAGATTCAATGACGGAGTCAGGTTCAGTGGTTCGATAATCGATGATTAAACCAGGTTAGAAAGAGGTGTTCATCTTGGTGGGTGTAGTTCTAGCTGCAACGATTTTGACAGTAATGAAGATTTTGTTGGAGAAATTGTTTCAGAGAGGTTCTCTGTGTTGAGACATAAATTTTGCAAAGGAGATTATGAAGAGGAGAAACAAGTTGTTGAAGATTAAGTGAAGAAGGTGGACAAATTTATTTTGTCAGAAATTCAGGCCAAGGGGGAGATTTGTTGGGTTTTATTTTGCCCTGATTTCTTACCATAAATAGGTTTTCCTCTTAGGAAAAGGTTTTGGATTGACTAATTCTTTTTTGGTAGGAAAAGGTTTAGGACTCTATAAATAGAGACATGTTTCTTCTAACTTAATCAGCATTCACAATGTAGTCTTAAGAGCTCTGAGAGTTTGGTTAGGGGGAGAATTTATGGGTCACAAGTTGGATACGTTATCACTTGTGTGAACCTCCCATGTATTCCGAGTGAATTGGTTGAGGTTGTTTCTCTCTGTATTTTGTACTCTCATATTTATACTGGATTGCTCATCTCCTTTGTGGACATAGGTCGATTGACCGAACCACGTTAAATCTTTGTGGTTTTTGGTATATTTCTCGTTGTCTTCTTACTCGTGGTATTTCGAGATTTGCTTTGCTAGCTTGTGTATTTACACCTGTTTATTTCCGGTCCTAACAATAAGAACTCTCTTTTAGATTAACTCTTTCACTCTATGTTTGTTTTTTGTGTATTTTTTGTGTTAAACCAAATGAAGACCACCACTATTTATACTAGAACAAATCTTCCTAGCAATAAAGAGAAAAATAATTGATATAGTAAATAGTGAAAATAAATACCCCTAGGAGTTACATATGTTATAAGGTATAATGAATGATAATGGGGATTGAATGAAAAGGAATTACTGGTCATGATTGACCACCCTCTACCACTAACAGTAACTTTCAATGACCATTGTTTTGTAACCATCAAATAAAGGATAATAATGCCTAAAGGCATTGATTCACAAGTGAGTAATTAGGAATAAGAAATGTCCACTAACGGACAACAAAAAAAAATATCCGTAACTTCCCACGTTCTCTTCACATTTAATAAGGCTGAAATGCAATTAGGCCTTGGACACAATTATGAGACTATTTTAATAGTACACAAATATTAAAATGCTCAATAATATCAACAATTCCCCACTCATTTTATTATTAAAAAAGAGAGTATATCGGTTGAACGAAGACTATCATGCATAATGAAGGTGTACGCTGCATTGAACTTTCACTTAATGAAACAGTAACTTTTACTTCAGAGTTGTAGTGGTATCAGACTTGAACTATGACTGCTTAAAGGAAATAAAATATCACTGCTCACACATAACAATCAAGGTGTTGACATGAGCTTTAAAGTCAGCACGTTATGTCAATTTGCTATCCCGATTTCATTAGTTTTTTTTGAAAATAAGTCAATTCTCATAAGAAGCGATCTACTTCCACACATCACAATGGTGAAATATGTCGAGAGTGCTCCTATAAGCTTAACACTCCACTCATACGGGCTACAAATATTCATTAAGAGTTTTATCAACTCAACCTTCACAAACTACAGGAAACAATACACTCACATCATAGGGAGGGAATAATAAGATAGTGCATTTTTCACAACAAGTCATCATATGATTAGTTTTTTCCTTTGAACCTGGTTATAGGATCTCTAGTCTCCAGGTTGGGTTTTCTCATATATGACTCAAGTATTTGTAGGTTTCATCCCACCCCCCTCGATGTGCTCCAAACCTTTTCTCTTGTTAAGATCTTAGTAAGAAGATCTGCAAGATTATCACAAGATATGACATAATCAACATTAATGGTATCATTTTTTAAATATGATCTTACATTATTGTGTTTCCTCCTTATAGTTCTTGATTTACCGTTGCAATAACAGTTTTGAACTCTACCAATTGCAGCGGTGCTATCACAATGAATTAGAATAGAAGAAATTGGTTTTTCAAAATAAGAAATTTGAAACAACAAATCTCTTAACCAATTCGCTTCCTCACTAGCTGAAGGTAAAATAATTAGTTCAACCTCCATGGTAGAGTTAGCAATTATAGTTTATTTTTTTGATTCCCAACAAACCTCACCAGCACCTAAAGTAAAGACATAACCAGTGGTAGATTATGAATCACCTGACAAAGTGTTCCAATCTGCATCATAAAAACATTTAAGTACAACATGATATTTTTTATAGAACAAACCACAGTTTTTCGTTCCAATTAAATATCTCATAACTCTTGTTATAACATGCCAATGTTCATTACCTGGCTTGCTTGTAATCATGAAAGATTTATTTTTTCAAAATTTTCTCAACATAATGTGACTGGTCAAGGAAAATTCCTTCAAATGTTCTTGTTATTTTTATTTAAAGAATAAAATTTGCCTCACCAAGATCTTTCATATCAAAATGGTTTCTAAGAACATTTTTAGCTTAATCAATAACATTCATTTTAAAGCCAAAGATCAACAAATCATCAACGTATAGGTAAATAATCGCATGTGAATTATTCCAAGACTTATAATATATACACTTATCACACTCATTTGTTTTAAAATCGTTTTCAATCATGCATGAATAAAATTTTTCATGCCATTGCTTTGGTGCCAGTTTCATGCCATATAGGGATTTAGTAAGTTTACATACTTTGCTTTCTTGTTCTACTTCAACAAACACTCGGGTTGATCCAAATAAATTTCTTCATTTAGGTCTTCATTTAGAAAAGCAGTTTTTACATTTATTTGATGAATTTGCAAATAAAAAATTGCAGTCATAGCAATTAAAAGTCTTATTGATGTAATTCTTGTTACGCAGGAAAAGTATCAAAAAATTTACGACCTTCTAGTTGTTTAAAACCTTTTGCAACTAGCCTAGCCTTGTATTTATCAATAAAATCATCCGGTTTCAATTTTTGCCTTAAGACCCATTTGCAACCAATTGTTTTACAACCCGGTGATAAATCAACTACCTTCCAAGTTTTATTAGAAATTAGAGATTTCATTTGATCACTTACAACATCTTTCCAAACAATAGAATCATGTGATGATAATGCTTCTTTCAAAGTTAGAGGGTCATTTTTAACATTAAACACATAAAATCAGGACCAAATCTTTTTCTACTTTATCTCTTTTACTTCTTGTTAACTCAAAATCATTAACTTCTTTAAACAAAGTTGAAGTAGAAGAACTAGATAGTAACAAAATATTTTATTCAATCCTTTGACCCCCACTATTTTTAAAATTAAAAGGAACTTATTTTCATGAAAAATAGCATCACCAGATTCTATTACAATATTATCTTCAAGATTAGAAAATCTATAGGCTGTACTATTTGAAACATAACCAAGAAAAGCATAAGTAGTAACTTTCTTACCCAACTTTGTAATCTTGGGATCTATTAACCTCACAAAGGCTAGACAACCCCAAAATTTTAGATATCCCAAACTTGACTTGTAACATTTCCACTATTTTGGGCTTCTTAAAATGAGTATATTTTTTAAATCAGCTTTTGTCATAACAGACATAGTTTGCACCAGAACCAGTCCACCATCGATCAACATTCTCAACCATGTTTATGTCGGTAATCACCTCCACAAAAGTTTCTTCGATAACGTTTGTCTGAGGGTTAGGTCCACATTTTTAGAATTTACAAAATCGAGCAATATGCCCACTCTTGCCACAAACAAAGCATGATCTCTTTTCTTGAACTTGTTGATTTTGTGCTTGGTGATTTTCACCATTATTTTTCTTGGGAGGTCTAACATTGTTTTTCTTGAATTTTTTCTTCTTAGGCTTCAAAGAAGTATTTTTGTGAGTTTCAGGAGTAGCATTATTCAAAGTAATTAAATTTACCTTCATTGTGATGTTGTTCTCTTTTGTTTGTAGAAGTGCATCTTGGCCTCTTGCTTCTTCTTCCATGAGAATTTTCATTATCAAGTTTTCAAGAGAAGTTTCCTTTTGTTTGTGGCGTATAGTTTTTTGAAATTCCTTCAAAGAAGGTGGAAGTTTATCTACTATGCCACAAACAATAAGATTATCTCCAATTTTAACCTCTTCGGACCTAAGCTCTTCAACAATCATGATTAAGTCTTGAGCTTGATCTACCAGTGACTTATTGTCCATCATTTGAAAATGAAAAAAATCTACCAGCCGCATACTTTTTTGCTCCAGCCTCTTCGGTATCATACTTACTCTGCAATGCTTTTCAAATTTTCGTTGCACTAGAGTAAGTTCTATCATAATAATCATAAAATTATCAGATAGACAATTAAGAAGATAATACCGACACTTATAGGAATCACCATCATACTTTTCTACTTTCTCTAGATGAGAAATAGTTTCATCATCATTCATAGAGGTGATGTCTTCACACATAAGAAACATTGAGAATACTTAAGTAGAAAATTACTTTACCCTTCCATCCTTTAAAATGGTTACCATTGAACAGAAATGGCTAGTTAAGGTCTCCCATCTTGACATCCGTGGTTTTTGCAATTGTAGCCATGTGTTGATTCTCCTTTAAATGGTTAGTGAAAAAACTTACAAGATAATAAAATTGAAAATAAAATGAAGAAATAAATATCTTCAGGCTGAGGCGCGGATATCTCGCTGTCTTTAAGGATATTCAAGCTTAGTGCAACAAATGTTTTCACCTGTTCAGCAGTAGTTCTCTTTGATTTGTTTGCTCCACGATACAATGACCTTCACAAAGTATAACTCAACAACTCTGGACAAGAGTTGAGTCCAAAGCTCCACAAAAGGAACACCTCCCTTCAACTAATAAGAACTCTCTTTTAGACTAACTCTTCTACTCTATGTTTTCTCTTGTGTATTTTTTGTGTTAAACTAAATGAAGATCACCGCTATTTATACTAGAATAAGTTTTCCTAGCACTGAAGAGGAAGATAAATAATATAATAAATAGTGAAGATAAATACCCTTAAAAGTTACATATGTTACAAAATATAATGGAGATTTAATGAAAAAAGAATTAGTGGTCATGATTGACCACCCTCTACCACTAATAGTAACTTCCAATGACCATTGTTTTGTAACCATCAAATAAAGGATAATGATGCCTAAAGGCATTGATTTACAAGTGAGTAATTAGGCATAAGAAAATACCACTAACGGACAACAAAAAAGATATCCATGACTTCAAACGTTCTTTTCGCATTTACTATGGCTGAAATGCAATTAGGCCTTGGACACAATTATGAGACTATTTCAATAGTACACAATAAGACGCTCAAAAATACCAACAATACTTATAAATTGGAGTCTGAAATTAAAAGGTTAAAAAAAAAATTTATCAAAAAATTCGGGCAACAAAATTAATTATAAAATCAAAAGAATGACTTTATGATGGAAAATTTAATTACGTTTAAATCAGGACAACCGTCAAAAAACGCAAAACTTCACGCGCCTTGCAAGCCTCAGCCATCTTGCGACTTGCAAGCCACATACAAATCAATGCCTTCAATTTTTAATTAGTTTAAAATAATAATAATAATAATAATAATAATAATAGAATATATTATGGAAAGATATGAAAAAAAGAAAAAAAATCCTAAAAATTTCAAATTGCCTTATCCTTTTATCCTAATCACCTTCAAACTTAGCATAACCTATTTTCCTAAAAAAACTCATTCCATTCAATTTTCTTTTCTTTTTTTAAAAGTGCACAATTTCATTTTATATTTTTTTCCAATAACCCACGTTTCCTCAACTTTTTTTTTTAATTTATTCTTTTTATTTATAATTTATTCTTTTATTTTATTACTATATTATTACTTTTATTTTATTTTCTTTCCCTTATTTCAACCCTAAGTTTCTGAATTAAATTTCAAACTAAACCTAATCCCACTCCGTCACGGTTTCTTTCAATTAGCACAAGATTCTCATCCAAAACTATTATAATAATATACTTTTAGTAGAAAAAAAGGGATAAAGATAAGGAGATAGATTAAAATACGCAGAGAAAAAAAAAAGCAAAAGAGAAAAGAGTGAAAAAGTGAGTTTTATCCTAAGAATTAAGTTATAATTCGAGGTTTTATTTGCGTTTTCGGACTTGTGGCTCTTTAAAGTTAATTTACAATTATTAACTTAACTAATCGGTAGATTACGTCAGTTGTTTTTGGTGAAATTAATTTTCACAAAACGGTAACTTTTAATTTCCTCTTATAATTGAAGATCGATTTGAATAAATAATATAATATTACTTGTATACCTTAAAAATATACATATATAAAAAAAATTAACAGAACATCAGAAAAATAATATAAAAATAATATATATATATATATATATATATATAAAAAACCCAAATGGGACGTACAATAAAAAGTCATACAATTTTTTTTAACTTTATTACAAAAATTTAAGATGAGAAAGAAAGAAAAAATAAAAAATGAATAAATAAAATGAATATATATACAAAAGATGATTAAAAATGTATAGCATAAAAAAATTAATAATCATTAAAAAATAGAATTTTCTTTCTACATACTAATCATAAATCCTATAAAATTTATCTCTAATTTCAAATGTATTTAAAAAACATACAATCCTAAAATTATTCAAACACTAAAATTCCTTTTCTACATAAACTCTAATTCTTATATATTAGATACCTATACATACTCATAAATTTATATATACAAATATACATACAAAAGTTAAAAAAAAGAAAAATAAATACAAGTGTTTCAAATTTCAAATTTATGGATATACACCGAAATATTCTTTTTAAGGAAATTAAAAATAAATAAGATAATGTTTAATAGGTTTAAGGTAATTAAATAAAGTTAAATAACATTTTATTATTAAATTAGATAATATAATATGCAAAAATTAAGTTAAGTCATATTAAAGTCAATAAAGTGATCGTGCTAGAACCAGTGCCTAACATCTTTTCCTCGGTCAACAGAATTCTTTACCCAAATTTCTAGTTCGCAGATCAATAAAAATAGAGTCAAACTTTCTTTTGGTTAGCGATTTAAATGAGATGACTTGGAATACCCAAACTCAATTTCAAGTGGCGACTCTGAATAATAATTATCCCTTTTCAAAATGTCACTTTAATTGAAAAAACTTTTTTCCTTTCAAAACACATAATTATGTTTTTGAGAAATAAAAAGGGATGTGACAAAGTAACTTTACAAATATGAATAGGATGATATATTTGTATTTAAATTAAACTAAAAATGTTTAGTAGATCATAAAAGTGTAGTTATTAATATATAATCAAATTTGTACTTTTACTTGATTTCAAACATATTAATATAAATATGTGTTTGATTTAAAAAGTTGAGGACAATCTACCTTAATATGATCATTTCATATATATTTCATTTTAAAAACTATAATTGTATCTTTAAACTTCATTAAAATGTTTTTTTTCAAGTGGTAAATTTCCTCTACAAGTTACATTACTCTTCTAAAAACAATAAATTATTATATTTTTCTAGAACCAAGTCTATAACACAAATGAATACACATTAACTCATTCTTCATTTCATTCACTCCTCAATTCTCTCCCCTCTAATGTCTTATACCAATATTTTTTTCGTCCTTCATTTTTTAGATTTCTTCAGGATTCGGCCCAAACTGTTCGGCAGATTCCCACGCGTTATGCACCCGTTTGCCACTTTGTTCTCAACTCTTCTCACCTCCTGGGCAAACCTTGACCATCGTTTCCAAGGGATATTATTTTTTATTTGTGTCCTAAATATTATGCACTCTGGTATATATCTCTTATTAGGAAAACCAATAATGTAGTTTCAATCAATTTTCTCAATAATGACTCAACTTTCAGCAAAATTCAACTAATTCACACTTTTCAAATACCCTAATGAATCAGTTAACTTGTTAAATTCAATATCAGTCACAATTACTTTTCTCGAAATGCTTAATACAAAAGAAATGCAGCCAGTGAGATAACTCTTTAAGAACAAAATTTTCAACAATTTCAGAAGCATGTTATGTGTAATGACCTGAAACTAAGAACTATTTAATTAACTACAATTATTTAATTGATTGGTATTCTTGTAAAATAATTAATCAAGTCATTATTTTATGGGCCTGAAATTTAGTTAAAATTCCATACTGTTTGGCCTATATATAATAAATAAGTAGTAGGGCTTGTCATTTTAATACCTAATTACTAAGGGAAAAAAAGAAAAAAGAGAACACCGGAGGGGGTGAACTACGAAGAAAGCACTGAAAGTCTTGCGGGTAAGAAAATAAAAGTACATCTATTTTTATAATTATATTTATATAATGAAGGGCATCTTGATATGATTATCAATATTGGGTGTAGAAGCTATTGCCCATCTATTAGTGTTGGCACTGTGCGAGTTATTTGGAATTTTAGAGAATTTCTTATTATTACAGGTTACTTTGATTACATTTGTCATATTAGGATCTGTATATATGTATATACATGAATTGATATCATAGGTTTTATAATAAAAAGAATAATAATGTCCTAAAATTAGGTAGTTCAAGAATAATTGTATATGTGTAAGCTATTGTTGATTGGTTAGTGGAGTTTTTGGATAACAAAGTGAGGACATTATATATATATATATATATATATATATATATATATATATATATATATATATATAAAAGAAAGAAATATGGATCAGAAGTGCACTGAGTATGCGTGCTTGTTGGATGATTTAGGGGTAGGGGAGATAAGCCGTCATCGTCCTCATTTTTTTATGTTATTTTGTTATTATATCATAAAACAAGTTTTTCAATATTGAGACACGATAATAAATATTAGAGTATATTGATTGATCTGAATATTGTCAAATTTATGATATTTGGAGAAGTTATGACTTAACTCTAGGTTGGAAAATTGGAAAAAATTGAAAAACTAAACTGTTAATTGGTATTAAGATTTACGAACTTGATTATAAATTTAAGTGAACTTTTGGGTATACGCTAGACATATAGCAGTATGAGTGTTGTTAGTTTTGAAAGCTTATTGTGATTATGTATGTGAATCGATTGCTTTGAGTTAGAAGTTCAACAAATGGGAAAGACTCAAGTCTCAGAATAAATTCTTATTGTATTCAGGCAAGTGGATTTCTAAACTCTTGTTAAGTGTATGAAATGTGTGTATTTCCTTGTGGTATATGTGTGGGAGTAATGGGACTTGCTGATGGATTGACTTGTCCACATTGATTAAATATAATGATGAAAACAAAGGGTAATAAAAGACAATGTGAATAATTGCTTTTGTGTGTTGTGTTGATGATGAAGAATAGTTTGGAAGGCATATTGAATCACTGTTAATGTTGTTGTGAATTGTGCAATGTTTTTAAAATGGTCATATCCTCTTTATTTGTGTGAATATCATTTGCATTATTTTAAGACATGGCGGTGACAAGTTTTATGTGCATTGAGAAAGAATGAGAACTTAAGGAAGATGTACCATATCGAGGGATGTATCGCGCGCCGCAATTGATACTATATTTCGAGAGACGTATCGCGCGCCGCGATGGTTAATATTATCGAGGGTCATGTCATGCGCCGCGACAGATGCATGGACAAATATGTCCCCAATGGGTCTCCCACTTAGAGACACCAGATGTGTATCACTAGGTTAGACATGCACCATTATACTTGAGATTGCATTTCATTGCATTGCACATACTTATCATTAGTGAACTTGATATTGTGTTTTGCTGATGTTGTGATTGCCTTTCTGCGGAACTTGTGATTGTTGAATATTAAGCTTGTTATTGAGGATATGTAATTTGTTGAAGTGTTGTTGTTGAAGATATGTAATTTGTTGAAGGGTTGTTATTGAGGATATGTAATTTGGTAAAGTGTTGTTATGGAGAATATATAATTTGTCTAATTGTTGTTGTTGAGTTATGTGCTATGTCATATGTTAGTTGTTAGGTCGGGCTGATTTTTATGCAGGTTGTAGTTGTGAAGGTACGGGTGGGGTGGTAGGAGTACCCGTGTTTTATCCCCTAAGCTTGTATTTAAGATTTACTTGCTGAGTATCGTGTGGTTTGGTACTCACCCTTTACTTCTACAAATTTTTGTAGGTTATGAGCCCGAATTTTTATGGCACGTGTCATTCTATTCATTTTCTAAGCTTTTTGGAGATTTGTGAGGTAGCTGTTTGTCGTCTCAGCATGCTTTCTTTCTCCTTAATTATGATCTTATTCTATTCCAGAAACAAGTTCATTTGAGACTAGAATTTTTCTTTTGAATCTGTAACGACCTGTTTAGTCGTTTTGAGTAGTAGAGTTTATTTCTGGTAATAGCTTGCTGGGTCGTGGACCGTCATGGGTACGACGGACCGTCGAGGGGGTCTCGTTCCAAAACACTTAGACCCTTGAAATTTGGGTACTGAGATCGACTCTCTGAACTTCGCGATGGAAGAGCAGCACGGACCGTCGTAGGCACGACGGACCGTCACAGAGCTCTTTAATGAATTTTACTCTCTGAACTCTGTGATGACCCTACAGGACGGACCGTCGCAGGTACGATGGGCCGTCACGGGCTGCGTAACCCTGACTAGGTCGGATTTCTGTTAAAAGTTTTTAAGGGGTATTTTGGACTATTCCTACTTATGATTATAAAGTTAGTGGTTTAATGTTAATAATTCAATTACTTGGGGGTTAAAGGAGATAACCTTGAAATAAATAGTGGGTTACTTTTATCATCTTTTATACTTAATTATATGGTAATTAGGATAAAACAAGGGAATTTGAAAGAGGAGAAAATTAAAAAGAGAAAGAAGAGAGAACGAGCGAGGGAGAAAGAGAAGAACGCAGAGGAAAGCAAAAGCATTGGAGAAGTAGATTGCTTGATTCACGATCCTTCGGTGGAGGTAGGTTATGATTTATTCTATTTCATAGTAAACTCTTAATAACGAATAATATGTATTGGGTAGTATTGTAAAGTCTTCTATATGCTTAATTGTGTGCTTGCATGATGTGATTATGTAATTGCAATGGATTAGAAAGATGAGGCTGTGAATCTTAAACCTTAATCCACTTTGTTAATGATGATGCCTTGGTATAAAAGAAAGCTTGATGATCTAAAAGAATGATATTAGGGGATCGGAGTGTCACGTTCCGACACCAGAATAGTAGAGGATCGGAGTGTCACGTTCCGACACCAGGATAGTAGAGGATCGGAGTGTCACGTTCCGACACCAGGATAGTAGAGGATCGGAGTGTCACGTTCTGACACCTGGATAGTAGGGGATCAGAGTGTCACGTTCCGACACCAGGATAGTAGGGGATCGGAGTGTCACGTTTCGACACCAGGATAGTAAGATGAATGATATTGAGGGGATCAGTGTGTCACGTTCCGACACCAGGATAGTAAGATGAATGATATTGAGGGGATCAGTGCGTCACGTTCCGACACCAGGATAGTAAAGCGAATGAATCTTGCATTATGCTAAAATACTCAATTCAAAAGAACCTATTTCCCAAATGAGTATGGTGTGGAGGCTTGAGTCCTCATAGATTTGCTTGGTGTTGTGGCTAAGGGTTATGGTACTTGTTGTTGTCACCTGTTAAGTATCTGGTTGGTTTTATGTTATTATCTGATATATTTTGCTTTCTATTTTGAGTTGGTTGATGATACCTACTCAGTACTTGTGCCTTGTACTGACCCCTACTTGTAATTTTCTTCTTTGGTATTTGTGGAGTGCAACAAACGTGCCATCAACTTCGACTCGACCTCAACTCTAGCCAGTCTTCATCACGTCAGATTTCAGGGTGAGCTATTGTTCCTAGCTCGGACTGGATTCTCTCTCGTTCATCTCTTGATGTCTTTGAAGTTCGGACATGGACCATCTGTTTACTTAATTTAGCTTCCTAGACACTCTTAGATTTAGTAATTTGAGGATAGAATGTTCTTGTGGTGATGACTTCCAGATTTTGGGAATAATAAGTATTAAATTTTAGAAGTTATTTATTGGTTATAGTAATGAGTTTTAAGTCTTTCGCATTATTTTTTGTTTATTATGGTTGAAGTGTTGGGGTTTAGATTGGTTGGTTCGCTCACATAGGAGGGTAACTGTGGGTGCCACTCGCGGCTCATTTTGGGTCGTGACAAACTTGGTATCAGAGCATTAGGTTCGTTGGTCTCATCACACAAGAACGAGTCTAGTAGAGTCTTGAGGAACGGTAGGGGGACGCCTTTACTTTTCTTTGAGAGGCTATAAGACTTTAGGAAAATTCCACTCTTTCTTTCTTTCATGCTATTACTTGGATCCAATTGGTATTTAGGTGATACAAATTGGTATCTGACAATCTTCACTCTATTTCACAGATGGTTAGAACTAGAGCAACAATTGCGCCAGCACCAACACCGGCAAGACAAGATGCGCCTGAACCAGTCACTGAGGCTGTAGCTCGAAGAGGAGCAGTGGAAAGAGGCCGTGGTAGAGGTCGCGGGAGGACGTCCTCTAGAGGAAGAGGACAAGCACCTGACCCAGCTAGTACTAGGGGGTGACTCCTCCACCGACTGAGGAAGTATTAAGAGAGGGTGAGGAAGGGGAGAATGAACAAGTGCAGAATGAGGAATTACCACCCCAACCAACCCCAGAGATGATTAATCAGGTTCTTGCTTATCTTAGCGGGTTATCTGATCAAGGCCAGACACCTCCATTGTTTTCTGCACCAGCACCTCAGGTTCCGGGAGTACAACATGCAGCTGCTGTGGCTCCCCTCATGGATGCCTCATTAGAAATAGGCACGTTTCCTCGGTTGACTACAGAGCCTATAATGACAAGCGATCAACATGAACTTTTCACTAAGTTCTTGAAGTTGAAACCTCCAGTTTTCAAGGGTGCTGAATCTGAGGATGCCTATGATTTTCTAGTTGATTGTCATGAGCTGCTACATAAGATGGACATAGTGGAACGATTCGGTGTTGAGTTTGTAACCTATCAGTTTCAGGGAAATGCCGAAATGTGGTGGCGATCGTATGTTGAGTGTCAACCAGCACATGCACCACCTATGACTTGGTCATCATTCTCTAGCTTGTTTATGGAGAAGTATATACCCCGGACTTTGAGGGATAGGAAGAGAGATGAGTTCCTGAGCCTAGAGCAAGGTAGGAAGTCGGTTACTGCTTATGAGGCTAAGTTTCGTGCATTATCCACGTATGCCACCCAGCTTTGCTTTAGTCCACAAGAGCGGATTCGCCGTTTTGTGAAGGGATTGAGGTCAGATTTGCAGATTCCAGCCTTACAGGTAGCTACTGCAGCAAAATCCTTTCAGGAGGTGGTAGATTTTGTGATAGAAGTGGAGGGAGTAAAGCCAGACGACTTCACCATGGCATCGACACCTAAGAATTTTCATAAGGGAGGTGAGTTTGGTGGGTCTTACTCCAGAGGGAAGAGTTCAGGAGGTTACCCAGCCCGACCTATTCAGTCGTCACTGCAGGCTGTAGCTGGGTGTCCACCGCAGACCGGTCAACACTTCTCTGAGTTTGGGGGTTATCCCCAGACTTCGTCGTTCTCACAGAGACCTATGTTTGAACCCAGAGAGTGTTATGGATGTAGGGAGACTGTACATATTAAGAGGTATTGTCCAAAACAGAGTTACAGACCCCCAATAGTCAGAGGTAGAGGTGGTCATGGGAGAGGCCGCCATTCTGGAGGACTCGTTGGTCAAGGTAATGGTGGTCACCAAATCAACCGGGGTGACGGGCAAACTGGAACTACTGCAGCACAACATGGTAGGGGCAACGGACAGACAGGTGATCGGGCTCATTGTTATGCTTTCCCTGTGAGGTCTGAAGCAGAGACATCTGATGCTGTTATCACATGTAATCTTTTGGTTTGTGATTGCATGGCTTCTGTATTATTTGATCCTTGATCCACATTTTCATATGTATCTTCCTCATTTGCTACTGGTTTTGATTTACATTGTGAATTGCTTGACATGCCTATTCGTGTTTCTACTCCGCTGGGTGAGTCTGTGATAGTTGAAAGGTGTATATGTCTTGTCTTGTGACTTTTGTGGGGAGCAATACTCATGTAGACTTGGTTATCTTAAAAATGGTTGATTTTGATGTAATTCTGGGTATGACTTGGCTTTCTCCAAATTTTGCAATCTTAGATTGTAATGCTAAAACTGTAACGTTGTCCAAGCCTGGGACAGACCCGTTAGTATGGGAGGGTGATTACACTTCCACTCCAGTTCGTATCATCTCCTTTCTTCGTGCCAAGAGAATGGTTAGTAAAGGGTGTGTAGCTTTCTTGGCACACCTCAGGAATGATACTACCCAAGTACCTTCAATTGAGTCTGTTTCGATAGTCCGGGAGTTTCTGGACATGTTTCCTGCAAACCTTCCTGGTATGCCACCGGATAGAGATATTGACTTTTGCATTGATCTGGAGCCGGGTACTCGCCCCATTTCCATACCCCCTTATAGAATGGCTCCCGCTGAGTTAAGAGAGTTAAAGGCCCAACTTCAAGAGTTGTTAAGCAAAGACTTTATTAGACCAAGTGCATCCCCTTGGGGTGCTCCTGTTTTGTTTGTGAAGAAGAAGGATGGAAGTTTTCAGATATGCATAGACTACAGACAACTGAATAAGGTAACTATTAAGAACAAGTATCCTCTTCCTCGCATCAATGATTTGTTCGATCAGTTACAAGATTCTTGTACCTTCTCAAAAATCGATTTGAGATCTGGTTATCATCAATTGAAAATACGGGCAACGTATGTGCCAAAAACTGCTTTTCGGACTAGGTATGGTCATTTTGAGTTCTTAGTAATGTCTTTTGGGCTTAATAATACCCCTGCTGCTTTCATGAGTTTGATGAACGGGATTTTTAAACCACATCTGGATCTCTTTGTCATCGTATTCATTGATGATATACTGGTATACTCAAAGAGCAAGAAAGAACACGAGGAACACTTGAGAATTGTATTGGAAATGTTGAGGGAGAAAAAGCTTTATGCCAAATTCTCCAAGTGTGAGTTTTGGCTAGATTCAGTGTCCTTCTTGGGACATGTGGTTTCTAAGGATGGAGTGATGG
The DNA here is from genome assembly GCF_036512215.1 of Solanum lycopersicum. Lineage (NCBI taxonomy): Eukaryota > Viridiplantae > Streptophyta > Magnoliopsida > Solanales > Solanaceae > Solanum > Solanum lycopersicum. The sequence continues at coordinate 27,481,756 of NC_090801.1, read as the reverse complement.
TGGATCCTTCTAAGATTGAGGCAGTGAAGAGTTGGGTAAGACCTACTAATGTTACAGAGGTAAGGAGCTTCGTTGGTTTAGCTAGCTACTACCGTCGATTTGTCAAGGGATTTTATTCTATTGCTTCTCAATTGACAAACTTGACTAAGCAGAGTGTTCCATTTGTATGGTCGGACGAGTGTGAAGAAAGCTTTCAGAAGATCAAAACTTTGTTGACTAGTGCACCAATTCTTACCCTGCCAGTGGAAGGTAAGAATTTCATTGTTTATTGTGATGCATCCTATTCCGGTTTGGGTGCAGTGCTAATGCAAGAGAAGAATGTAATTGCTTATGCCTCGAGGCAATTAAAGGTGCATGAACGTAATTATCCGACCCATGATTTGGAGTTGGCTGCCGTAGTGTTCACATTAAAGCAATGGAGACATTATCTATATGGGGTTAAGTGTGAAGTCTATAAAGATCATCGCAGTTTACAGTATGTCTTTACTCAGAAAGATTTGAATTTAAGACAGAGGAGGTGGATGGAACTACTGAAGGACTATGATATCACTATCTTGTATCATCCGGGAAAAGCTAATGTTGTGGCAGATGCTTTAAGTAGAAAGGCAGAAAGCATGGGAAGTCTAGCTCACTTGCAGGTTTCTAGAAGCCCATTCGCTAGAGAGGTTCAGACTCTGGCTAACGACTTTATGAGGCTGGAAGTACTAGAGAAGGGAGGATTTTTGGCCTGTGTGGAGGAAAGATCTTCCTTTCTTGACAAGATTAAGGGAAAGAAGTTTACTGATGAGAAAATGATCCGGATTCGAGATAAGGTATTGTGAGGAGAGACTAAAGAAGCAAAAATCAACGAGGAAGGCATTTTGAGAATCAAGGGAAGGGTATGTGTACCCCGTGTCGATAAATTGATTCACACTATTCTTACGGAGGCTCATAGTTCAACGTATTCTATACATCCTGGTGCAACTAAGATGTATCATGACTTAAAGCAACATTTTTGGTGGAGTAGGATGAAGCGTGACATTGTTGATTTTGTTGCTCAATGCCCGAATTTTCAGCAGATAAAGTATGAACACCAGAGTCCTAGAGGGACACTTCAGAGAATGCCCATTCCTTAATGGAAGTGGGAGAGAATTGCAATGGACTTCGCCGTTGGTCTTCCAAAGACAATGGGTAAGTATGACTCCATTTGGGTAATTGTTGATAGGTTAACTAAGTCTGCTCACTTCATTCCGATTAAGGTGACTTACAATGCAGAGAAGTTAGCCAGGCTCTATATCTAAGAATTTGTTTGGTTGCATGGAGTTCCACTTTCCATCATATCAGATAGAGGTACACAATTTACTTCTAAGTTTTGGAGAACATTGCATGCCGAGTTAGGTACTAGGTTGGATCTTAGTAATGCATTTCACCCTCAGACCGATGGTCAGTCTGAGCGAACGATTCAGGTTTTGGAGGATATGCTTCGTGCATATGTGATAGAGTTTGGTGGTCATTGGGATAACTTCTTACTCTTAGCAGAGTTCTCATACAACAATAGCTATCACTCAAGTATTGATATGGCCCCATTTGAGGCACTGTATGGGAGAAAATGTAGGTCTCCCATTGGGTGGTTTGATGCATTTGAGGTTAGACCTTGGGGTACTGACCTTCTGAGGGAATCGTTAGATAAAGTGAAATGCATTCAATAAAAGCTTTTAGCGGCTCAAAGTAGACAGAAGGAATATGCAGGTCGAAAGGTCAGAGACTTGGATTTTATGGAGGGTGAACAAGTCTTGCTGAAGGTTTCACCCATGAAAGGGGTGATGCGGTTCGGTAAGCGAGGTAAGCTTAGTCTGAGGTACATTGGTCCATTTGATGTTCGGAAGCGCGTGGGAGAGGTAGCTTATCAATTAGCCTTGCCCCCAGGGCTCTCAGGAGTGCACCCGGTATTTCATGTGTCTATGCTTAAAAGATATCATGGGGATGGAAACTACATCATTCGTTGGGATTCAGTTCTTCTTGATAAAAATTTGTCTTATGAGGAGGAGCCTGTTGCCATTTTAGATAGAGAAGTCCGCAAGTTGAGATCAAGGGAGATTGCATCCATCAAGGTTCAATGGAAGAATCGACCAGTTGAATAGTCCACTTGGGAGAAGGAGGCTGATATGCAAGAAAGATATCCACACCTTTTCACAGATTCAGGTACTCTTTCTCGCCCTTGTTTTTCTTCTTGTGATCGTTCGAGGACGAACGATGGGTAAATTGGTATCTATTGTAACAACCTGTTTAGTCGTTTTGAGCAGTAGAGTTTATTTCTGGTAATAGCTGGCTGGGTCAATGGATCCCACGACGGACCATCATGGGTATGACGGACCGTCAAGGGGGTCTCGTTCCAAAACACTTAAGACCCTTGAAATTTGGGTACTGAGATCGACACTCTGAACTTCGCGACGGAAGAGCAGCACGGACCGTCATAGGCACGACGGACCGTCACAGAGCTCTTTAATGAATTTGACTCTCTGAACTCTGTGATGACTCTGCAGGACGGAACGTTGCAGGCACGACGGGCCGTCACAGGCTGCGTAACCCTGACTGGGTCGGATTTCTGTTAAAAGTTTTAAGGGGTATTTTGGACTATTCCTGCTTATGATTATAAAGTTAGTGGTTTAATGTTAATAATTCAATTACTTGGGGGTTAAAGGAGATAACCTTGAAATAAATAGTGGGTTACTTTTATCATCTTTTATACTTAATTATATGGTAATTAGGGTAAAACAAGGGAATTTGAAAGAGGAGAAAATTAAAAAGAGAAAGAAGAAAGAACGAGCGAGGGAGAAAGAGAAGAACACAGAGGAAAGCAAAAGCATTGGAGAAGTAGATTGCTTGATTCACGATCCTTCGGTTGAGGTAGGTTATGGTTTATGTTATTTCATAGTAAACTCTTAATAGCGAATGATATGTATTAGGTAGTATTGTAAAGTCTTCTATATGCTTAATTGTGTGCTTGCATAATGCGATTATGTAATTGCAATGGATTGGAAAGATGAGGCTGTGAATCTTAAACCTTAATCCACTTTGTTATTGATGATGCCTTGGTATAAAAGAAGGCTTGATGATCTAAAAGAATGAGATTAGGGGATCGGGGTGTCACGTTCCGACACCAGGATCGTAGAGGATCAGAGTGTCACGTTCCGACACCAGGATAGTATTGGATCGGAGTGTCACGTTCCAACACCAGGATAGTAGAGGATCGGAGTGTCACATTCCGACACCAGGATAGTAGGGGATTGGAGTGTCACGTTCCTACACCAGGATAGTAGGGGATCAGAGTGTCACGTTCCGACACCTGGATAGTAAGATGAATGATATTGAGGGGATCAGTGTGTCACGTTCAGACACTAGGATTGTAAAGCGAATGAATCTTGAATTATGCTAATATACTCAATTCCAAAGAACCTATTTCCCAAATGAGTATGGTGTGGAGTCTTGAGTCCTCATAGATGTGCTTGGTGTTGTGGCTAATGGTTATGGTACTTGTTGTTCTCACCTGTTAAGTATCTTGTTGGTTTTATTTTATTATCTGATATATATTGCTTTCTAATTTGAGTTGGCCGATGATACCTACTCAGTACTTGTGCCTTGTACTGACCCCTACTTGTAATTTTCTTCTTTGTTATTTGCGGAGTGCAGCAAACGTGCCATCGACTTCGACTCGTCCTCAACTCTAGCCAGTTTTCATCACGTCAGATTTCAGGGTGAGCTATTGTTCCTAACTCGGACTGGATTCTCTCTCGTTCATGTCTTGATGTCTTTGAAGTCGGACATGGACCATCTGTTTACTTAATTTAGCTTCCTAGACACTCTTAGATTTAGTAATTTGAGGATAGAATGTTCTTGTGGTGATGACTTCCAGATTTTGGGAATAATAAGTATTAAATATTAGAAGTTATTTATTGGTTATAGTAATGAGTTTTAAGTCTTCCGCATTATTTTCTGTTTATTATGGTTGAAATGTTGGGGCTTAGATTTGTTGGTTCGCTCACATAGGAGGGTAAGTGTGGGTGCCACTCGCGGCTCGTTTTGGGTCGTGACAGAATCAATTGTAATACTTTATAGGCTTGTACACATGACAACCAGATTTTGAAGGTATTTTTGAGTTGATTATAAAATTTCCGCACTTTATTGTAACAATTGAATTTTCGGCTGACTTTTCTTGGTGGGATAAGACGAGTGCCATCACGTCTAATTTTTTGGATCGTGATAGTATGTCATTTCCTTTGATTCTCTTCGGATTTTTCAATTTCGTGGCATTGTTTTTTTTTTGGCTTGTAGAAATTTTGAAGTATCTAATTTACTTAATTTTTCTTTTTATGTATAATTTCATAACTTCACGTAACATATAATTTTTTGAATATATATATATGTATATTTATTTATTACTATTATTTTATCATAGTTAAAATTATTTTAAGCAAGTTGTATAAATTAATATATTAACTACCTCATGTTAAATTATGCATTATATATTATATCAATTGTTGCTGATATTTTTGAATCCTGTCTCTTTGACATAAAACATTAATCCATCATGTTTATCAATTACTTTGGAAAAATTCTTTCTTTATTGTACAAAATTGTTCTCCTAATTTTAATCAATTTTAAGACCAAAGTCATAAGCTTTTTTATCCTTTTATTACTTTATAAATAATGAGATGATTCATAATAATTTTCATTTGGCATGTCATTTTAATAAATATTATGTTTTACTGTTATTTCCTATCATGTTTATTTGAAAGTATCATAATAAATTTTCTATTAAAAATCTATCAAATTTCTATTAGGGCAATTTTCACATATAGCAAACACAAAATTCATATTTGTATGCTATAGCAAAGTTTGCATAATTGCGCTCCATAGCAAACACATATATGCATAATTCGCTATACATATACAATTGAAGCGTATTGTATAAAACGAATTGTATAAAATGATAAATAGAGAAATTATAAACAATTTGAATATGTATAAAACGAGAAAGAGAGAAAGACAAAAGAGACTTGGGAAGGAAATATTTGTATTGTATAATTATAAGTGTATAGGACGATTATATATAATTTGAATTTGTATAAAATCAGAAAGAGAGAAAGGCAAAAGAGACTTGGACAATGAATATACAATTGAGTCGAATGTATAAAATAAAATAGATAAATAGTATAAAATTTAAATTTGTATAAAATGAGAAAGAGAGAAGGGCAAAAGAAACTGGGTAGGGGAGTATTTTTATTGTATAATTTTAAGTGTCTAGGACGAAAATATATGTATTTGCATGTGTATATACAATTTTTTCTTGCTTTATACAAACAGAAACATAGTTTATACATTTGGTTTCTGTCAATTGTATGTATATACATATGTATAAAATTGAAATCTCTCTGACTCTATATAAAATTAAAAATTTGTATTAGTGGAACTATATATTATTATTTAAAAAATTTGTGTATAATTAAAATCTATATTAGTGGAACTATATATATATATATTTTAAGAAACTTCGGATTTGGAGAGATTTTAGAAAAAATTAAAAGATATTGGGAGAGTAAAGATAATTAACGGATTTATATAAAAATAGAGGGTGAGCCCCAATCAATTAAAAATAATTGATTTGCGAAGAAATTTTAGGAATAACTGAAAGAAAATGGGAGAGAAAATATAGGGAATGAATTTGTATAAAAATAAATCTTTCGCTATTTTTAAATGTGTGGGTCCGAACCAAATGATAAAAATTGTGCGACATTTTCTTCGGAATACAAATGAATCAAACAGTAGCTATAGGATCTATTTTTATTTAAATGTTTGTTATCATGGAGAAATTTCCCTTTCTATCATAAGATTGTAATATTCGGCCCGTAAATAGGCATTTCATTATCTAGTATATATATATATATATATATATATATATATATACATTTATATATATATATATATATATATATATATATATATAAAGGAGAAACATAGATGAAGTGATATGATATCTCTCTATGGTCTCCATCCACATTTAATTTTTTTTTGGTTTTTTCATATTTAAATTAATTAATGTATTATAAAAATAAATTCATTAATTTAAAAATAAATATTTTATTAAAAGAGGAATATTTACAACAAAAACCTCTTCATATTCTTTTTATTTGTTTGCCTTACTTTTAACTATTAAATGATAATATTATTTATTATTTAATATTATAAGTATTTTTCTCTTTATTATGAAATTTATTCATGAGTTATACTCATGACTTACACCTTTTTATTTTTTATATTTTAATAATATTCATAACTCCCACAATTTTTACGTCCATAACCTCTAAACTTAAATTTATTAGTTTACAATGTCTTTGTTGGGATGTATACTATTAACCATATGTTAAAAAATAATACTTAATAGGAAATAAACATTTTCTCAATTTCAATAGATCAATATTCGTTTATGGTGTCTATTTACTTATATAGTAGATGATTTAGTGTGTAGAGTTTTAGCTTATACACATAGGATTAAATCATCGGTACTTATAAGAATAAAGTTTTTCAGTTCACAATCTAGGATGGAAATTGGACATGCCATCGGGTGCAATAGTAGCACAAGATTATATGTAATTTATCCTGATTACGGGACGGTATAGTTCCAACTTCTTGTGCTTGTACATTTTGTATTTATTGGACGGGACCGAGTAGAGATAGGTGTTTTAGAGTGACAGATAAAAACATATTCTCTAAACTATTAAATATACTTATATTCTTAATCCTAATACAACTATTATGATCTGTATATAATTATCGCTTTGAATTATTAAAATGTGAGATTCTAAGATGGGTCAATAAGCCTGGTAAGTTGGAAGATAATAATATATATATTGGTGAAATAATAAGTTAGTTGATGAAATTCATGTCTCTTTATAGAGATTGATTGATATGCCTCTTCGAGAATATTATAAGTTTTCACATGTCAAATCTTGCAACTGGATTTATCAATCCGACATAGGAAATAATTTAAGTAGTGCTCTAAAGTAAATTAATCGTTAAATAAATTCATTTGTAATTTAATTTATTGATTATTCTCTGAATTCTTTAACATGTGAAATTACATAAGTGTTTAATGGGGAATTACGAAATATAAATAGAGCAGTGCAATTACGAACTTCTAGTGGTATGATTTGTAATTTATTATACTAAGAATAATCCAAATTAATTATTTGGAATCATTTCCATAATAGAAAGTCTCGATAATCAATTATGTGGTCCCGATAGTTCCCATATTTAACTAGAACGCAAAATCCTATTTCTATGCAAAAAGGAAGAATAATATGTTTTTTTTCTAGTCTTCTAGAAAAATAAGGTTTTCTAGTCTTCTAGAAAAACAAGGTGTCACATCCGGGAAGCACCCCCTTAGACGTAACTGGCGTCGTCATCCTCTTTGAGGACTAAGATAGCCTCTTAGCTTACATCATTACATTTCATAGGTTAAAAATATGGAAAATTTAAATTTTTTATTACTTATACATTGAAGTTTACATAGACCTCTACATACGCATAATAGTTATATCGAGTATACATATGCCCTTCGTATATGAAGATTACTTAGTCTTCTGCTTTTATTGCACATAGATATATAGAATATAATAGTCTCAAATAGCCGTCTCATCTCATAGCCATCTAACAAGAGTATATCAAATTGGGCCTAGACCATATATCAATACAATAAAACCACATATAGGTCATACAATATTTAGTATCCAAATGGAAAGGAAAAAACATAAGAGTCTTAAAAACTAGAAAAACTTCATAACCTTGATATTGACATTGCCCTCGGAAAGTGAGGACCTACCCAACTTGGATAAATGAGAATTCTAAGTCTTCCTTCAAAGTCGTCTTCAAAAGCCCTTCAACGACCGAAACCTAAAATGTTGAGGAAAAAGGGAGAAATGGGGTTAGTACACCACTTGTACTAAGTATGGGACCACATTCACACATATCTTGAAATCATGTTAAGAAAAGAGACATTTCATAAAGGTATGCAGTTTACTTTGAAAGCTTTATGAACATTTAATAAGACCATACCAATCAATATGACATATTATTTAAGTCATAGACATGTACATCACAAGACCAACAACATCAAGTCTAGTCAAGTCAATATGCATATCATATAACTGAATACATAATCAAAGTAACTCTATCAACAAGTTATGGTAGCAACAAGCATGAATAAGAGTACATTTCAACATAACCAAAGCAAGACCATTACTCATGACCCTATTTAATTCCACTTGTGCAATGACTAAGCAAAGCCCCATAACCTTTCCTAATCAAGTAAACCTAGGAAGAACCATAACCAATGTCCAACTTCACATAACATAAAATTAAGAGTACAAAATATCATGCTTTAGCAATAGAAACCAAGTACATGTTCATAAGAGAATCAACATCATATAATGTCATTGACATGTGAGTTCATCATATACACATCATCTTCTTATTATCATACATATACATAAGAACATCCTTCTAAGACTCCCCTCAAGGCTAACTAGTGCAATGTTTAGGTAGAGTCCCATACCCCTATCTAGACTAAGCTAAACCCCTTAGGTCATCTTAGTTAGAGTTCAATCTTTTAGTTCATTTTACCTTTTGGGAACATCTTTCCCTAACCAACATAGACCACATGAGCTAATGTGGAATCCGGTGTCATGAAACCCTACAATGAAAATAAGCGGACTACTTGTCAAGGTAGTAACAAAACATGAACATAGAAACTACGTGGATCCACTAGCTAGTATTCCTATGGGGCCACCATAGTTCAAGAACAAGGAGATATAGTTGGGACCCCGTTTATAATACATGCATTATGGTCTCCAATCTCAAGAGTACGTTAGTGATCCTACCTTCCCTATGTGGGATGGGACACTCCTCACTCTAGTTCACTCGATGCCAAGCTAGAGTCCCTTTTGAAATGTCTTTAATGTCATTATTAATCATCATAGCTTAATGTAGGTCATAGGGTCTAATCTTTTGTGTAGTCATTGTCATTAGATCTTTAGGAATTGCATGAGAATATCCTTTCATGGCAACCCTAATATGTGAGATTAATATAACATCATCATCGTGCCATGATAAGGCACATAGGTACTTCATAACCAACCTTATATCATTTCATATTAAACATAATCTCACAATCACATCGTCAAGACATTTCAATTCATCATCATACCAACACCTACTTAGGATAATCACAAATCATGCTTCAATTGAACTACATAATCAATCACAATCCATCATAATTGAAGTAAACATTTGGATCATAAGGACTTACTCAATCTCCTTCATAAGCCATCCTTATGGTCTTATCATCTGTAAGACCCCGAAGATGACCTAGGTTAACTAGAGATTAACATGTTGGGATTGATTTTCCAAGGTCCTGAATATGTCTAATATATGGAATACAGGCAGAATCTAAGATATTAGAGTTGTTGAAGTCAAACGTCAAGGGACGACTATGACATTTGACGACTATGCCACCCAAAAAATCAAAAATGTGGTTCTATGTGTTTATGTGTGTTTCATGGTGCTTTAAGATTCTCAATAGATATAAATAAAATGTATAGGCAGTGTTTACAGTTTTGTGAAGTTTGGAGGTCAAACGATAAAGAACGTTCAAGGTGTTCGAAAGATATGCCTTGAGTCGACCTTGTACGTCTAGGCGTGTTTCGTCTAGTTTTACGTATTTGTTTTGGATGAAATTTATGTGAGAGGTGTTAAAATTAAATAATGTCGTATTTGGGTTGGAAACGTCTGGGAAATTATCCCCAAGGACCATCTAAGGGTCCTTGAGGAAGGACCCAAAACTGTTGGCATGGCAGTTCCAGGCAGATCCCAAAGGATGGAACAGTCGACGACTCGTAGGCCTGTTGACGCCCCGTCAAAGGGTGTCGTCGATGGGTACTTGACCATTGGAGGTAAAGGAGCTTGTACAGACACTGTATCCAACGATGGAGGGCTGTGACGCCCCGTCGTGGCTGTGACGCCCCGTCAAGGTCAGGCATCGTATGCACCTGTGTTGCTGCGCAGGCTGCTATCCACTTAGGGGTGAATTGGTAAATTCACCCCACTTCTAACTTAAGTTGTGGATGGTTATTTAAGGTTATTTTAATTAATTATATAAAGGGTAATCACATGGAAGACTTCATTCTTCAAAATAATAAACCCAAAACACTAAAAAAAATATCCCAAAACCTCCATTGAAGTCCAACTTGAAGAGGCAGATTGGTGGGAGGTTTTCTGTCGAAATTCTTAATCAAAGTGAATAATTATCATCCTTGAGGTATGGATTATGATCCTTGAAACTCATTTCCTAAAAGGAGCCCGAGTCTCAACATGTTTTTCAAAGTTTTATAAAGTGAATTGTCCAATTACATGATCCTACCATGGGTTCTTGCATAAATGATTTCGAAACATTGAATTATGATCTAATTAATATTGTATTGATGATTTCAATCTAAATTACCTATGAACCCATGTAAATTTATGAACCCTAGTTTTTGACTATAATGTGGGTTACTTGATATTAAACTAATATTGATGAATTGTTATGTAGTTTCTTATGGTCTTTCTAATGATATAGAAATTGTATTCAATTATTATCTAATTGATCCTATATTGTTAAACCTATATTTAAAATATAGATATTTCATGGGATTTTATGATTATTGCTTGAATTGTTGGTTATGGCCTTGGGTAAGGGCCTTGTGATGTTGAATTGGACTATTTAGTGTTGAATTGAAGTGTGAATAAGGGAATGAAGGTATGCTGCCCGGATTTCTTTAATTTTATATTAATTATACTTCGATTCTATTGTTATTGGTATAGTCTACTTATGGTGGCGGTGTTATGTGTTTTACTTGCAATTGACGTGGCCTTGTCGGCGTTACTTTATGCAATATTGTGAGCATGACCTTATTGGCAACTACTTGAAGTTATGTGGCTATTTGTGTAGTTTGGTTATGTGAAGCATGACATTATCTATCTACATATGAATTTATATAGTCATACATGTATTCTTCTACTTATGTTGCCTTAAGTGATCATGTTATTCTATGACTTTGACATTATGATTATAGTGTTTGGTTAAGTCTTGGTTATTCCTATTTGAATTTATGAGTCTATGTGGAGTATATTAATGATGTTATTATGATATATAGGATGACTTGAAGATGTTAGGTTGTTTTAGAGGTGTTTCTAGAATGACTTGTATTATGTGTTAAAAGTGTAGTATGTGATGTCTAGTCTTGATTGACATTTATCTCTTGCTTGATGTATATATGATTATGAATATGTGATGTATTTATTTAGGGTGTTATAACTCTTAGTCTTGAATGTATGAATGACATGTGACTTTAAATGATGTTATGAGAGTCTCTTATGTGCAAAGCTTGACTTAAGGGTAAGGTTAAGATTGATTGAAGTGTAAGCCGTAATGGTATACTTCAAAGTAAAGAAATGATGAAATTAAGGTTAGTTGTCTGGAATGGCATCATATTAATCCTTAGGAAAGTCATCATGAGCTTCTTGTCGCCATTCTGAGGTAGCCGTAGTGGACCTTCGTTGGTAGGGTAAATGTGATTGGGTTATGAGCTAGTTTTGGAACCCTTTTATGTGAATTTAATGTATGAATTAATCTATGAGAACAAAGGGTAGCACCGAGTGAGTATGGTAAGGGAAAGTAGTTCTAGTTAAGTATGAAACTAGAATATAAAGTATGCCCTTCATATGCTTTAACCATGTGCCTAGATGGGATGTGTCCAAGTTTTACCATTGGCAAGTAGCACAACCTCATTGGAGTAGGATAGAACTCCGGATTCCATGTTTTGCTGTCATGGTCTATGTCGGTTATTGCCTATTCTCATCATATGGAATACCTATTAGCATTTAAGGAGTTTAGGTGGTGGTATGGGACACAATCTAGACATTGCACAATAGACTTTGAAGGTGTTATGTGGAGTTCGTCGGTCTTGTCCAAGACCATTATTTGAATGTCTTTTATGTGATGTATAAGCCTTAATGAACTAATCAACTAATGACTTATATTAAGTAGTATGTAAATAAATGAGTACCTAGTCTAAACTGACTTAAGGATTTCTTAGCTAAAGTGTGGAGAGGGCATAAGGGATGATCTCTTCATGTCTTATCTTTGGAAGTCTGGAGTATGAATCTTGTTAGGGAATTTTGTTGATTTTGTGGACATGATCTAAGCCTTAGGTAGTCTTAAGGATTATTTAGATAATCTAGAAGAGGTTACTTAGGACGTTATCTTCTTGATTTACTTAAGTAGATCTTTTGATAGCCTTTGGGAAGAGAATGTCATATCATCTATGTGTTGGTGACTTAGTGAGAATGATTCTATCTTAGGGAGTCTTTATGATCTCTTAAGTGTGTGTATGGGATTGTATGCGCTGTCGCTTAACAACTCACTTAAGTATGACTTACGAGTTCACCTCTGGTAGAAGAATCTTACCTTGATGTTTATGATTGGTTTGTAAGTGTGTATATGACTCATTATAGGTAATCTTAAGGGTCGTTTAGGCACATCCCGAGAGGGTGCATGGGCGGTCTCTCTTTGTGTGACTTAAGTGAATCTTAGGATGAATTTAAGTGAGGAAATTACATGCTAGAAGTATCTAATGTGTTTCTAAATTGATTTATGATGTTATTATGATTATAATATGATTTTTGAATGAAAAGATACATATTTCCAATAAAGTCCATTTTCATGATTTTTATGCATAAAGCTATACTTAGTACATTCGGTTGTACTTACTCCATGGTTATATCTATCTCTATAGTTCTTGTTAGGTAAGGAGCTTTGAGAAGTGAAGGCTTGGACTTAGAAGATCGTTCAAGAGAAGTTGAAGTATGTCCTCATTTGACTCGAGGGCATATATGTGTCTTTTATGTTTCTTATTGAAGTATTGTAATAGACTAAGTATTTTTATATTCGTATTTTGAAGTATGGGACGTCTCCCAAGTATTCTTGTGTCTTAAGATGATGAGATTGAGACTTAGTATTTCCTATTACTTTTATATGAAAGAGATTTTGAAGACTATATTATATTTTGTGAAAAGTTTTAATTCCACACAACTTTTCACTATGTATATGCAATGAATGATATGAATGAGGCTTGTCTAAGAACTGCGAGAGTTAGACGACGCCAGTTACAATCCAAGATTTTTACCCTAAATTCTAGGGTATGGCTTCGGGTTGTGACACCATCAACCAACCAATTACATCCAAAAATAGATGTAGTAACATCAATCAATAGTAATTAACATAAGATCTAGGTCAATTGCATCATCAATATCCAATTAACATGAATTCATAATCTAGGGTTAAGGGGAATAGTTTTTATCATGAATTCTTTAAGAAATAGATCTAATCCCAACAATACGATACCCTAGGCAATCCGTGAATAAATTAGAACAGATAAAACAATCATAATGATCAATTCATACTTCAATTCCCATGAATTTACCATCAAGACACAAGATTTTGGGGAAAGGAACATGATCAACATGAAATTCAATCAATCAACATAAATTAACCATCAATCTATGACTAATTAGTCAATTATCATCGTGAAGTTTAGAAGAAAACCCATTAGAATTGGAAAACCCCATGGAATTGGGTGTTTTAGAAATCAACTTTGAGAGGACCTCTTGGGGAAAGGAATCCCAAGAGTGAATAACCCATACCTTAATGAAGAGTAATCACGAAATTGAAGTGAAATCCTAGAGAAATTGATCTTCTTATTCAAGCTTTCTTCTTCCTTCAATGGAGGATGAATAGAGGAAAAAGTAGAGAAAGGTGAGAGTTTTTGGGTTTTAATTTGGGAATTTGATTTGAGTGAGTAAATGTGAGGGAAAATTATTGGAAATCAATATATAAACCCCCCATGAAATACCAAAAATACCCCTCACTTAAGTTGACTCTTTAATGAAGTCAAACTTCAAATCAAAATTTCAGATTTTCGTGGGGGAACAAGTCCGCGACGTGAAGTTGTTCCCCCATGATTTTACAAATTAATTTTTGAGACAGTGAAGTACTCTACCTGCGTGCAACGCAAATTTTAGATTTGACCAAAAACAACCCAAGTCCGCGACGCGGACTCACCCCTCTATGTGTATTTTGGCTGCTGCCTAGGCAACTTGCCAAGCCAAGTTTGGGGTCCTTTTGTGGACCCCTAAGGAGACCCTTGGGGGGACGGACCTTTAATTTTTCACTTTATGTACTAGGTTTACCTATTTAATGTCATTTTACAAGTTTTGAAACTCATACAACACCTCTAGACCTTCCCGAACCTAAGGACGTACCACTAGTTAAATTAGACTAACCTTCAAACGTCATACACATTTCTTGTTGTTTTGATTCCTAAACTTCCTAAATAACCTATATTAATTATTTATGGACTTAATATAGTGTCTAAACTTTGTGAAACCTATGTTATTCTCTAGAATATGTCTTAGACTTTTGGAGTGTTACACAAGGTTTTCTTGTCCTTTTTGGATTAGGAAAAAATCTCTATAAATAGGGATTCTCCTAACCTACAAAAAAATATGATTAGTTTTCTATTCAATAATTGTTTACCCAAGTATTGAGAGAGTTCAGATGTTTCTTAGGATCACTATAGAAGACCATAGCTATATTGTTGATTCGCATGAAGGTTCGTCTATCTTGTAGATTCGCTTTTAGTTATCTGTTCATGCTTCAAAAGGTATTTATCAAATTAAAGTAAGTATGTTTATGTGTTCTAGCATGATTATGTGTCCTAGAATAAACGGTTTTGGTTATCTATTATTCATGTAAGTAGTAAAGATCCTGATATGCTTCCGCTGTGCATATAGTTTTCTAACAGTCTTATGGTATTCCTTTATTTTCCCTATAAATTCATACTTAGTTTCATGAAAGTTCATATTAAATATTATCCTTTGTGGTCTTCATCATATTAGTTTTTGAATATACTAACAAGTGACAAAAAAGAAGTACATCAAGGTAAGGAATATTTCATTTCATTCTCAAGTCTTTATTTTTTTATTTCCTCTATTTTGCCTATATAAATTCATATTTAGTTTCATGAGTATTCATTCATATTCAAGATTCTCATTGCTCTTCTTCATCATATATTTTGTGACATGTACGAAAAATAAAGTACATGAAGGTAAGATATATTTTATTCTCAAGTCTTTCTTTTTATTTTCATTTACTTTAACGTGCTTTCTTACTATTTGATTTCTTTATGTATTATCATTCACTAAATAAGTATGATAAAAAAAATTACTTTTCAGTAACGATTAATGTCTTGACGGTATGTAATAGTTCTTCTTGATAGTTATTTTCTAGATATAACGTATTTTGATTATAATATTTGTTAGATTTCAAGAGATGATTATTATTTAGTATTGTTAGTACTATTGAAAAATTAATATACAAACATTTAATATAGTTTTATTTTTTTTCTTTTTATACATTATTGATTAATTGGTATATAATATTTTATTTATTCACAATTCTTTTATTTAATTGGTAGCACATGATGACCAATCCCGCTAGCTTTGCTGTCTGGAACAATAATCCTTTATTCAAAAGGAACTTTAGGGATCTTATCCGCAATCACAAACCTTGTGTGGTGCTCTCTTGGAAACTAGGATGACCAACCATGTTGGAATTAAGGATGAATTTTGATTTGATAACCTCTTTGAGGTTTAGAGTGATTAGATTGATGTTTTGTGAATGAGAAATGGCTAGCCTACTATCTAATGCATTGGTTACTCATCTTCCCAAAACCCAGTCGGATCACCATCCCCTCCTTGTCTCGCTTTCCTGTAACACTTCGAAAATCCAAGACGTGTTCTACAGCCTAACATAAGTTTCATAAGATTTGGACACTATTTAATGTCCATATAAATGAATATAAGTCATTTACGAAGTCTAGTAATCAAAATGTCCAAGAATGTCCGGAAAGTAGTTCAAGAAGGTACTGGCATGTCTTAGCCTATTTGACTAGCTTTTAGGAGCTGAAAAAATATTAATATTGGTAGAAGGGTGTCTAACATGTGTTTAAGTTGATTCATGGTCGAAACGTCCGGATAAGACTTCCTAAGAACAAACAAGGTCCCTTAAGGAGGAACCTTTGAGTCAAACATTGCCTGGGCAGTGTGCACCAACGAGAGGGCAATGACGAAACTTGTGTGTCGCGCCCCATTTTCGTAGAAAATGGGTTTTGTGCACGACCTAACAACTCTTTTGGGATTTCGAGTTTGGAGTCGCCACCTAACGAATTAAGGCGCGTTAGGGCACCTATCTAACCTAACTAAGTCTAACTAAGGTCAACGAGCCAGAGATTAAGGTTAGGGTTCAAATTACCTCGAGGGGAAGGTATTAGGCATCCCTCGAGGTCCACAAATGTGGTTCCAGGCCGTATCTCATGCAATCTATGTGGGGGTTACAAGTAGCAATTAAGGTCACTTCATTTATTAATTTATTTAAGCTTGCTAAGTAATAACAAATATATACAATTAGGCCTATTTTTATTTTTTTTAATTTGAGCATGCAACGCTAATTGATAGCAATAAATAAACAATCAAGTTTTATTTTTATTTAAGCATATGAGACTATGTTATAAACAAAATTTACAAATATTAGGCAATTAATATGCGAAAGTAATGGAATCTAGTTATTTTTTAAACATCTAATCGGCCTACTAAATTATTATGATTTGATTTTAACATTCAAGAATTAATGGAATCTAGTTATTTTTTAAAACTTATTAACAAAAGCGTCAAGCATGTTGAAAATTGGTTATTACAACACCTACAAACAATATTTCTAGGTGGTTAAAGATAAACCTATAGGCATGATTTCTAACTTTTTTAAAAAAAATACAATGAACAAGTAGCATGTAAATCCCCTTCCCTTAGACGATCCCCCAAATAAATTTATATATGACAGCTTTAGAGTTATATAAATGTTACAACATTCAAATAAATAAAATAAGAAAAAAAATATAGATTCAAATAAACAAATAAATCTTTCTTCATGGCAAATCTTCAACTTGAACTTCAAGTTTGAAAACCTGTCAAAGCAATCAAATAACTACACAAGTAATCACATTTATTAGTCAACGTGAGACAATATGCAATTGTTTAACAACTTATACATAACAAAGGAATAGAACAATGAACTCACACAAATGTACGAATACAAAAAAAAATGTAAATGCTAATTCCGAATACTAACCGGTTAAGTAGATTAGGAATTGTAGAAATGAAAAAATAAGTTGATCCAACCTTTACTCTAACAAAAGCAAAATAGCAAAATAGCGAAGAAGAACACTTGAATGTTTACCGGAATCTTAATGTATTTTTAGAGTAGCAAGAGAGTAATGAGAGAGGGAAGAGTGTTGAGAGAACTTGTGATTGAGTGTGAATGAGTGTATGAGTTGATGAAATAATGAAGGGAAGGATTTTTATTTATATAGCAAAGAGGGGGAAACAAAATAAGGAAAATAAATATTTAAAGGAATCAATTAAATATACTGTTTTCCTTATTATAAAAGAGGACCAAATCAGAAAATTTTAAAATATTTCATTACCAAATATAAACAAGTAAGAATAAATTAATAGAGTAATATTTTTTCACAAATGAAGAAGAATCCAAAATCAGAAAATAATTAATTATTTTTTACCAAATATAAACAAGGAAAGAAAACTCTTCTTGATACGAAGTATATGACAATCAACTTAATTCATCATCAAGACAAGGGAAAATATTTTAAAAATTGAACATCCTTCAAGGAAAAAAATATTAAAATCATGATAAACATATTTCAAATTAACTTAGCCAGAGAAAATCAGCCAATTACCATGTATAAACAAGCAATCAAGTAAAGTCATTCATCACAAAGGACTAATATTGAGGCTAAAATATATCAACAATTAGAGATCAATTAGAGGCAGAGGATTTGGGATAACCAATCAGCCCGAGCATGACATGATTTTAAAAATGTTTTAAGATATGTTGAAATAATTTGAGATAGAGAGCAGTTAATCACAAGCAATACTATTAGAGCCGAAATTGATTCAGTCGTATAAAAAAAGGTTCAAAACTTAAGTCAATACATCAAGGATATTTCAAATTGGCGATCTTATATGATTAAGACTAATAATATGGTCGAAACGAAAGAAGGCAGGATTTTGATACCTCAACTTGATTTGTTGATTGCTTCTTTGGTTGATTGATTCTTGAAGACAAGCATACTGACAGTGACACAGATCCATTTCTGCTTTCATTTCCTGCTAGTTTGGTTGCACTTGGGCTTAAAAGCGACTTTCCAATCTTAATCTTAAGGCTATTGGTATTGCTTCAACCCACTTGGTGAAGTAGTCTGTAGCGGTGATAACAAAATGGTATGGAAAACAAAATAATATATCTACACATTTTGCTTGTTTGCAATCTGTACAACAGTAAACGAAAGTGAAAAACCTGCGTACGATCTGAGCACACAACAATAGGATAACGGAACACAAATCAACAACTAAGATCAAATCGAACATGCCAAACACACACTCTCGAAGCAATCATTCCACAATAACCAAAGATGTAATGAAAAAGATTTAAATCATTTGGATTAAAACTTACTAGGACGGATCTGTTGAGATCCGTCTTTGAACTCGAACATTCACCGGAAATAGAGATTCACTTGTTCATTCTTATAGTTGTTGCTGACCGGAGTTGGTGTTTCTCTCCTCGCCAGAATGTTGGTTTTTCTACTTGTTTGGCGCTGCTGCTTGTGTTTGTTGACCGGGGCTGCTGGAGTTGCTGATCGTCGGACGCTGCCAGCGGCTGCTGGCTGGTGTCTTCTTCGCCGGTGGGGGGCTGCTGGTCGCTGCTAGTTTGATGCTGCCTTTTCTTCTTTCTCTGGAAAAGGAGACGAGGAGAGCGAGGGGGTGGCGCTGCCTCGCGCCTGTGGCTGCTGGCTGCGTGCAGCTGCTGCTACGGGGAGAGAGAAGGGAGAAGAAGAGAAGAAGGGGGAGAAGGAAGAGAAGGGAGTAGAAGAAGGGGAGAGCGATGGGAAAAGGACGGTGCGCCTGGAAACTGCTTCTTCCGGCGGCTGCTGATTGGTCGGAGAAGGGGGAGAGGGATGGCAGAAGAGGGAGAAGAGGGGGGTGGCGGCTAGAGAGAGGGGAGGAAGAGAAGGAGAAGGTTGGGCGATGGGATGGAGGCAGAAAGGGAATGAGAGAGGGGAGAGGGGAGAAGAGAAAGACGAAGGAGGAGCGAGAGGGAGAGCTCACCGGCGATGATGGCTCTCGCCGGGAAAAATGGAGGAGAGGAAGAGAGAAGGCAGAGGGGAGGCGGTTGGAGAGGAAGACAAGGAAAAACTGAATTTTAGGTTTTGGGTCTTTTGGTGTTAAAAGAGAGATTCAAAAGGGATGATCTCAACCATTAGATTAGATAGAGATGAAGGGTTAAGATTTGATCTAGGATTTATTTTTTAGATGGACGGATGAGATTAAAAGATGAATAATTAAAATCAAACTGGTTGGAGGATTTGAATGGCTAAAATTACAATTAAACTGGCTAGAATTGAAATGAAAGAGTGGTTACGATTAGAATAAAATTTGAAGTGGAGTGGCTAGAATTGATAGAATAGGCTAGAATTTAAATAATTTTAAGAAAAGTGTAGGAATTACTATTTAATTAAAATACTACATATATTAAAATATTTTATATAATTAAAAATCATTTAAATTTTAAAAATATTTGAAATTCATTAATAATTTTAAAATATTTTAATAATATTTACGATAACCTAATAGAGTAAAACATACTAAAATATATAATTTTCAAGCATAGTCGGCTAAAAATTCTAAAATTTAAAATACGTATTTAATCGAATAGTATTCCTAAAAATGGTCAAAGGTCGGTCAAAATTGGGTGTCAACAGCTGCCCCTTGGTTGATTGAGAATGAAGAATGAATTGTCAGGCAACCAAGGTTGAGTTAGTAGCCGATTTTGTCCGACCAACGACAGATGTCAGTGGGATCAATTGAAACGATATAGAGCTGAAAGGGTACGACCGAGACTTTGGTTTTAAGTCGCCTACATATCTATGGTTATATGAGAATCAGGTTGTGTGTAGTTCTATATTCAAGAGCAAATGAAACTCTTAAAAGTTGAAGAGCGCTAAGGTATTTGAAAGGCACGTTATCGGCTTGAATAGATAAGATTAGAGTAGCGAGAAAAGAGAGATAGAGTTGCTAAAAGAGCATGACAGAGAATCGAGAAGAGCATGATAGAATGAGGTCATCAGCCTTTGACCACGGTTCAAAGTATGAATAGCAAAGAATTGATAGGGTTTTTGTTGTGATAGATGATAGCATGATAATTGTAATCAAGGGCGATCGATCATATCTGCAAATCCTAGATAAAAATGTTAGCTTATAAATAGATAAAGTACGACCAATAATAATAAAATATGAGTTCTATATAGACAAGAGATGATAAAAAGCGTATCTGTTTGAGACGTAGTGCAAGTCTTGATAGTCTTTAACTTCTTGAAGGATTGAAACCCATCTCGAAAGAATAACATCAAGCTCCAATAGATTTGATAGTATAGCGATATAATACTAAGAAAAATCTCTGGCTGTTAGTAGAGTCTAAACATCATTTTAAGGTGGACGAGCCTAAGTGTAATTTTAAGGCGGACGGCCTAAATATCTTATTAAGCGGACGAATAAATGTCCCATGAGGCGGACAAGCCTAAATGTCCCTTTAAGGTGGACCGCCTAAATGTTCTATTGTAAGGTGGACTAGCCTAGATGTCGCATTGCAAGGCGGACGAGCCTAGATAAAGAGACAGTAGGTCACAATGGCGAGTTGAATCCGAAGATGGTAGACTGAATTATAGATGAGTGGCAAAACGATAGTGCGAGTAGTTGAGAATTTGTTGGAGCCTTTGTTTGTAAGCAAGTGAACAACCGTTTAAAAGGAGACTTTGTCTGTGATCTGCACATATGTAACTTGTAATATAGCTTAAATAGAGTATTAGAACATATAAGCGGCATATGTAACCATGATGCAATTCCCATGTTGACCATGAATGTTTGCCTTACGATTGTAAAAAAATGACGTCTTAGGCTATGATGTCTAGGGCCATCATATGCAAAGTGTATCCTTAGGTCATGGAAATGTTGTTTGTAGGCCATGAAAATGACACCTTTAGACTACGACACCTTCGGATCATGATAGACATAAATTAAACCCTTAGGCAATGATATGATGTCTGCAGGCCATGAAGATGATGCCCTTAGACTATGACGCCTTAGGAACATGATATGCATAAAATAAGTCCGCAGGCCATGACATGAAGTCCGCAGGCCATGAAAGATGATGCCTTTGGAGAATGACGCCTTTGGAATATAAGTTATGAGTAAAGAGAGCGTATCTATTTTTGGCATCTGTTGATACTTATTACTTGATTTGATTCGGGCACGTGTAAACTTCGAGCACGATGCAATCTTAGGCTTATGCAAACTTCGGGCACAATGAAGTTTCGAGCACAATGCGATGATGCATTTCTTTGGGCACATGCAGTATCGAGCACATGCAATGATGCATTTCATAGGGCACATGCAGTATCGAGCACATGTAATAATGGATTTTATTGGGCACATGCAATATTGGGCACATACAATGATGCATTTCTTCGGGCACATGCAATATCGAGCACATGCAATGATGCAATTCTTCGAGCATAAGTCAATCTTGGGCACATGCGATGATGTATTTCTTCGGGCACATCCAATATTGGGCACATGCAATGATGCATTTCTTCGGGTACATGTAATATCGAACACATGCAATGATGCATTTCTTCGGGCACATATAATATCAAGCACATGCAACGATGCATTTCTTCGGGCACATGCAATATCGAAATGATGTATTTCTGCAATCTCGGGCATAATATAATGATGTAGTTCTTCGAGCATAATGCGATATCAGGCGTAGGTGCAAATGATCCAATATCGGGCAGAATGTAAGTTGCCAGCACAACAGTTACTTGAGGGCGTACAGTAACTTGGGCGTCCGCCTTATTAGAAGGGTCGGGTGTCATTTGTTGGGCTCAAATGTGGTAATGTGTATTGTTGAAGTTGCCTTTGTATATGTACCTGTATTTTCTACATTCAAAGAAAAATAGTTAATGTAAAGGGGGCAGGTTGATCTGTATCCATGATTTGGCGTAGTGTGCTCCTTTGGCTTGCCATCTACACCTCTTCGAGCGTCTGTTTTTCATAAAAAGGGGGAAAAACTTTGAAGGTTTTGAAATTATCATTTAGTAAAAGTTGATGTCGAATCATTGACCATGGCAAAGGTTGAGACTTTACAACATCTAACTCAAAAGTAGAGCTATCATTTGATCTTCGTTGTAAGCTGACTGCTTGGCAAAATTTTTGAGTTTACTCAAAAATTCTGCCCCAGTGTGAAGATGTGCCAAGAGAAATCTTGATAGAATTTTTGAGATCCTCTCAAAAAATCTGCCCAAGTTATCAATAGAAAAAGGGAAATGAAAGTTTTATTTATAATAAGACCGAACCCCATAGGAGCGCCTACGTATCCCCTCTTAAACGGGAATCAGGTCTGACGTAGTTCCAATTACAAAAGAGCATGAATCAATCTCTAGATGTAATATTTTTTCACAGAATCTGAATAGATAGGTTTTGGCCAAACTTCTCCATCAATTTCTGCAAGTATGAGGGCTCCGCCTGTCAGTACTCGAGAGACTACGTACAGACCTTGCCATTTTGGTGAAAATTTACCCTTTGCCTCGTCTTGATTTGGGAAAATCCGCTTCAAAACCAGTTGCCCAGGTGAGAAATGTCTGGGTTTAACCTTTTTGTTGAAAGCTCTGGCTATTCTATTCTGATAGAGCTGACCATGACAAATTCTTCTTCCATCTACTATTGTCAAAGTCTCTGCCTGACCTTGTATCCAGTCAGCGTCACTCAACTTTGCTTCTTGGATGATCCTTAGGGAAGGTATTTCTACTTCGATGGGTATCACAGCTTCTGTGCCGTATACTAACAAGTAAGGTGTGGCCTCTGTGGAAGTTCTGATTGTGGTACGATACCCCAGCAATGCGAAAGGTAGCTTTTCCTGCCAGTGTTTGTGGTTATCGATCATCTTGCGCAATATCCTTTTGATGTTTTTGTTTGCTGCCTCAACAACCCTGTTCATTAGTGGCATGTATGTTGTAGAGTTTCGATGACTGATCTTGAACTCCTCACACATTGATCTCATTAGGTCAATGTTTAGGTTGGTGCCGTTGTCGGAGATGATTGACTCAGGATTTCCAAACCTACAAATAATTTTATTTTTGAAAAAGTCATCCACAACTTTCTTTGTCACTGATTTATGGGAGGTGGCCTCAACCCACATGGTGAAATAGTCAATTGCGACAAGAATGAATCAGTGCCCATTGGATGCTGGTTTCTCGATTGGACCAATGACATCCATGCCCATGCTGTGAACGGCCAAGGCGAACTAGTGACATGGAGTTTGTTGGGGGTACTCGAATCATATCTGCGTGAGTCTGACATTAACGACATTTCTGGACGTAGCGAATGCAGTTTGTCTCCAAAGTTAGCCAATAATATCCTGATCTCAGAATCTTCTTTGCTAATGTAAAACAATTCATATGAGGGACACAGGTGCCTGTATGTACCTCTTCGACCAGCCTGCGAGCCTGTCTTGCTTCGACGTATCTTAGCAGCCCCAAATCGGGAGGTCTCCTATAGAGGATTTCCCCACTTAAAAAGAATTGGGTTGCAAACCTTTGAATTGTACACTTTTGTACACTTGTTGCATCTTCTGTGTATTCACCACTCTTCAAATATCCTCTAATGTCATCGTACCAGGGCTTTCTATCAGGCTCTTTCTCAACATGGAAACAATAAGCTGGTTGTTCATGTATGTGAATGTAAATTGGATCGATGTAATTGTGATCAGGGTGTCGAATCATAGAAGACAGAGTGTCTAAGGCGTCTGCGAATTCATTTTGGACCCTTGGTACATGTCTAAATTCTGTTTTGCCAAACCTTTTTCATAGCCTATGCACACACTCCAAATATGGTAACAACTTTTGATTTTTTGTTGCCCAATCACCTCGGACCTGATGGATCAATAGGTTTGAATCCCCTATTATTAGCATTTCTTGGACATCCAAGTCAATCTCCCATCGTAGACCTAGTGTGCAGGCTTCGTATTCGGCCATATTGTTTGAGCAAAGGAATCTGAGTTTTGCTGATACTGGATATTGTTGCCTGGTGAGTAAGATCAAAACAGCCCCGATGCCGGATCCGTTCAGATTTTTAGCTCCATCAAAGAACATTCTCCATCCATCATATTCTTCAGAAATGACCTCTCCCACAAAGGCTACCTCTTCATCTGGGAAGTAGGTATTCAACGGCCTGTAATCATCATCCACGGGATTCTCTGCCATGTGGTCTGCTAATGCCTGTGCTTTCACTGCTTTTTGTGTGACATACACTATGTCAAACTCGCTCAACAAAATCTGCCATTTTGCCAGTTTACCTGTGGGCATGGGCTTTTGAAAGATATACTTCAAAGGATCCATCCTTGAAATAAGATAAGTAGTATGCGATGAGAAATAATGTCATAACGTTTGGGCAACCCATGTTAGAGCACAACAGGTACGCTCTAATAGAGAGTATCGGGCTTCGCACGACGTGAACTTCCTTCTCATATAATATATTGCCTGCTCCTTCCTCCCTGTTTCATCGTGTTGTCCCAAGATGCAACTTAAAGCATTATCCAATACTGAAATATACAAAAGTAATGGTCTACCTGACTCTAGTGGAACCAACACAGGAGGATTGGATAGATAGTCTTTGATCTTATCAAATGCCTGTTGACATTCGCTTGTCCATTTCACCGCAGCATCCTTTTTTAACAGCTTGAAGATAGGTTCACAGAAGACAGTAGACTGAGCTATGAAACGACTAATGTAGTTAAGTCGCCCTAAAAAACTCATTACCTCCTTCTTGCTTTTTGGCGGGGGAAGGTCATAAATGACTTTGATCTTTGATTGGTCCAATTCTATACCTCGATGACTGACAATGAAACCTAAAAGCTTTCCAGCAGGCACACCAAATACACATTTTTTGCCGGATTCAGTTTCAGATTGTACTTGCATAGCCTTGCAAATAATTTCAGTAAGTCCTCCAGATGATTTGAACTTTCCTTTGATTTGATGATGACATCATCCACATAAACTTCAATTTCCTTATGGATCTTGTCATGAAACAAAGTAATCATTGTTCTCATGTACGTAGCCTCAACGTTCTTTAATACAAAAGGCATTACATTGTAGTTATAGACGCCTCACGACGTGATGAAGGCAGTTTTCTCAGCGTCCTCTTTGTGCATCTCAATTTGATGATAGCCGGCAAAACAATCCACAAATGACTGAGTTTCGTGCTTAGCACAATTGTCAATCAGTATGTGTATGTTTTGCAAGGGAAAGTTATCTTTAGGGATAGCTTTATTAAAATCTCGGTAATCCACGCAAACTCTGACCTTGCCGTCTTTCTTGGGCACTGGAACGACATTTGAAAGCCAAGTTGGGTATTCTGTCACTTGGATTATCCCAACGTTTAATTGCTTTGATACTTCTTCTTTGATTTTCAGACTCATCTCGGGCTTGTATTTTCTCAGCTTCTGTTTTACCGGAGGACATACTGGATCAGTGGGCAGTCGATGGGCTATGATTGAAGTACTTAGCCCTGTCATGTCTGTATAGGACCATGCGAAAATATCCTTATTCTCTATGAGAAACTCGGTATACTCTTTCTTGTCTTTTTTTGTCATATGGATGCTTACTCGGGTTTCTCGTATCACCTCTGCATTTCCCAAATTCACCACTTCTGTCTCTACCAAGTTGGAATTGGGTTTTTCCTCGAATTCCTCGACCCTTTTGATTAACTCCTAGGGAACCTCATTGTCTTCGACTTCTTCTAAGTCATTAATGTTAAGTTGAGCAGTCTCATTGTATCCCATTGTCTTAGATTCAACATTTTTATAGTGAATTTTGCCGGTGAGAAAAAAAAAATAGTGTACAATTAAATATAAGGCAAAAATGGGGAAAATAACTTTATTGATAAAGATTTGAAAATTTCATAAGTTCTCATTTGAAAGCAATACAGGGGATGGGAATTAAAATGTTTATTAAAAACTTTTTTTATTTGAATTAAAACTTGATAGAAAACATCTTCCAAGGCTACCTAGATTCTCGACGAGGTCTGGATGGAGTCGAGGTCCAGTTCGTGACGCTGATCTTTGGTTCCTTGCTTCCACTAGGGCCCCATTTCTCCTCCTCGTTGATCACGACGTTGCAAACTTTCCCCTCTTCTTTGGTAAGCGACAACCCCTTCAAGTCGTCTGAGATCTCATCAATACTGCCTCCCATGAAACCTGCTGATTGAAATGATTGATGCAATGGCGGTATGGGTTTCTTCAATGGATATTAGTACCCATATCTAGGTGGTTGCCAATCGAGCCATTCTTCGGTAGTCTACTTATATCCCAAGCCAAAAGTGGTGGAATGTCGAACAGGCTGTATAGGTTCGACTATCCCTTGCAATTCAGCACCCAAACCTTTCCCAAGATCGAAACCGAACCAAGCCATCATATCTATGATTTTTGGCTGAACCATGACTGCAACTCAATATTACCAACAAGCTCCACTGTATGGTACATTTCACCATCCATGTGCTCTCTTCCTTCAATCGTGTATACATGATGCCTTTTTCTTCATGGACTACAACCTCTTCGTAATCCCATTCAAACTTCAGGCATTGGTGAAGAGTAGATGGAACCGCTCCAGCCATATGAATCCATGGACGACCCAACAATAAGTTGTACAATGAAGGGATGTACAAAATTTGGAAAGCTATGGGGAAAGTTACAGGACCAATGAGCATGTCCAAGGTTATCTCCCCAATAGTGCCTCTCTAAGAGCCGTCAAATGCCCTCACATTCATCTTCCATGTCTGAATTTTTACACTATCCACGCCCAGCCTCGTCAGTGTGCTCAGAGGGCAAATGTTTAAACTTGAACCTGCATCAACTTATGCTTTTTTATCACCTTATCCTGATACTGAACCAAAATGTACAGAGCTTCATTATGAGTTGTTCCTTCAAGTGGCACCTCATCTTTGTGAAAAGATACTTTGTAAGCCTCAAAGACCTGCCCCACCATTTGGGATACCTCTCCATGAGTGATGTTAGATGGGACATAAGCTTCACCAAGGATCTACAGAAGGGCATTTCGATGAGTTTCGGAAGATTGCAGTAATGCCAGAATTGATATTTGGGATGGGGTTTTACTCAGCTGCTCAATGACAGAGTATTCTTTAGCTTGATCCTTTTTCCAAATACCTTGATCTTCAAGCTCTACGACTGGTGCTTTGGATTTGCTAGAGCTTCCCTGAACAAAATTTTCTGAAGTGTAAATTCTTCCGGATCTAGTGACACCTGTTACAACATCTGTCTCTTCCACTTTCGTTTCTCTTTTGTTGTAATTCCAAGGTACAACATGTGTATCACATTGTATTGGGGAAGATTCCATATAGACAATGAACGGTGGTCTGGGTGCAGCAACTTCTACTTCAAATGGGGCGAGTCGTCGCACTATTAGCGGTGCTTGGGCGGTGGTAGACATGGCTTCTTCTGTTTCGAGGGTCCAAATAGATTCTTCCTAATCCCATACATCACCAGCTTCCACCATGTTGACTTGATTGTTAGGAAGAGGATTATTCGCAACATTCGGTGTAGGATACTTGAGTTGGATGGTTTTTGTATCAATCAACATTTGAACCTTATCCTTAAGGGCTCTGCAAACTTTGGTGGTGTGACCCTTCATCCTAGAATGGTAGGCACAGACCTTGTTAGGGTCGTACCATTTTGTGCGAACATCCACAGGTAATGCAGGAATTGGGGAGACGTACCAAGCCTGTTACAGCCTTTTATAAAGTTGTGTTATGGGTTCAACCAAAGGGTTATAAATTTTTGTAGGTCTTCTTTCATATGGAGGTCTACTTTGATAATTTGGTGTTTTATTGGGTGGTGGAGTTTTGATGTGTGTTGGTTGAACATTATAGACAGGATATGAGGTATGCAAATATTGAGGGGGATCATTTTGGTAAAATATTTGCATGGGTTGGGGAGATATAGGGGGTGGAGCTGAGGGATGTTGAGGGTATGGGGTGTGAGGGTATGGGGATGGTGGTGGGTTTATTGTCTTGTGCCTCAAAGGGGTCTTAGTTCCATGAGCCATCATTACAGAACCTGTTTACTTTCGACTTTTTGTCATTCCACCAGATTGCGGGGCCTTGTTGGTTGCTTGTAAAGCCTCCAAGTTGATGATAGTCCCCTTCTTAATGACTTCTTCAATTATTTCGCCTAATTTGATGATTTCAACGAAACTCTTTTCACCCACCAGCATCATTCGGTCATAGTATTGTGGTTCTTTGGCACGGATGAAGTAGTCTTTCCTTTGAGATTCCTCCGTAGGGGGTCTGGCCCTAGCCGCTTCAGACCTCCATCTTATGGCATATTCTCTGAAGTATTCACTCGGTTTCTTCTTCAAATTTTGAATGTAAAACCAATCAGGTGCATTTTCAATATTAAAACCAAACCTATTCATGAAATCAGTTTCCATATCAACCCATTCTACCCATTTCCGCGAGTCTTGCTCAATATACCATGATAGGGCCTCCCCAATAAGACTCCTCATAAACAACTTCATGAGTATCCTCTCATCTCTTCCCACCCCTACAAGTTTGTCACAATACATTCGTAGGTGGGCTTTGGGATCCCCAATGTCATTGAACATCTCAAATTTTAATATCTTGTATCCTTTGGACAATTCTACATTAGGGTGCATGCACAGATCCTCATATCTCAATCCTCCTAACTTCTTGTTTCCTTCAACATGTTGTACCTTGTTGGTCTAGTTGTCTAATCTCTCAGTCAGGTTTTTTATTAGAATGTCTTTTTGATGGGACTTTGATTCATGGAGGTCATGGGTCAGAGGAGCAGTTTCCACGTATATTGGATTGAGGTTGTTGTTTCCAAGAGTATATAGGATATTTGCATTTGGGGTTGTTTCTGGGAAGGTTGGTTTGGTTTGTTGGTAATAGTGGTGAAATGGAACTTGGGTATATTTGGCGTGGGGTGGTGGAAATGTATTTGGACGAGTAGGTTCAGGTCGGGATATATTGATTGGAGGATTGTTTGGCATGGTTGTTTTGTTAGGAGGATTGTCTATGTTTTCTCTAAATTGGGTCCCAAGAGAGATAGACAACTTGGCCAAATCACGCATTTGGTCTACCTCTTCTTCCAATTGTGAAATCTTGCGCTCAAGTCTTAGGACAAGATGATTTTGAAGTTGTCCTGCCTCAGAAACTTCTACCTTTTCATTGGTGCTGTTGTCGTCAACCATTTTACCCTTGTCTTTGGAGCTTGCTCTTTGAGAAGAAGGAGAAGAGGGGGGGATCCCTTTTGATCGTGTATGTGCCAGGATGAAGGACAGATCAACCTTAGGAAATGGAAAAATAGTAGAATCAACAGAAAAGAGTTAGGGGTTAGGATAATATCATAATATCAACACGTTGTTTTGAGATAAATGCCCTAAATGCACGAAACCTCGTTGACCCAGAGGTAGGCCTAAGCGACACATAAGTGATGCATAATAATTAATTCAAGCCATTTTTTCCAATTTGGAGTTTAGAGTTAGACAATAAAATGACTTTCAATTATTGAAATAATTTCTATTTATTACGTCAATCTAGAGATAACTAAAGGGCTAGGAATAACACATGGGGAATAAATAGAAAAAAAACTTTAATTATGTTGCACTCCAATGTTAGGCACAATCTGCTTCCTCATTTCTGGGGTAATGTCATCATCGGTGTTGAGGAGGTTGCGAGCCCATCTTCTCTCTTTTTCATTGCCAAAACAAGGAAGACTTCCTTCGCTCAAATCTCTATGCTCTGCGTCTTCTAAAAGCCATACGTAATATTCAGGTGTGTAGAAGGGTCGGTGCTCTTGAACATCGATAGTTATCACATTCTTCCATCTTCGCAGTATAGTTTTTACTTGCGGTAATTCTGACCCAAAGTCATATCCATAGTGGCTCATGTGGGATCGCAGAGGTATCATTTGGATCTGTCTGAATTGTCGAAGGACTCGAAGTGGTACGTATGGTTGCACACCATTCAAATCGATTAGCTCGATGAAGTAAAGTTCATTTCCTCTTATGATGGCACGTCATGGCTTCAACCAATAATACTTCCATTGGATTTCAACGACTGAGCACTCCTTTAGGTATGTGAACCAGTCCTCCGTTCCCGCAGGGGAGATAAAATATTTAATCCTTAGGTGATGGTTGATAATTTTGTTCCCCATAGTCCCTCTAACAATGTCTACTTTATTAGCTCTTTGGTAGAAATGTTCGACGGCCCAAAGTTGCAGCAGAAAGTTGCACCCCTCAAAGTATCTTTTGCCTTTGGTGCATGCAGTCAAAGCTCTTAGAATTTCTGCAAGTATCATGGGGACCAAGGTGTTCCAACCTCGAGCCAACATACGAACCATGTAATTCAAGCTGGTGTGGATCTTTCCTCTATCTCTAGGAAAAACCAATGAGCCTAATAGGGCGACGACGAATGCATTAAGACGATATCTTTCCCATTTTGTAGAAGAGAAATCAAATTCTCTGTGAATGTTTTTATGACCTTCCTAATCCCTAAAGTGTGAATATAAGAACTCTAAAGAAATCCAACCTTCTTTCAGTCAAAGTAGACTTTGATTATGACACATGCCCATTTGCTTCAGAAAAGATCTTAGACATGGCTTGTGTGGAACAATCATTTCCATCTCTTTGTATGCGAGACCCATGAATCCTCCAACTTTTGCAATTGTTGGGGTTATCTCAAAATCCTTGAATTTGAAGACTAACCTCTCAGTGTCCCAGAATTTCAACAATGCCTTAATTAAGTGACGATCTGACTCTACGGAGATCAAAGCAGTGAGGCCGCCTAACAGTTCATTTGCTTCTAACTCTAGATTTTTTTAAATATCTTTCCACCAAGTCTATGGGATTATCTTTGACCACCATTTGCGTGTTAGGAAAGTGAGGGTGAGCCATCACTCTGCAATCAAAGTAACAAATGACTTCTAAACTCCATTTCGACAACATTGACTTGATTTAATTATTATGATCACGTTGACACACAAATATGCAATTTGTCTAAGGGTGTTGGGGCCCTTTAGACGAGAGAGTGGCTACTAATTATGTGGATAGACACCAAGGGTCAAACCACCTAGGGCTTATGAAGCATGTATGACTTAACCAGGACTTCTAAGAGTTGACTTGACACGAACATGAAAGGGATTCTATGCGCGCTCGTGGCTTCGCGGTAGTAAAAGTATCCGTTACGTCCACACATATGCCGACTCTATAATGGGTATTTGAATAGGATTGGAGTAGTTGTGAGACGTGCAAAGGCACAACATCACGAGAACAAAATAAAAAAAGGACCTAA
Source organism: Solanum lycopersicum (assembly GCF_036512215.1). Classification (NCBI taxonomy): domain Eukaryota; kingdom Viridiplantae; phylum Streptophyta; class Magnoliopsida; order Solanales; family Solanaceae; genus Solanum; species Solanum lycopersicum. Next base: position 27,450,052 of record NC_090801.1, on the reverse strand, counting down.
TATCCCCACATAAATAAGCAATTAACACGTAATGGTAAGAACCTAATATCCCCAGCGGAGTCGCCATTCTGTCGCACCCTATTTTTGCAGAAAATGGGTTTTGTGCACGACCTAACAACTCTTTTGAGATTTCGAGTTTGGAGTCGCCGCCTAACGAATTAAGGCGCGTTAGGGAACCTATCTAACCTAACTAAGTCTAACTAAGGTCAACGAGCCAGAGATTAGCGTAAGGGTTCAAATTACCTCGAGGGGAAGGTGTTAGGCATCCCTCAAGGTCCACAAATGTGGGTCCCGACCGTATCTCATGCAATCTATGTGGGGGTTACAAGTAGCAATTAAGGTCATTTCATTTATTAATTTATTTAAGCTTGCTAAGTGATAACAAATATATACAATCAGGCCTATTCTTATTTTTTAATTTGAGCATGCAAGGCTAATTGATAGCAATAAATAAACAATCAAGTTTTATTTTTATTTAAGCATATGAGACTATGTTATCAACAAAATTTGCGAATATTAAGCAATTAATATGTGCGAAAGTAAAAATTTGAAAATTGACCAAGTTTTGAATATGAATTTTTTTATTTATTTTAAAAAATGTTTGTTTCTTTCTAGGGATGATGCCACGATATTGTTGATCGCGCTCCTCCACCATACAAACAATTTTGATTTGAGGTTGGTCTTAAAAAAATAATAGTTTATATTTTTGAAAATATTTTAAAAGATTTAGTTTGCATATAGGCACATAAACATTTACATATAAATACACATAATTTCTTTTGAAATTGATGGGTAGGTGGTACATTCGTGGACGCGTCGGGTTAAAAAATTGGAACTAGGCCTCGTAGTTCCTTTGACTTTCCCACTAACGATAGGTTAGGAGATAGTGCTTATAATTTATTTTCAAAATAAACAATGTCATAATCAATCCAAAGTTTTAAAGGAGGATTTAATAATGACCTAAAAAATGTTGCATAACTTTGTATGAAAGAAAACTAGTAAAACATTATTGTAGTAAATTTATTAAATACAAAGATCTTACTATGAAATATATTCAAAAGCCAAGTGACTTGTAAAATACATGAAATGATTTTATTTTATTTGTTATAATTATTATTTAAAGAAAAAAAAACAACATATTACATCATAAGTGCAGAAAACTTGAAGAGGACAAATAAGATTACTAATTAATAATATTAGCTAATTTTAAAAAGGGGGCAAAAATATGCAAAACAAATTTTATTGGAGTTATTTATATGCTGAAAATTATTTACAAACCTATAAACATGATTTCTAGGTGTTCAAACGGAGTAAAACATATATGCATGATTTTGTAAATCTAAATGATATGAACATTTTAATCCTTAGGCATGACTTCTACGTGACAAGACAATGCTAAAAAGTTATAACATTTTTAAAACATCTAATCGGCCTACCAAGTTATTATGATTTGATTTTAACATTCAAAAATTAATGGAATCTAGTTATTTTTTAAAACTTATTAACAAAAGCGTCAAACATTTTGAAAATTGGTTATTACAACACCTACAAACAATAACTCTAGGTGGTTAAAGATAAACCTATAAGCATGATTTCTAACTTTTAAAAAAAATTTACAATGAACAAGTAGCAAGTAAATCCCCTCCCTTAGACGATCCCCCAAATAAATTTATATATGACAGCGTTAGAGTTATACAAATGTTACAACATTCAAATAAATAAAATGAGAAAAAAAATATAGATTCAAATAAACAAATAAATCTTTCTTCATGGCTAATCTTCAACTTGACTTTCATGTTTGAAAACCTGTCAAAGCAATCAAATAACTACACAAGTAATCACATTTATTAGTCAAGGTGAGACAATATACAATTGTTTAACAACTTATACATAACAAAGGAATAGAACAATGAACTCACACAAATGTACGAATACAAAAAAAAATGTAAATACTAATTTCGAATACTAACCGGTTAAGTAGATTAGGAAGTGTAGCAATGAAAAAACAAGTTGATCCAACCTTTACTCTAACAAAAACAAAATAACAAAATAGCGAAGAAGAACACTTGAATGTTTACCGGAAACTTAATGTATTTTTAGAGTAGCAAGAGAGCAATGAGAGAGGGAAGAGTGATGAGAGAACTTGTGATTGAGAGTGAATGAGTGTATGAGTTGATGAAATAATGAAGGGAGGGTTTTTTATTTATAAGCAAAGAGGGGGAAACAAAATAAGGAAAAGAAATATTTAAAGAAATCAATTAAATATAATGTTTTCCTTATTATAAAAGAGGACCAAATCAGAAAATTTAAAAATATTTCATTACCAAATATAAACAAGTTAGAATAAATTAATAGAGTAATATTTTTTCACAAATGAAGAAGAATCCAAAATCAGAAAATAATTAATTATTTTTTACCAAATATAAACAAGTCAGAAATTAGCCTTTATCTTATATATATTTTTACCAAATATAATTAAATAAGAGAATATCAACTTTTCCTAATAAGGTAAGAAATTACCAATTAGCCACACTAATCAATTAATTAGTCAAAGCACTATCAAAGATATAAGCAAGAAAATTTACCAGAAATTCAGCAAGGAAAGAAAACTCTTCTTGATACGAAGTATATAACAATCAACTTAATTCATCATCAAGAAAAGGGAATATATTTTAAAAATTGAACATTATTGAAGGAAAAAAAAATTAAAATCATGATAGACATATTTCAAATTAACTTATCCAGAGGAAATCAGCCAATTACCTTATAAAAACAAGCTATCAAGTAAAGTCATTCATCACAAAGGACTAATATTGAGGCTAAAATATATCAACAATTTGAGATCAATTAGAGGGAGAGGATTTGGGATAACCAATCAGCCCGAGCATGACAAGAGTTTAAAAATGTTTTAAGATATGTAGAAATAATTTGAGATAGAGAGCAGTTAACCACACGCAATACTATTAGAGCCGAAATTGATTCAGTCACAGAAAAAAAGGTTCAAAACTTAAGACAGCACATCAAGGATATTTCAAATTGGCGATCTTATATGATTAAGACTAATAATATGAACATGGAAAACAAAATAATATATCTACACATTTTGCTTGTTTGAAATCTGTACAACAGTAAACGAAAGTGAAAAACCTGCGTACGATCTGAGCACACAACAATGGGATAACGGAACACAAATCAACAACTAAGATCAAATTGAACATGCCAAACACAGACTCTCGAAGCAATCATTCCACAATAACCAAAGATGTAATGAAAAAGATTTAAATCATTTCGATTAAAACTTACTAGGACGGATCTGTTGAAATCCGTCTTTGAACTCGAACTTCGCCGGAGATAGAGATTCACTTGTTCATTCTTATAGTTGCTGGTGACCTGAGTTGGTGTTGCTCTGCTCGCCAGAATGTTGGTTTTTCTACTTGTTTGGCGCTGCTGCTTGTGTTTGTTGACCGGGGCTGCTGGAGTTGCTGATCGTCAGACGCTGCCAGTGGCTGCTGGCTGGTGTCTTCTTCGCCGGTGGGGGGCTGTTAGTCGCTGCTTCTGGCTGCTGGTTTGCTGCTGCCTCTTCCTGCTTTCTCTGGAAAAGGAGATGAGGTGAGCGAGGGGGAGGCGCTGCCTCGTGCCGGTGGCTGCTGGCTGCGTGCAGCTGCTGCTACGGGGAGAAAGAAGGGAGAAGAAGAGAATAAGGGAGAGAGGGCAGAGAAGGGAGTAGAAGAGAGGGAGAGCGACGAGAGAAGGACGGTGCGCCTGGAAGCTGCTGCTTTCGGCGGCTGCTGGTTGGTCGGAGAAGGGGGAGAGGGATGGCAGAAGAGGGAGAAGAGGGGGGTGGCGGCTGAAGAGAGGGGAGGAAGAGAAGGAGAAGGTTGGGCGAAGGGAGGGAGGCAGAGAGGGAAAGAGAGAGGGGAGAGGGGAGAAGAGAAAGACGAAGGAAGAGCGAGAGGGAGAGCTCACCGACGATGATGGCTCTCGCCGGGAAAAATGGAGGAGAGGAAGAGAGAAGGGAGAGGGGAGGCGGCTGGAGAGGAAGAGGAGGAAAAAATGAATTTTAGGTTTTGGGTTTTTTGGTGTTAAAAGAGAGATTGAAAAAAGATGATCTGAACCGTTAGATTAGATAGAGATGAAGTGTTAGGATTTGATCTAGGATTTTTTTTAGATGTACGGATGAGATTAAAAGATGAAAAATTAAAATCAAATTGGTTAGAGGATTGGAATGGCTAAAATTACAATTAAACTAGCTAGAATTGAAATGAAAGAGTGGCTACGAGTAGAATAAAATTTGAAGTGGAGTGGCTAGAATTGATAGAATAGCTAGAATTTAAATAATTTTAAGAAAAGTGTAGGAATTACTATTTAATTAAAATACTACATATATTAAAATATTTTATATAATTAAAAATCATTTAAATTTTAAAAATATTTGAAATTCATTAATAATTTTAAAATATTTTAATAATATTTACGATAACTTTATAGAGTAAAACATACTAAAATATATAATTTTCAAGCAAAGTCGGCTAAAAATTCTAAAATTTAAAATACGTATTTAATTGAATAGTATTTCTAAAAATTGTCAAAGGTCGGTGAAATTGGGTGTCAACATTGTGTTGATCGACGAAGCGTCAATGCCTACCGTCGACCAACACTTAGACAAATAACAGGAGGTCCTCAATTACATAGTCTCTGACCAAGACTACGGATGTGAAGCATGGAGGGAGGGCGTGGCCGTTGATGGACCAACGATCCGTCAATCGTGGTTTCGTCGATGGGGCCTGTAATTCCTGCACGTTATTAACAAAATCTTAACTAATTAATTAAGGGGTTTGGTGGTTATTTAGGGATTAAAGAAAGTCTAATTAACTTTATTAATGTAACATTTTGAAAATCTAAGACTCATTGTAAATCCTAACAAAGGTATCATAAAGTCTAAATATTGGTTCTTAGTCCATTTTTAATGAATATAGGTCATTTAGGAGATTTAAGAACCAAAACATCCAAAACATTTGGGAAGTTGGTTCAAAGGGATGATAGTGTCCTTAGCCTAATTGACTATGTTTTAGGAGTCGAATATGTGCGAGCCTTGGTGGAAAGGTAACTAATGGATGTTTTAGTTGTTCCATGGTGAATACATCCGGGTAAGATTCCCCAAGGACCAACCAAGGGCCCTTGAGGAGGACCCCTACAGTTTGATGCAGCACTGCCTGGCATTGTGCATCAACGGGAAAGATGATGACCCGTGTGTAGATTGACGGAGCATCGATGCCACCGTCGCCCCACACTTAGGCTGGTGGAGAAGGTCCCTTCACCTGCACGGTCCCTGGAATCATTGACGAAATGCAGAAGTGCTGGCTACGGTCTATGTGTGGATCGACGGGGCGTCGACGCCACCATCATCCCACACTTAGAAAATTGAAGTGAAGCCTTGCCTGCACCAGTCTCTAACCGAACTTACGGATGTGCAGCACGGACTGTCGGTGGACAAACGGTCTGTTGATCGAGGTCTTGTCGATGGGGTCTGCAAATTCCTGCAAGTTTTAATTAAGTTCATTTAATTAATTAAGTGGTTTAGGGGTTAGTTGGGGATTATATATAGGATAATTAAGTTGATCAAGTCCTACTATAATTACCCTCAACCCTCTTTAATTTAAAATCAACTCTTAAATAAACCCTCTTACTTCTCTCTTCTTTCTCTCTCTAATTGGAAGATTCCATAGAAGCTTAACTTGGAAGGTGAATTGGGGGCTGGAAAAGGGTGGATTCTTCATCAAATTGTTGATACAAGGTATGGGTCCTATTCATCTCTGAGATACTTTCCTCAAAGGGTTCCTTCAAAATAGGTTTCAAAAAGATGAGTTTTATTATGGGCTTCATTCAGTTACGAAAATGAAGTTATGAATTGAGATGTTAATGAATTCTTAGGGTTATGTTGAGTATATTAACATTTAATTAAACTTGTTTATGGTAATTGTTGATGGTTTGGTCTAAATTGAAGAGTATGATTCTCTATCCCTAAACCTAGGTAGTGATCTTGACCTATATTGTATTGTGATCATTCAATTTGTGTTGGTTGTTGATTAGATTACTATCATGTGGTGTTATTATGATTAAATTAAAATGAGTTAAAGGACTATCATGCCAGTTCTCGAGATTTGATTTAGGGTTGTGAATTATATTGTGAAATCAGCCCATGTACCTTGTCTCAAGTTGTGATCTAAAGATGAATTGTGTTATAGAGATGCAATGGCCTTGTTATCTTATTGGTAATCATTGTGTGATGATGTTACTCCCCAAGTTGGGTTGAGTTATGGACTGATGGTAAGAACTTGAAGATAGACTATGATAAAGACTTGGTAAGTCTTAGAATCTCTATCTTTACTTGTAATCGTGATTAATTATTGTTAAGCCATGATATTATAATGAAGTATGCCTTATACTAGGATTTATAGGGTGGTATGATGTTGAATTTAAATTCTTGACTATGTTGTGAGGTTGATTAAGGTATATGTGCTACAAATACGGTGAAAACTATCAATGAGCCTTAATATATTATGAAATGCTAAAGTGTTAACCTCACTTATATGAATTGTGATGAAAAAACTTATACTCATACAATTCTTATTGAGCTATTGATGATGATGATTATACAAAGGGTAGAACCTATGGCCTATATTAAGTTATGATTGACAATTAAAGGCTTAAAGATATTTCAAAAAGGGACTCTAGCTTAGGACTTAGTGAACTAGATAGAGAAGTGTCCCTTCCCACATAGGGAAGGTAGGATCACTACATTACTCTTGATATCGGAGACTATAATGCTTGGCGCATATAGAGCGTCCAAACTTAATCTCCTAGTTATTGAACTATGTTGCCCCCATAGTAATACTAGCTAGTGGATCCACGTAGTTGCTATGTTTCATATTTATGTACTACCTTTGCAAGTATTCCTCCTTCTCTTGATGTAGGGTTTTATGACACAGGATTCCACACTAGCTCATGTGGTCTATGGTGGTTAGGGAAAGATGTTCCCAAAAAGGTAAAATGAATTAATAGATTTGAACCCTAACTTGGATAACCTAAGGGGTCTAGCTTAGTCTAGATAGGGGTATGTGACTCTACCTACAGATTCCACTAGTTAGCCTTGAGGGGAGTCTTAGGAGGATTTTATTATATGTTTATTTTTTGATAATACATGATGTATATATGATCACCATGGAACATTGTTGATACTATATGTTGATTAGTTTATTTATGAATATGCCTTGGATTATAATGATAATATACGATGAAAAGCAAGCCTAAATGCCTTGATATATAAAGTTGGACATTGGTCATGTTTTCTTGTTGAGGATACTTGATTGAGTAAAGTTATAGGGAATTGCTTGGTCATTGCACTTGTTGAATTGATAAGGACTTGTGAGTAGTTGTCTTGCTTATCATGATATGTTTGACTCTTATTCATTCTTGTGATATTATTCCTTGATGTTAGGGTTGTAGTAAATCATGGTTCCAAGTATGTTGAGATGAATATTACTTGTTGAGATAGTAAGCATGTTTGGTTAGTTTATATGACTTACTTGACTTTGAATTAGGCCCCTAAAGGTGTAACTTGGCATGTTTTGATAAAAAGTCCCTTTTTGCATGTTTTGCTTGTGTATGTGCATAAGATCTCATAATTAGTACATATGAAGTACTAACCCCATTTTGTTCCGTTTCCCAAACATTTTAGGTATTAGTCGTTGAGGAGTTTTGGGAGGCAACATAATTGAAGTCTTGGATTCTTCCTTTCATCCAAATGGGGTAGGTCCTCAACTTTGGAGGGTAATGCCATCTTTTAGCTTTGGATTTTGTTATGATCTTATTGACACTATCATTTCTTTCCTTGTTAGTTGAATATTGTACTTTCATATAATCTATACATGGTCTTGCTTCATTTATGTAAGGGTTATGCCCATGTTGTAATATTCGTTTAGATGGTAAGAGATGAGACAATCATTGAGACTATTTCTATATTCTTATATATGTATGTGCACTAAAAGTAGAAGGCTATGTAACCTTCCTATATGAAGGGTCTATGTATACTCAATCTGAATATATATTATGTGTATTTAGAGGTCTATGTAAACCTCCAAGTAGTGATAAATAATGTTTTAATTTTTTCCACATTTTCAACCTATGAATATAATGACATGAAACTAAGAGGCTAGTCTTAGTCCTTCAAAAGGACGACAACGCTAGTTACGACTAGGGGGTAAACCGGATGTGAAAAACTTGGTATCAGAGTGAGGTTGAATATCATTGAGTTATGTCTCTCTCTCTCTACCACATCTATGTAGGTTTGTATTCATAATTGTGAAGTGCGCCACACTTATGACTTGTAACCTATATGATACATAGAAATCACTCTCTTTCTTGGAAATCTTATATCTTGCCAATAGAGTATACTAATGGTGTGCTTTTGAATATAATCCTATCGTTGTGCTTAAAGGAAGTATTAACACTCAAAGGAATGCGGCTCAAAAACTTGAGGAGGAAGTTGCTAATGCGGGAGCTCCTCCCAGGATGACCAAGTCCCTCCACTAGAGGAAAATGCTAATGTTGAGAAAGCCCTAGTTAAGCCTCCACCTATGATGGAGGCGGAGATGAGGGCCATTGTTGCTCAAATGGCTCAAGACATGACTACTCAAACACAAGCAGCAATGGTTTAAGCCTAAGTTATGACGACTCAAAACAATCGGGAAGTTGCTCCCCGTTCTCATCAACAAGTCACTACTATGTCTTCCCGTTTAAGGAACTTCACCCGGATAAACCCTCCTATTTTCTATGATGTCTAAGGTTGATGAAGACCCCCAAGAATTCCTCGATGAGGTCTACAAGGTACTATATGTTATGGGGGTGTCTTCAAGTGAGAAGGCCGAGTTGGACTCGTATCAACTCAAGGATGTGTTTCAAACTTGGTATGTGTAATGGAGGGACAATAGGCTGTTGAGGGGTGGTCCGATGACTTGAGAGATATTTAAGGCAAATTTTCTAGATCGATTCTTCCCTAGAAATATGAGGGAGGAGAAAGTGAAAGAGTTCATCAATCTTCGTCAAGGAGGGAAGAGTGTCCATGACTACTCTTTGGAATTCATTAAGTTGTCCAAATATGCTCCTTCTTTGGTCTACTATCCTAGAGACCAAATAAGCCTTTTATGTCGGGGGTGTCGGAGGACTTACAAGAGGAGTTCCAATCGGCCATGCTACATGACAACATGAAAATTTCCTGTCTTATGGTTTATGCAAGAAGGGTTGAAGAGGCAAGATCTAAGCAAAAAAGTAGAGATGCTAAGAAGGCAAGGTCGTTTGATGTATGTTTTTCAAAGAATAGACTTGAGATCAAGACAAGCGTAAATTTAAGAAGTGGGCTTTAAGTCAAGTCCCTTCCGCATTCCCAATAGCTAGTGGTGATAGAGTGCCTAACCCTAAATTCAAGAGGGGAAAAGGTACTAATTCACGAAATGAGAAGCTAACTTGTGGAAAGAGTGGTAAAAAGCACTGTGGTGGTTGTCTTAAGGGGACGAATAATTGCTTTAGTTGTGGTAAGAATGGTCACAAGATGAGATATTTTCCAAACTTGAAGAGTCAAGACAAGGGTAGTGGCCAAACTCAAGCAAAGTGGTTCTAGTGATGCTCCAAAGAAGAACCGTTTCTATGCTCTCCGCTCTAGGGGTGAGCAAGAGACCTCTCCCAATGTTGTGACCGCTTTGTTGAAAGTTTTCTCTATTGATATATATGCCTTACTTTATACCAATTCTACTTTATCATTTTTTACACCCCTAATAGCTAAATGGTTTGAAATTTTACCTGATATTTTGCATGAGCCTTTTCTAGTGTCTACTCTGGTTGGAGAGTCGATTGTTTCTAAAAGAGTCTATCGAAATTGTTTTATCTTTTTGGCCAATAGAGTTTCTAATGTAGATCTAGTTGAACTAGATATGCTTGATTTTGATATCATTTTTGGTATGGATTGGTTACATGATAGTTTTGCTACTATTGGTTGTAGGACAAGAGTTGTGAGGTTTAATTTCCTAAATGAACCCGTTGTTGAGTTGAAGGGTGGGAATTCTATTCCGAGAGGTCGCATCATATCTTGTCTAAAAGAATGTAAAATGATCTCAAAATGTTGTGTTTATCACATAGTAAGAGTCCAAAATTTGGATTCCGAAATTCCTATTTTTCTGTCGGTCCCCATAGTGAGTGCATTTCTTGTGGTTTTTCCGAATGACCTACCCAGTATTCCTCCTGAACGGGAAATTAATTTTGGTATAAATTAACTACCAGAAAAAAAACCCATTTCAATCCCTTCATATCATATGGCTCCGGCTGAATTGAAAGAGTTGAAGGCTCAACTCAAGGATTTACTAGATATGGGTTTTATAAGGCCTAGTATATCGCTATGGGGTTCTCTGGTGTTATTTGTCGAAAACAAATATGGGTCCTTGAGAATGTGTATAGACTAGCGTTAACTCAACAAAGTTACTATCAAGAATAAGTATCCTCTTCCTCAGATTGATGATTTGTTTGATCAACTCTAAGGGGCGAGTTACTTTTCAAAGATAGATTTGAGGTTGGGGTATCACCAACTTAGGGTGAGAGGTGAGTATGTCCCAAAGACGACCTTTTGAACTAGGTATGGGCTCTATGAGTTCTTGGTAATGTCTTTTGTCTCACTAATTCTTCGACGGCGTTTATGGAAATAATGAATAGGGTGTTTCGAAATTACCTAGATTCATTCTTCATTGTGTTTATTGATGATACCTTGGTATATTCAAAGAATGAGGATGATCATATGGGTCATTTGAGGGTAGTGTTGCAAACCCTTAAAGAACATCAATTGTATGCCAAATATAGTAAGTGTGAGTTTTGGTTGAGGTCGGTGAATTTTCTTGGGCACATCATCTCTAGTGAGGGAGTTGAGGTAGACCCATGGAAAATGGAAGCGATGAAAACATGGCCTAGATCATTGACTCCGACAAACATTAGAAGTTTCTTGGGTTTAGCGGGTTACTATCAGAGGTTCGTAGATGGGTTCGCGTCTATTGCGTCTCCTTTGACTACTTTGCCCTAAAAGAGTAAAATTTTTGAGTGGTCGGAGGCATGTGAGAAGAGCTTCCAATTATTGAAAGATAGGCTTACTTTCGCTCCGGTGTTGACTTTATCGAAGGGTACACAAGGTTTTCTGGTGTATTGTGACACATCCTAAGTGGGTTCGGGGTGTGTGCCTATGCAACACAAGAAGGTGATAGTTTATGCCTCTAGGAAACTAAAGGTACATGAGAGGAACTACCCCACTTATTACCTTGAATTAGAGGCTGTGATGTTTGCTTCGTAAATTTTGAGGCATTACTTTTATGGGGTTCATGTTGATGTTTTTACCGATCATTAGAGTCTCCAATATGTGTTTATCCTAAAGGAGTTGAATCTCTGACAAAGAAGGTGGCTTGAGTTGTTTAAAGAATATGATATGGTTGTCCTTTATCACCCCGAAAAGGCTAATGTTGTCGTGGATTCCCTATGTCGAATGAGTATGGGTAGTGTATTCCATATTTACGAGGCCAAAAAGAACCTAGCAAGGGAAGCACATATGTTGTCTAGGTTCGGGGTGAGGTTGGAGAGTTCTTTGGATGGGGGTTCCATAGTTCATAATAACTCCGAGTCATCTTTAGTTGCTGAGATGAAGTCCAAACAACACTTTGATTTAGCCTTAATAGAGTTGAAAGAATCAATTCTCGGCAAGTTGAATGAATCATTCTCCTTAGGGAGGGATTGTGTGTTAAGGTACAAAGGGAGATTATGTGTTCCCGATGTAGATGGGTTGAGGGATTGAATCCTAGAAGAAGCATATGGGTCCCTCTACTCAATTCATCAGGGATCAACCAAAATATACCATGGCCTAAGGGAGATATATTAGTGGTGTCACGACCCAAAATGTGTCGTGAGTGGTACCCACATTTATCCTCCTATGTGAGCGAACCAACCAATCTAAACCCCAACGTTTCAAATATAATAAATAGAAAACAATGCGGAAGACTTAAAACTCACTAACAAAATCAATAATCAACTTCTAAATCTCAAAATATATCATTATCCCCAAAATCTGGAAGTCATCATCACAAGAACATCTATCCTCAAATTACTAATGTAAGAGTATCTAAGAAGCTAAAATAAGTAAAAAGCTAGTCCATGCCGGAAGTTCAAGGCATCAAGACATGAAGAGGAAGATCAAGTCAAGCTAGAAGCATTAGCTCACCCTGAAATCTGGTGTGACGAAGACAGGCTAGAGTTGCGGTTGAGTTGAAGATGACGGTACGTTTGCTGCACTCCACAATAACAAGGAAAGAAACATACAAGTAGGGGTCAGTACAAACACAAGTACTGAGTAGATATCATCGGCCAACTAAAAATAGAAAACAGTATATATCAGATAATATAATAAAATCAACTACAATACTCAACATACGGCATTTACAATTACCATAACCCTTGGTCACAACACCAAGCACATCAATGAGGACTCACGCCTCCCCATCATACTCATTTAGGAATTAGGTTCATTAACTTGAGTATATAACATCTTTCAAGATTCATTATCTTTATTCCTCTTGTGTCGGTACGTGACACTCCAATCCCCTAATTCTACGTGTCGGTTCGTGAAACCCGATCCCCTAATTCTACGTGTCGGTTCGTGACACCCGATCCCCTAATTCTACATGTCGGTTCGTGACACCCGATACCCTAATTCTACATGTCGGTTCGTGACACCCGATCCCCTAATTCTACGTGTCGGTTTGTGACACCCAATCCCCTAATTCTACGTGTCGGTTCGTGACACCCGCTCCACTAATCTCATTCTATTAATTCACCATATCCTTCTTTTATACCAAGGTATCATCAATCTCATTACATTAGTTCATCAAGCCTTCTCTTATACCAAGGCATCATCAATCTCATTACTTTAGTTCATCAAGCCTTCTTTTATACCAAGGCATCATCATTAACAAGGTAAATTTAGGATTAGAGATTCAATAGACTCATCATGCTTATTCATCACAATTATATAATCACATTCATGCAAGCATACAATTAAGCATATAGAAGGGTTTACAACACTACCCAATACATATCATTCGCTATTAAGTGTTTACTACGAATAGCATAAAAACCATAACCTACCTCTACCGAAGAATTGTGATCAAGCAAGCTAATCCTCAAGATCGTCGCTTTCCTCTTCGTTCCTCTCTCTCGATCGTTTCTCCCTCTCTTTCTGTTCTTTTCTTTCTCTTATTCAAACCCTCTTTCTTTTACCCTAATTAGCATATAATTAAGTATAAAAGATGGTGAATTAACCCATTAATTAATTCAAGGTTATCTCTTTTAACCCTCAAGTAGTTAAATTATTAACATTAACCCACTAAATTTATAATTATAGCAGGAATAGTCCAAAACGTCCCTTAAAACGTGTAAAGAAATCCGAATTCAGCATGAAATGTTCTCCAAAACTTAGAAGTAAACTGCGTACCTCTATCGGATATGATGGAGAGTGGAACTCCATGCAATCAAACGATTTCTAAGATATAGATTTTGGGTAACTTCTCTGCATTGTAGGTCATCTTGACCGGAATGAAGTGAGCACACTTAGTTAACCTATCAACGATTATCCAAATGGAGTCATACTTACTCATTGTCTTTGGAAGACCAACCACGAAGTCCATTGCAATTCTCTCCCACTTCCATTCAGGAATGGGCATTCTCTGAAGTGTTCCTCCGGGCCTCTGGTGTTCATTCTTTACTTGCTGACAATTTGGACATTTGGCAACAAAATCAACAATGTCGCGCTTCATTCTACTCCACCAAAAATGTTGCTTTAGGTCACGGTACATCTTAGTTGCACCAAGATGTATAGAATATCTGGAACTATGAGCCTCTATAAGAATAGTGTGGATCAAATCATCAACACGGGGCACACATACCCTTCCCTTAGTTCTCAAAACACCTTCCTCATCCATTATTGCTTCTGTAGCCTCTCCTCGCAACACCATATCCAGAATTCGGCTTAGTTTCTCATCATCAAACTGTTTTCCCTTGATCTTGTCAAGAAAAGAAGATCTTGCCTCCACACTGGCCAAAAATCCTCCCTTTTCATTTAATTCTAGCCTCATGAAGTTATTAGCCAGAGTCTGAACTTCTCTAGCCAATGGGCATCTAGAAACTTGCAAGTGAGCTAGACTTCCTATGCTCCCTGCCTTTCTACTTAAGGCGTCTGCCACAACATTAGCCTTTCTCGGATGATACAAGATAGTGATATCGTAGACCTTCAGTAGTTCCATCCATCTCCTTTGTCTCAAATTCAAATCTTTTTGAGTAAAGACATACTGTTGGCTACGATGATCCGTGTATACTTCACACTTAACCCCATATAGATAGTGTCTCCATTGCTTTAAGGCAAACACTACCGCAGCTAATTCCAAATCATGTGTCGGATAATTACGTTCATGCACCTTTAATTGCCTTGAAGCATAAGCAATTACGTTCTTCTCTTGCATTATCACTGCACCCAAACCCGAATAAGATGCATCACAATAGACAATGAAATTCTTACCTTCCACTGGCAAGGTAAGGATTGGTGCAGTAGTCAACAAGGTCTTGAGTTTCTGAAAGATTTCCTCACATTCGTCCGACCATACAAATGGAACATTCTGCTTAGTCAAGTTCGTCAATTGGGAAGCAATGGAAGAGAATCCCTTGACAAATCGGCGGTAATAGCTAGCTAAACCAACAAAGCTCCTTATTTCTGACACATTAGTAGGTCTTACCCAATTCTTCACTGTCTCAATCTTAGAAGGATCCACCATCACCCCATCCTTAGACACCACATGCCCCAAGAAGGACACTGCATCTATCCAAAACTCACACTTGGAGAATTTGGCATAAAGCTTTTTCTCCCTCAACATTTCTAATACAATTCTCAAGTGCTCCTCATGTTCCTTCTTGCTCTTTGAGTATACCAATATATCATCGATGAATACGATGACAAAGAGATCCAGATATGGCTTAAAAATCCCATTCATCAAGCTCATGAAAGAAGCAGGGGCATTCGTAAGCCCAAAAGACATTACTAAGAACTCATAATGCCCATACCTGGTCCGAAAAGCAGTCTTTGGCACATCCGTTGCCCGTATTTTCAATTGATGATAACCGGTTCTCAAGTCAATCTTAGAGAAGACACAAGCACCTTGTAACTGATCGAACAAGTCATCAATGCGAGGAATGAGATACTTATTCTTAATAGTTACCTTGTTCAACTACCAGTAGTCTATGCACATCCGAAAACTCCCATCCTTCTTCTTCACAAATAACACCGGAGCACCCCAAGGAGATGCACTTGGTCTAATAAAGCCTTTGCTCAACAACTCTTGAAGTTGGGCCTTTCACTCTCTTAACTCCGCGGGAGCCATTCTATAAGGGGGTATAGAAATGGGGAGAGTACCCGGTTCCATATCGATGCAAAAATCAATATCTCTATCCGGTGGCATACCAGGAAGATCTGCAGGAAACACATCTAAAAACTCGCGGACTATCGCAACCGACTCGCTTGAAGGAACTTGGGTAGTATCATCCCTAAGGTGTGCCAAGAATGCTAAACAACCCTTACTAACCATTCTCTTAGCACGAAGAAAGGAGACGATACGAACCGTATTGGAAGTGTAGTCACCCTCCCACAATAACGGATCTTTCCCAGGCTTGGCTAACGTCACAATTTTAGCATTACAATCCAAGATAACAAAATTCAGAGAAAGCCAAGTCATACCCAGAATTACATCAAAATCAACCATTTCTAAGATAACCAAGTCTACATAAGTATTGCTCCCCACAAAAGTTACCAAACAAGACCTATATACTTTTTCAACTATCACCGACTCACCCACCAGTGTAGACACACGAATAGGTATGTCAAGCAATACACAATGTAAATTAAGACCACTAGCAAATGAGTAAGATACATATGAAAATGTGGAGCCGGGATCAAATAATACAGAAGCCATACAATCACAAACCAAAAGATTACATGTGATAACAACATCTGATGTCTCCGCTTCCGACCGCCCAGGAAAAGCGTAACAATGGTCCCTATCACCTGTTTGCCCGTTGGCCCTACCATGTTGCGCTGCAGTAGTTCCCATTTGTCCGTCACCCCGGGCGTTTTGGTGACTACCATTACCTCGGCCACCACGTCCTCCAGAATAACGGCCTCTACCATGACCACCTCTACCTCTAGCTATTGGGGGTCTATAACTCTGTTTTGGACAATTCCTCCTAATATGTCCAGTCTCCCCACATCCATAACACTCTCAGGAGTCAAGCATAGGTCTCTCAGAGAAGTGTTGACCGCTCTGAGGTGGACCCCCAACTACAGTCTGTAGTGAAGACTGAATTGGTCGGACTGAGTAACCTCCTGAACCCTGTCCTCTACAGTAAGAACCATAAAACTCACCTCCCTTTCGAAACCTTTTTGATGTCGATGCCATGTTGAAGTCATCTGGCTTCACTCCTTCCACCTCTATCTCGAAGTTTACCACTTCTTGAAAGGATTTTGCCGTAGCCGCTACCTGTAAGGCTGAAATCCACAATTCTGAACTCAACCCCTTTCACAAAACGGTGAATCCGCTCTTGTGGACTGAAACAAAGTTCGGTGGCATACCTGGATACTGCACGAAACTTAGCCTCATATGTAGTAACCGACATCCTACCTTGCTCTAGGCTCAAAAACTCATCTATTTTCCTATCCCTCAAAGTCCGGGGGATATACTTCTCCATAAACAAACTAGAGAATGATGCCCAAGTCATAGGTGGTGCCTCTGTTGGTTGACACTCAACATGTGACCGCCACCACATTTTGGCGTTCCCTTGAAACTGATAGGTCACAAACTCAACACCAAATCGTTCTACTATACCCATCTTGTGTAGTAGCTCATGACAATCGACCAGAAAATCGTAGGCATCCTCTGATTCAGCACCCTTTAAGACTGAAGGCTTCAATTTCAAGAACTTGCTGAAAAGTTCATGCTGATCACTCGTCATTATAGGCCCTGTAGTACACCGAGGAAACGTTCCTATTTCCAATGAGGCATCCATGCGGGGAGCCATAGTAGTTGCATGTTGTATCTCCGGAACCGGAGGGGTCGGTGTAGAAAACAATGGAGGTGTTTGGCCCTAACCAGATAACCCGCTAAGATAATCAAGAACCTGATTGATCATCTCTGGGGTAGGTTGGGGTGGCAATTCCTCATTCTGCACTTGTTCATTCTCCCCATCCTCACCCTCTCTTACCACTTCCTCAGTTAGTGGAGGAGTCACCGCCCTAGTACCAGATGGGATAGTTACTCGTCCTCTTCCTCTAGAGGGCTTCCTCCCACGACCTTTTCCACGGCCTCTTGTCACTACTCCTCTTCGAGCTACAACCCCAGTGGCTGGCTCAGACGCTTCTTGTCTTGCCGGTGTTGGTGTTGGCACGGTGTGTGCTCTAGTTCTAACCATCTGCAAAATAGAGTGAAGATGGTCAGATAGCAATTTGTATCACCTAGATACCAATTGGATTCAAGTAATAGCACGAAAGAAAGAAAGAATGGAATTTTCCCAAAGTCTTATAGCCTCTCAAAGAAAAGTAAAGGCGTCCCCCTACCATTCATTAAGACTCTACTAGAATCGTTCTTGTGTGATGAGACCAGCGAACCTAATGCTCTGATACCAAGTTTGTCCCGACCCAAAACACGTCGTGAGTGACACCCACATTTATCCTCCTATGTGAGCGAACCAACCAATCTGAACCCCAACGTTTCAAACATAATAAATAGAAAACAATGCGGAAGACTTAAAACTCATTAACAAAATCAATAATAAACTTCTAAATCTCAAAACTTATCATTATCCCCAAAATCTGGAAGTCATCATCACAAGAACATCTATCCTCAAATTACTAATGTAAGAGTATCTAAGAAGCTAAAATAAGTAAAAACCTAGTCCATGCCGGAAGTTCAAGGCATCAAGACATGAAGGGGAAGATCTAGTCCAAGCTAGAAGCATTAGCTCACCCTAAAATCTGGTGTGACGAAGACTGGCTAGAGTTGCGGTTGAGTTGAAGATGACGGTACGTTTGCTGCACTCCACAATAATGAGGAAAGAAACATACAAGTAGGGGTCAGTACAAACACAAGTACTGAGTAGATATCATCGGCCAAATCAAAATAGAAAACAGTATATATCAGATAATATCATAAAATCAACTACAATACTCAACATACGACATTTACAATTACCATAACCCTTGGTCACAACACCAAGCACATCAATGAGGACTCACGCCTCCCCATCATACTCATTTGGGGATAAGGTTCATTAAATTGAGTATATAACATCTTTCAAGATTCATTATTTTTATTCCTCTTGTGTCGGTACGTGACACTCCGATCCCCTAATTCTACGTGTCGGTTCGTGACACCCGATCCCCTAATTCTATGTGTCGGTTCGTGACACCCGATCCCTAATTCTATGTGTCGGTTCGTGACATTCGATCCCCTAATTCTACGTGTCGGTTCGTGACACCCGATCTCCTAATTCTACGTGTCGGTTCGTGACACTCGATCTCCTAATTCTACGTGTCGGTTCGTGACACCCGATCCCCTAATTCTACATGTCGGTTCATGACACCCTCTCCACTAATCTCATTCTATTAATTCACCACAGCCTTCTTTTATACCAAGGCATCATCAATCTCATTACTTTAGTTCATCAACCCTTCTCTTATACCAAGACATCATCAATCTCATTACTTTAGTTCATAAAGCCTTCTTTTATACCAAGGCATCATCATTAACAAGGTAAATTTAGGATTAGAGATTCAATAGACTCATCATGCTTATTCATCACAATTATATAATCACATTCATGCAAGCATACAATTAAGCATATAGAAGGGTTTACAACACTACCCAATA
This sequence comes from Solanum lycopersicum, assembly GCF_036512215.1. Lineage (NCBI taxonomy): Eukaryota > Viridiplantae > Streptophyta > Magnoliopsida > Solanales > Solanaceae > Solanum > Solanum lycopersicum. Next base: position 27,431,009 of record NC_090801.1, on the reverse strand, counting down.
CATATCATTCGCTATTAAGTGTTTACTACGAATAGCATAAAAACCATAACCTACCTCTACCGAAGAATTGTGATCAAAAAAGCTAATCCTCAAGATCTTTGCTTTCCTCTTCGTTCCTCTCTCTCGATCGTTTCTCCCTCTCTTTCTGTTCTTTTCTTTCTCTTATTCAAACCCTCTTTCTTTTGCCCTAATTAGCATATAATTAAGTATAAAAGATGGTGAATTAACCCATTAATTAATTCAAGGTTATATCTTTTAACCCTCAAGTAGTTAAATTATTAACATTAACCCACTAAATTTATAATTATAGCAGGAATAGTCAAAAATGTCCCTTAAAACATTTAAAGAAATCCGACCCTGCCTGGATTACGCAGCCTGTGACGGGTCGTCGTGCCTGCGACGTTCCGTCCTGCTACTTCTGTCACAGAGTTCAGAGACTCGAATTTACTAAAGGGCCTGTGACGGCCCGTCATGCCTGTGACGGTCCGTCCTGCCACTTCGTCACGAAGTTCAGAGAGTCGATTTCAGTACCCAAATTTTAGAATTCTAAGTGTTTTGGAACGAGACCCCCTCGACGGTCCGTCGTGTCCATGACGGTCCATCGTGGGTTCCGTCGTCTCAGCCAGTTTTTCCAGAAATAAAATCTGCTGCTCAAAACGACTAAACAGGTCGTTACAAGTGGGAAGGTCTAAAAAGGGACATACCGGTGTTTGTCGCGAAGTGTCCAAATTGCCAACAAGTAAAGGCCGAACACCTAAAGCTGGGTGGATTACTACAAGATATCCAAATTCCTATTTGGAAGTGGTAAGACATTAATATGGACTTTGTAGTAGGTTTACATTTGACCCAAAAGTCCTATGATTCTATATGGGTGGTTGTGGATTGATTGACTAAGTCCGCTCACTTTATTTCCGTCAAGTCTTCATATTTGGCGGAGGATTATTCAAGAATCTTCCTAGATGAGATTGTGTGCCACCATGGCATTCCATTATCCATCATATTGGATCGGGGCACACAATTCACATCTAGATTTTGGAGGTCGTTCCAAAAAGGGTTAGTAATATACCGTGGTTTCACGGTATAATTAATACTTTTTCCTTAAGTTTAGTGTGTCCGAAAGCCTTTTTGTGCTAATTTTGCTATAAGTTTCTCTTTGTTTTGTAGGAAATCTGTCCAAAGCTGAATGCGGAGATTTTGAGCGAAAAAATACAGAAGAGACCACCTACGAAGCTTATGACGGTCCGTCGTTCCTATGACGGTCAGTAGGTGGCAGCGTAGTGCAGCTGCTGAAGGAAAATGGGGAAGTCTGACCAAGTATGGGATTACGAAGCTTGTGACGGTCTGTCATGGCTATGACGGTCCATCCTGCAGGTTCGTCGTGAAGATCAGAGAAGTGATCCCAGTACCCAGATTCCAAGAGTTGAAGTATTTTGAAAAATGAAGACCCTCGACGGACCGTTGTGCCTATGACAGTCCGTCATACTTGCCGTTGAGGGGAATGAAGAGAGCAACAGAAGAAATTGCTAAGTATGGGACGACGGAGTCCATGACGGTCCGTCGTGACCACGACGGTCTGTCGCGTGGTCCGTCGACCCCGCCGCGTTTTGGCAGATTTCTAGAAATTACAATCCTTATTTAATTAGGTTTTGATTTTTTTATAAATAGTTCGAAAAACCTCGTTTTTGAGGTTAGACTTTGCTATATTAGACATCATATTATTAGACTTTGTGTATTAGTGTTTGATTTTTAGAGATTCTTACAAGTGATTTTTGGTGATTAATCAAGCAAATTTTCGGACTTTATTCTTTCTCATTGAAGTAAGTGCATGAATTCTTATTTTATATATTTGAATATTGTGTTTATGGCTTTGAGTAACTAAACTCCATAACTAGGGTTGCGGGAACCATAGGCAAATAATGAGATAAATCCTAGCTAAAATAACAATTCTTTCCTAGTGTCTTGCATGTATTAATAATTCTTTCGATTAGAAGTCTTTTTAACGGATAATCAACGTTAGAACTCGCCTTAATGCTACTTTCCGGACCAAGGAGGTAGATAATAGGAAAAGAATTATTAATATAGATTTAGTGTATACTATCTAATAGGCTAGTATTGGTTGGTACGAGGTAATAAGTTAGTCAAATATCGAATACGTTGCTTAATATGAGGTAAAGATAAGGGTTAGGAAAGCAACACACGTAGCCGGACAAAGGTGCGGAGTGAGATTTCTAGATGCCGGACCAAGGATTTAGAAATACACAACTTATACTTTGCATGCAAGATACTAGGAAAGAATTGTTATAGTTAGAATTATCAAGTTATGAACCTGTGGGGAACACGTAAACTCTAGTTACTTTGATTAATTGATTATAATTCAACTTTCAAAACTGTTAAGTGTCTCTTTCACTTTCGTTAGTTATTTTTACTCATTAGGAAATACAAACCCCCCTTTTTATGTTTATACTTTCTAAGGAAGTCATCAAACGAACAATAGTAATAACAAGTTGAAGTTAAGTCTAGACTATTTTCCTCGTGGGAACGATCCCAACCTCACTAGTTGGGTTATTTACTTGACGCGACCGCTTTACTTCTCATTTGAGAAGTAAGTTTGAGCGTATCAAATTTTGGCGCCGCTTCCGGGGAATTCAGCTTTTAGATTAACTTGAACTTATTACTAAAGTTTAGTTTATATTTCTTGATTTTACTTTGTTTTATTTTTTTTGATTTCCTTTCAGAACTATCCTCCTTGTATGCCAAATACACGGAGAGGAAGAGAATCCTTGTTTCCCTATGATCACGAGCTAGAGCGTACACTGCGCAATATTAATCGAAACTTGGGAATAAATGATGATGATCCAAACCAGAACATTCCAGATCCAGTGGATTTTCATGGTCAGATGTTACCCGACGCTCCGGATGAACATCAACAGAGGGGACAAAATCTCGTTCCACGGCCCCAAGCATACTACAGAGGGTATGATAACATAGTAGACTTGGATGGGCCACTTGTCTTGCCCCCTCTACCCACCGGCCACACTTTTGTGGTGACTAGTAGCCTGATGCAAATGTTCACTGTCAGAGGTTTGTTTTCAGGGCTACCTTCTGAGGATCCACATGCCCATATAGCTAAGGTAAGGGCAGTGTGTAAAAGTTGTGTGGGGAGGCCTGATTTGGATCTAGATGTAATAGGTCTCAGAGTGTTTCCTCTCTCACTGACGGGAGTGGCTGCTATGTGGTTTCCTGAGCTCCCATACAACTCCATCTTCACTTGGAACCAACTACAGGATGTCTTCTTAGCACGCTACTATCCAGTCTCCAAGAAATTAAACCACAAAGACAGGGTGAATAACTTTGTGGCACTACCAGGAGAGTCAGTTTGTAGTTCTTGGGATAGATTCACCTCATTCTTGAGAAGTGTTCCAAATCACCGTATTAATAATGAGTCACTGAAGGAATACTTCTATCGGGGATAGGATGATAACAATAAAGTGGTGTTGGACACTATAGCAGGTGGATCTTATGGAGAATGCCCTTATGCTGAGATTGCTGAGAAAATAGAGAAAATCTCCCGTAACAACAAAGCTTGGAGTACTAGGAAGTCCGATACAGGGAGAAACACCTTCGCAGTGGAGTCCACTCACAACCCAGCCACAGATGATATTCGTGAAGAAATGGCTCAGATGAGAACTGATCTTGGGTTGGTACTAAAACATGTCAATGGGGGTGCAGAAAAGATTAATGCAGTCAACTACTTGGCTAAACCACCACCTCTAAACGATGAGTGTTATTATGAGGAGGATTCCTATACAGTAAATGAACAGATGGGGGGTTTCCGACCAATTGCCCAAGGCTCTAACTAAGAGAATTGGCGCCAAGGTCAAGGAAACCAAGGTCGAAACTATGGTAACTATAATCGTGAGGGTTATTATGTTCGAGATGGAAACTACAATCGCGACAACAACTTCAACAGGGGTAACTATGGTAATAGAAACAATAGTAATGAACCCTATCTCCTCCTCAAAATCGTGAAGTTACTCCTAGGGATGGTGGAGGTAGTATGTCGCGAGTTGAGGATATGTTGCATAAAATGATGAGGAGGTTCGATGCTAGTGATGAGCACAGTAAAGAGTTGAGGAATGAATTAGCGGGTATTGAGAAAAAACTTGATACACATGCAATATCGATTAGCAACTTGAGTTACAATTGGCCCAATTATCTGCAACTGTGAACACACGGCAATCGGGCACTCTTCCTAGCAACACTGTCCAAAATCCGAAAAATGATGGATATTGTATGGCAATTACTACTCGCGGTTGCAAGCAAACCATTGACCCACCTATGCCATCTAATGAGAATAAGGTGACAAAAGATACTGATAAAGTGGTAAATGTTGATGCTGATTTAGAGGATAACATTGCAAAAGATGCTGAAGTGCCTAAAAAGGTAACTCCTATGCCTAGGCCACCACCCCCATTTCCTCAAATATTAGTGAAAAAGACCAAGGATGGCAAATATCGGCGTTTTATAACAATGTTGAAGTAACTTTCTATCAATGTCCCTTTGGTAGAAGCTTTAGAACAAATGCTCGGTTACGCCAAGTGTATGAAAGATTTGGTCACAAAGAAAAGATCGGTTACTTTTGAGGATGATGATAGAATACAGCATTGTAGTGCTATTGCTACAAGATCTCTGGTCCAAAAGAAAGAATATCCGGATGCGTTCACTATTCCTTGTACAATCAGGCTATTACATTTTGCAAAAGCATTATGTGATTTGGGGGCAAGCATAAATCTCATGCCCCTCTCGATTTACAAGAATTTGGGTTTGGGTGACCCAAAGCCCACTGTGATGCGGCTACTAATGGCTGATCGAACAGTAAAACGGCCCATAGGGATACATCATGATGTGCTAGTAAAAGTGGAGTCATTCATCTTTCCAGCTGATTTTGTTATTCTTGACTGTGAGGTTGATTTTGAAGTGCCTATTATCCTTGGGAGGCCATTCCTAGCTACGGGAAGAGCCTTAGTAGACATGGAAAAGGGGCAGATGAAATTTTAGTTGAACAATGAAGAACTGACCTTTAATATTCGTAGGTCCATGAGGCAGAGTGCTGAGCTCCAATCGGCATCTGCTATATCCTACAACATGGGTGAGACATTTGAGACACAAATAGAAGAACGTTTAGGTGTCGAAGCATTAGCGGCAATGATAATGAACTTTGATAGCGATTGCATTGAAGAGTATGAGTCATTAGTTGCGGCTCTTGACCGAGGTGATGTTGGTTTAAACCGAAGAAATTTGAGCTTGATATGAAAAATCGCGAGTCCCCACCCGCGAAACCATCGATAGAGGAGGCTCCAAAAGTTGAATTAAAAGCTCTCCCACCTCATCTTAGGTTGAATTCTTAGGAAATGGTGACACTTTGCCGGTAATCATTGCATCAGACCTGGATGAACAACAGGTTCAGAGTTTGGTGAAGGTACTCAAAAGGTTCAAAAGAGCTATTGGGTGGACCATTACGGACATTATTGGGATCCCTCCTGGTATTTTCTCTCCTAAAAACCAACTCATGCCTGATCATAAGCCGAGTATTGAGAACCAGAGACGCTTGAATCCTCCTATGCAAGAGGTTGCGAAGAAGGAAATCATCAAGTGGTTGGATGCCGGAGTAATCTATCTAATTGCCGATAGTAGTTGGGTATGCCCGGTTCAGTGTGTACCTAAGAAAGGGGGAATGACTGTGGTCCCCAATGAAAAGAATGAACTTGTTCTAATGAGACCGGTTACTGGATGGAGGGTGTGTATGGATTACCATAAACTGAACTCATGGACTGAAAAAGACCATTTTCCTATGCCCTTCATGGATCAGATGTTGGATAGACTTTCTGGAAAATGGTGGTATTGTTTTCTTGATGGGTATTCGGGGTATAATTAGATTTCTATTGTACCAGAATATCAAGAGAAAACCACTTTCACTTGTCCATATGACACTTTTGCGTTTAGAAGAATGTCGTTTGGGTTGTGCAATGCATCCGTAACCTTTATGAGATGTATGATGTCAATATTTTATGACATGGTGGAGGATACTATAGAAGTTTTTATGGATGATTTTTCTGTGGTTGGTGATTCATTCGGGCGGTGTTTGACCAATTTATCTGTGGTTCTTAAGAGATGTGAAGACTGCAATTTGGTACTAAACTGGGAAAAGTGTCATTTCATGGTGAAAGAGGGTATTGTGTTGGGTCATCGCATTTCAGAAAAGGGCATAGAGGTTGATTGAGCTAAAGTTGAGGTAATAGAGAGACTTCCCCCGCCGATCTCTGTGAAAGGTGTGAGAAGCTTTCTTGGGCATGCAGGTTTTTACCGGAGATTCATCAAAGACTTTTTAAAGATTGCACACCCATTGTGCAAATTGCTGGAGAAAGAATGTAAATTTTGTTTTGATGAATCCTGTCTTAAAGCATTTGGTGAGCTAAAAGAAAAGTTAGTGTCTGCGCCTATCATTATTTATCCGGATTGGAACAGTCCATTTGAGGTAATGTGTGATGCTAGTGGGGTGGCTCTTGGTATAGTATTGGGACAGAGAAGAAACAAAATCCTTCACCCAATTTACTATGCTAGTAAAGCCCTAAATGAAGCTCAGAAGAACTTCACAATGACTAAGAAAGAACTCCTTGCAGTAGTCTTTGCTTTTGAGAAATTTTGCTCCTATTTGCTAGGTACTAGAGTAATAGTGCATACTGACCATTCAGCATTGAGATATTTGATGGCGAAGAAGGATGCGAAACCTAGGCTGATTCGTTGGGTATTACTGCTGCAAGTATTAGTCTTTGAAGTGCTGGATAGAAAAGGGACTTAAAATCAAGTTGCTGATCATTTGTCTCGTCTAGAGGATGAATCTATGAGAGAGTTAGGGGATAAGACTAACATTGATGATACATTCCCCGATGAACATGTATTGGCTGCTTCACAAGACTTGATTCCATGGTTCGCAGATTTTGCGAACTATCTGGCTAGATACATTGTTCCATCAGACTTGTCCTTTCATCAAAGGAAAAAGTTCATGTACGATGTGAAGAAGTTCTTTTGGGATGAACTATACTTGTATAGGAGTTGTGCCGACGGGCTTATTCGGCGTTGTGTGCCAGAATGTGAAATATTGAGTGTGTTGTAGGCATGCCATTCTTCACCTGTTGGCGGACATCATAGTGGTATCCGAACCGCTCACAAGATATTACAATGTGGTTACTATTGGTCAAATCTTCATCAAGATGCTCATGGGTTTGCTAAAGCATGTGACAAATGTCAACGAGATGGTGGTATTTCAAGAAAGCAAGAGCTCCCTCTAAACCCCATTCTTGTGATTGAGTTATATGATGTTTGGGGTATTGACTTTATGGGCCCTTTCGTGAGTTCTCATGGAATGAATTACATTCTAGTAGCAGTTGATTATGTATCTAAATGGGTCAAAGCCATAGCCCTCGCAAACAATGAAGGAAGAGTGTCACTGCATTCTTGAAAAAGAATATATTCTCCCGTTTTGGCACCCCAAGGGACATTATTAGTGATGGGGGCTCCCACTTCTGCAACATATTGTTCAAGGGGTTATTGGAGAAATACGGGGTTCGCCATAATGTGTCCACTCCTTACCACCCTCAAACTAGTGGGCAAGTTGAAGTATCGAATCGGGAGATCAAACAGATATTGTCCAAAACAGTATTGGTCAAGGAGGCTTGATGATGCTCTTTGGGCCTACCGGACAGCATATAAGACTCCCGTAGGTATGTCTCCATACCAACTTGTATATGGGAAAGCTTGTCATGTTCTGGTTGAGTTAGAGCATAAAGCCATGTGGGCTATGAAGAAGTTAAAAATGGATTGGAGCGAAGCTGCAGAGCAACGGTTAAATGGGTTGAATGAACTTGATGAATTTCACTTGAAAGCCTATGAAAGCTCAGCCCTATACAAAGAAAAGATAAAGAAGTATCATGACATCAAAATTGAAAACGAGAGTTTATGGTCGGGGATTTCGTGCTTTTATTCAATTCCATATTGCGCTTGTTTCCAGGCAAACTCAAGTCCAAATGGACTGGTCCTTACACGGTTACCCAACTATTCCCTCATGGAGAAGTTGAGTTGGAATTCAAGGAGGGTGTGCGGTTCAAGGTGAATGGATAGCGCATAAAAATCTATCTCGGGCATGCTGAATCGGTAAATGAAGTGATCGAGGCATACCATCTTGATGAAGTCTGAGTAATCAAGTGGCCCCAGTCGTGCTGCGACATTAAATAAGGCGCTTGTTGGGTGGCAACCCAATTCTTGTCGTTTTTTTAGTAAAGATAGCATTTTTCTACTAATGGGTTTTTAAATTTGCAGGCACATCACCAAGAAATTCTGCAGAAAACTACTCCGCAGCAGCCACTGATGGATACATCGACGGATCGTTGCGCATGCGACGGACCGTTGCACATGCGACGGACCGTTGCACATGCGACGGACCGTTGCACATGCGACGGACCGTTGCACATGCGACGGACCGTTGCACATGCGACGGACCGTCGTATGCATCCGTCTTCCAAGTACGTTTTTCTGCTACTTTAAAAGTAGGGCACACACGACGGAACCTACGACGGGTCATCAACACTGCGACAGACCATCGTCGGGAAACCGTCGCGTGATTAATGAATTATACCCGACCCGACCCGGCTGGATCCTTTTTCAAAATCTGACCGTTTAAACCCCCCAACCCCTCATTTTCACCCTATTAATTCCTTATTCCTCTCATCTACCCTCTCTTTTCAACTTCCACATTTCCCCCTCCCTTATCATTACCCCCACGATTCTCCAAAGCCTTAAAACTATCATTTACTAGTCGGAGCTGCTGCTGTAGGTGTCTACCCTGCCAACTGAGTCATTTTCCATTTGCTTTTTCTCCATTTCTAAGGTACTATCTACTATGGCACCCAAGTAAGACCGAACCTACGTACGCGGGCGATCAAAGTCTGTTGCCCTGTCGGCACACTTGATCATCGGCTCTGATGATGAGCGGGACCCTGAGTATGTGCCCCCAGGCACTTCGGCCCCATCCCGTGCTGCACGTGCTCCCAGAGCCACACCCAAAAAGGTGGCGTCCGAAGTAGTCACTGCCTCCCAGTTTGATGAGGAGCTCACACTAACCGGCACACCCTCTGGTTCAGCCACAAATGAGGAAGGAGCGTCTGGCTCCTTAGGAGTATCATGGTCCGAGGAGGCTTCCGTCTCTGCTGAGGTTCCCGCACCCGCCACTGTTGCAGCGTCGGCCTCGTCTGATGAGGCTGACAATTTAGACTCTACATCCGGCGCCCCACCTCAAGTCCCCACACCAGCCTCTGACCAGCCAAACCGGTGGTGTGTCGACGACCAGTTTAAAGTTTACTCCGACGCCAGTTCCTGACTGATAAAGGAGTAATGACTCGGACACTCACCTTGGAGCGGCGGGTACTTACAAGGAGTCTCCCTTCGATGCCGGAGATCCATAACCTCTTCACCAGGCATCGCTTAGAGTGGACAACCCGTCTGTTGGGACGATACAGCGAGGAAATGGTTCGAGAGTTCTACGCATCCTACGTAGTGACTCTCCGATCACAGATAGATAGGCGGACTGCTCCCGCTAAACAGGCCACACTGGAGCAGGTTCGAGTCTGGGGCGTGCAGGTTGACATTTCCCTGCCAGCTATCCGCCGGTTCCTATACGGCGAGAGTGCAGATGCTACGCGGACCCCCTTCACTACCAAGTTTGACTACCACTGGCAGATAGTAAAGGATGGACAGTTCTTGCGCGAGGTAGCACTGAGAGAGACCACCAAGAGGTGAATGGCCCTGCACCTGTCAGTAGATGGAGAGGGTGCCGATAGGGTCACTGAGCCGAAGGGGGCCATCAAGAAGGCCAACCTCAGGTTCGTGGCAAAGTTCTTGTGGATGCTCGTCTGTCACTGCCTTTACCTCCACAGCTGCTGATAACATCGTCACCTGGGATCGAGCAGTGTTGATGGCGGCGATGATAGCCGGATTCGAGGTGGACTTCGCATGGCTTCTCCAGGAAGTCATGCACGAGAGGTCATTCAAGGTCACTACTACCTACCCCTTCCCGTGTATGATCTTTGCCCTCTGCAGGTCCGCAGGTGTGCCCATATGGCACATAGATCAGTTGAAGACCCCACAGGGCACCGTTGACGTCGGCCTCATCGGAGACAAGGCCAATGAGTTGGATCCACGTAGAGGGACCCATCTAGAGCTGCCACCACTTGCTGATGATCTTGCGGATATGGTAGCCCAGGCCCGCGCAACTACACTGGCGTCCACTGACACTACCCCGATCGAGTCTATACCGGGTAGTAGCCCAGCCCCGAGCTCCTCTCGCACAGCCCCTCTAGCGGTACTGGTCCCGCTTGCTAGGGTCCAAAAACTAGAGGCAAAGATGGCCACTCTTCTGCATCATATCCAGTCGTGGATGCAGAAGTCGATTACTGAGTCTGAAGCGCATCTAGAGAGGAAGATGCAGCTATTTATAGAGCGGAAGATTGCTGAGGTCAACCAGCGTCAGGACGCCTTTGAGTTTAGAGTGTTAGCCCGTCCAGCCCCTCCGGTGGATGTGTCGACTCTTCAGGCTGCAGTCGACAATCTTCGTTCCGACATCGACACGATCCTAGAGGCGAGGGTGCCGGAGTCTGAGGCCCCTTCTGTCGATCCTGCTGAGGACACCGTGCTAGCAGCCCTGTTTACTACTTCAGACATTCCACCACCTCCCCCTCGATAGACTTCCAAGATGTGTAGGGGTCGAGTAGAGGATGAGGCACGAGCAAGGAAGAAGGAGCGCTGAGAGATGGAGGCTGCGAGGAGAGCCTCACTTGCTGAGGAGGAGGCGCACCAGATCAGAGCATCACAGTTAGCGGTTGGGGCGTCTAGCTCCCGCACTGTAGAGACAGTAGGAGGCACTACTGATGGTGCGGGTGTTGCTGAGGACACCACTGAGGGTGTCCAGATTGCAGAGGACGTGGGTTCCGGGGAACTGGACCCACCATCTTGCTGATCGACGGCGCTTTACGCCACAGGTTTACTTCACCTACCACTCTAAAATTTAGAATTTTTTATGCACTGGGGACAATTGCATGCTTTTCTTGTTGGGGGTGGGGTAAATGGAAACTGAGTGTAGGGTGAAGTCTGAGTAGCCCAACTCACTATCCTCTTTTGGGGTTTTCTTGCTTGTGTTCTTTTTCCCCAAAAGACTGATTACTTTTTCTGTTAAACCGGCATGTTTATATCTTTTGTACATAGTTTAACTCTGAAGCATGATGGCTAAAATGATATCCTGAGAAAACTGGAAAATGTTGCATGACTAGGCATAGTATTTGATAATTGTGTGGCTCTAAGCATGAAATAGAATTATACCATTGCATTACCCTAAGTCTTCAATTCGAAATAGGTATGTAATAATCTGGTATAGTGATGAGATGTCAAGTGAGTGTGAGGAAACTTTAATAGTCCACTATTGGTACTGAGCTAGAACTTGCCTGGTTAGTCTTGCTAGAAGTAAGCTGTAACAGACAATTAGGAAAGGATCATAGGCCCTTATTCAAGAAAGCCCATTTCTAGCCTAAATAAAAGAAACCAAATGAAAGTTATCCTTCTTTGATCCAAATAACCTGAGCTTAAAATTAGACCTTTCTTTTTCACCCCAACTGATCTTTTCTGGGAACAATATGTTGGCGTTGGTCCCTCCTTGGACATGTGCACCTCAGCTTATACCAAAAGCATAAGTTAAGGGTGGCTAGTGCATAAACAATCTTCGTTATGGCCGTGACCCGACATTGGGTATTGTGTACCTTGACTCATGGCAAAGCCATGAGTTGAGGGTGGCTGTTTTGAGGAATTCTCTGGAAAGTGGGGTTGAAACAACAAAGGGAGAGAAAGAACAAAAGCAAAGTGACTCAAGAACTTGTTGAAAAAAAAAGAAAAAAAAAGAGAGAAAAAAAAGGAAAAGAGTCACCTACACAAATGAAGAAAGAAGGGATAATAGCAAGGTGAAAGAATGGGAGAAACTTAGCGAGATAAAGTGATAGAAAGTAGAAGGTTTAGCCGATATGTCAAGGAGTGCAAAAAATCACTAAAGTATACCTAAATATACCCTACATTACTCTGAGCCTATGTTACAAGCTAAGAAAGTCCTATCGTGATCATAAGGGTTGTATAGCGAACTTAAGGCAGTGAAAATAAGGGCAAGCTTATGGCAATAGGTATGAATGAGTGTGACTTTGTTCTGAGAGCGAGTGTTGAAAGTAATCCTTATACTCAAACTGAAATCATTGTGTGAAAAATGAGGATTTTGTTTTGAAGTGAGGACACTAGTTGCAATCCCGGAATTGTTAGCACCTCGGTGAGAAAGTGAAGAGGATAGGTGTTAGTGCATGGTGAGTCTATGTCATGTTCGAATCCCATAAAATTCAAGCCTAATAGTGATAGCATGCATAGATTTGATGAGATTAATCGGGATTCATAGCAAAATGATTGCAAAGGATAAAACATGAATTCTATTGTACAAAGATTGTGTATTGAGTCATAGTGCGTCGCTTGAGGACAAACAACAAATTTAAGTTGAGGGTGTTGATATACCATGGTTTCACGGTATAATTAATACTTTTTCCTTAAGTTTAGTGTGTCCGAAAGCCTTTTTATGCAAATTTTGATATAAGTTTCTTTTTGTTTTGCAGGATATCTGTCCAAAGCTGAATGCGGAGATTTTGAGCGAAAAAATGTAGAAGAGACCACCTACGAAGCTTATGACGGTCCGTCGTGCCTGTGACGGTCCGTAGGTGGCAGCGTAGTGCAGCTATTGAAGGAAGATGGGGAAGTCTGACCAAGTGTGGGATTACGAAGCTTGTGATGGTCCATCAAGGCTATAACGGTCCGTCCTGCAGGTTCGTCGTGAAGATCAGAGAAGTGATCCCAGTACCCAGATTCCAAGAGTTGAAGTATTTTGAAACGAAGACCCTCGACGGACCGTTGTGCCTATGACGGTCCGTCATACTTGCCGTTGAGGGGAATGAAGAGAGCAGCAGAAGAAATTACTAAGTATGGGACGACGGAGTCCATGACGGTCCGTCGCGTGGTCCGTCGACCCAGCCGCGTTTTGGCAGATTTCCAGCAATTAGAATCCTTGTTTAATTAGGTTTTGATTTTTTTTATAAATAGTTCAAAAAACCTCGTTTTTGAGGTTAGACTCTGCTAGATTAGACATCATATTATTAGACTATGTGTATTAGTGTTTGATTTTTGGAGATTCTTACAAGTGATTTTTGGTTATTTATCAAGCAATTTTTCGGACTTTATTCTTTCTCATTGAAGTAAGTGCATGAATTCTTATTTAATATATTTGAATATTGTGTTTATGGCTATGAGTAACTAAACTCCATTACTAGGGTTGTGGGAACCATAGGAAAATAATGAGATAAACCCTAGCTAAAATAACAATTCTTTCCTAGTGTCTTGCATGTATTAATAATTCTTTCGATTAGAAGTCTTTTTAACGGATGGGCAACGTTAGAAATCGCCTTAATGCTACTTGCCGGACCAAGGAGGTAGATAATAGGAAAAGAATTATTAACATAGATTTTGTGTATGCTATCTAATAGGCTAGTATTGATTAATACGAGGTAATAACTTAGTCAAATATCGAATACGATGCTTAATATGAGGTAAAAATAGGGGTTAGGAAAGCAATACACGTAGCCGGACCAAGGTGCGGAGTGAGATTTTCTAGATGCCGGACCAAGGATTTAGAAATACATAACTTATCACTTTGCATGCAAGATACTAGGAAAGAATTGTTATAGTTAGAATTATCAAGTTATGAACCTGTGGGGAACAGGTAAACCCTAGTTACTTTGATTAATTGATTATAATTCAACTTTCAAAATTTTTAAGTGTCTCCTTCAATTTCGTTAGTTATTTTTACTCATTAGGAAATACAAACCCCCCTTTTTATGTTTTTACTTTCTAAGGAAGTCATCAACTGAACAATAGTAATAACAAGTTGAAGTTAAGTCTAGACTATTTTCCTCGTGGGAACGATCCCAACCTCACTAGTTGGGTTATTTACTTGACCTGACCGCTTTACTTCTCATTTGAGAAGTAAGTTTGAGCGTATCAGTTAGTTACTACAATGAAGTTGAACACCACATTTCATCCCCAAACGGATGGTCAACCGGAGCGTATGACACAAAACCTTGAAGATATGCTTATGGAGTGCTCATTAATTTTAAAGGGAGTTGGGATAAACACTTACCTTTGGTAGAGTTTGCCTACAATAATACTTTTCATTCATCCATTTCCATGGCTCCCTACGAAGCGTTGTATGGCAGGAGGTGTAGGTATCATATAGGATAGTTTGAATTGGGTGAGCCATTACTTCTTGTTACAAAGTTGATTTATAAGACTTTGGAAAAGGTCCATATCAAAAGGAACCGGTTGCAAACGGCCTATAGTCGGCAAAAGTCTTATGCTGATCATATGAGAAGGGATTTGGAGTTTGAAGAAGGTGATAAGGTGTATTTACAAATTTCACCAACGAAAGGAGTGGTTAGATTTATCAAGAAAGGGAAATTGATCCTCGTTATGTGGGTCCCTATGAAATATTTCAAAGGGTTGGTAAGGTTGCCTATTAATTGAAACTTCCTAGTGAATTACCTTCGGTTCACCCGGTTTTCCATGTTTCAATGTTGAAAAAGTGTATCGGTAATCCCGAGTCCACTCTTCCTATTGAGGTTCTTGGTTTCAAGTATAACCTCTCTTATGAGGAAGTTCCAGTTCAAATTCTTGATAGGCAAGTCAAGAAGTTGAGGAATAAAGAAATGGTTTCCGTAAAGGTGTTAAAGAAAAATCATCTAGTTGAGGGTGCAAAATGGGAGACCGAGGATGACATGAAGTACCGTTACCCTCATTTTTTTAAGAATTAAGGTTAGTCATTCTTTTAATAATATAAATATAACTAGGGATTGAAGTTTCTTGATTTTGAGGTGAAGTTTTACACATTATGCATTTTTGAAAGAACTTACAGTGAAGTTACTGTAGTATTCCTATTAAAAACTTGAAATATTATTTTTTGCTTGTTTTGAGTTATTTTGTACTTTTTGATATGGTGAGTCTTCATGAAATGATAGGTAGAATGTTGCTAAGTTGAACTTTGTGCTAATTGGCTCATGTAATGTATGTTGAGCTTAGAGTGTTGTGAAAAGGAAATGCCTCATGATAAAGTGTTTTGAGCCTTATGTGTGGTAATATGTGTATTGATATTTGACTTATGATGAATTGATATTGTTGATTGGTTGGGCTTCTAGTCTTGAGTCTATTCCTCCCTACAAAAGAATTTTAGTGTCATTCGGGGATGAATATTCCTATAGGGGGGATAATGTAACACTTTGAAAATCCAAGACTCATTGTAAATCCTAACATAGGTGTCATAAAGTCTAAACAGTGTTCTAAGTCCATTTTTAATGAATATAGGTCATTTAGGAGATTTAAGAACTAAAACGTCCAAAACATTTGGGAAGTTTGTTCAAAGGGATGATACTGTGCCTTAGCCTACTTGACTAAGTTTTAGGAGTCGGATATGTGGGAACCTTCATGGAATGGTAATTAATGGGTGTTTTAGTTGTTCCTGGGTTAAAACGTTCGAGTACGACTACCCAAGGACCCACCAAGGGCCCTTGAGGAGGACCCCTGCAGTTTGATGCAGCACTGCCTGGCAGTGTGCACCGACGAGACAGACGACGGCCCGTGTGTGGATCGGCGAGGTGTTGATGCTAGGGTCGTCCCACACTTAGGCTGGTGGAGAAAGTCCCTTCACCTGCATGGTCCCTAATATCATTGACGGAATGCAGAACTGCATGCTACGATCCGTGTGTGGATTGACGAGGCGTCGATGCCATCGTTGTCCCACACTGACAAGATTGGCGAAAAGACTTGCCTGCACCAATCTCTTACCGGACTTATGAATGTGCAGCACGGACCGTCGGTGGACCAACGGTCCGTCGATCGAGGTCTTGTCGATGGTGTTTGCAAATTTTTGCACGTTTTAAATTAAGTTCATTTAATTAATTAAGTTGTTTAGCGATGAGTTGGAGATTAAAGAGAGACTAATTAAGTTGATTAAATCCTACTATAAATACCCTAAACCCTCATTGATCAAAACACAACTCTCAAATATACCCTCTTCCTTCTCTTTTGTTTCTTTCTCTAATTGGAAGACTCCATAGAAGCTTAGCTTGGAAGGTGAATTAAGGGCTGGAAGAGGGTGTATTCTTCATAAAAAAATTTATAAACATTAAGGTATGGGTCCTATTCACCTTTGAGATACTTTCCTCAAAGGGTTCCTTCAAAATAGATTTTCAAAAAGTTGAGTTTTCTTATGGGTTTCATTCAATTACGAAATTGAAGTTATTCATTGATTTGTTAATGAATTTTTAAGATTTTATTGAGTATATTAACATGTAATTTAACTTGTTTCTGGTAATTGTTGATGGTTTGGTCTAAATTGAAGAGTATGATTCTCTATCACTAACCCTATGTAGTGATCTTGACCTATATTGTATTATGATCATTCAATTGAGTTGGTTGTTGATTAGACTACTCTCCTATGGTGTTATTATGATTAAATTAAAATGAGTTATAGGTTTATCATGCTATTTCTTAAGATGTGATTTAGGGTTTTGAATTATAATGTGAAATTAGACCATGTACCTTGTCTCAAGTTGTAATCTAAAGATGAATTGTGTTATAGAGATACAATTTGCCTTGTTATCTTATTGGTTATCATTGTGTGATGATGTTACTCCCCAAGTTGGGTTGATTTATGGGCTGATGGTAAGACCTTGATGATAGAGTATGAGAAAGACTTGTTAAGTCTTAGAATCTCTATCTTTACTTCTAACTGTGATTAATTATTATTAAGCCATGATATTACATTAGAGTATGCCTTATACTAGGATTTATAGGGTAGTATGATGTTGAATTGAAATGTCTTGACTATGTTGTGAGGTTTATTAAGGTATATGTGCTACAAAGATGGTGAAAACTATCAATGAGCCTTAATATGTTATGAAATGCTAAAGTGTTAATCTCACTTATATGAATTGTGATGAAAGAACATATACTCATACAATTCTTATTAAGATATTGATGATTATGATTATAAAAAGGGTAGACCCTATGGCCTAAAATATGTTATTATTGACAATTAAAGGCTTAAAGATATTTCAAAAAGGGACTCTAGCTTAGGACCGAGTGAACTAGATAGAGAAGTGTCCCTTCCCACATAGGGAATGTAGGAGCACTACATTACTCTTGAGATCAGAGACTATAATGCATGGCACATATAGAGGGTCCTAACTAAATCTCCTAGTTATTGAACTATGTTGCGTTCATAGGAATACTAGCTAGTGGATTCACGTAGTTGCTATGTTTAATGTTTTGGTACTACCTTGGCAAGTAGTCCGCCTTCTTTCGGTGTAGGGTTTTATGACACACGATTCTACACTAGCTCATGTGGTCTAATGTCGGTTAGGGCAAGATGTTCCTAAAAAGGTAAAATGAATTAATGTTTTTGAACTCTAACTTGGATAACCTAAGGGGTCTAGCTTAGTCTAGGTAGGGATATGAGACTCTACCTAGACATTGCACTAGTTAGCTTTGAGGGGAGTCTTAGGAGGAGGTTCTTATATGTTTATGTTATGATAATATATGATGTATATATAATGACCATGGCACATTGTTGATACTATATATTAATTAGTTCATTTATGAATATGCCTTTGATTATAATAATAATATACGATGAAATGCAAGCCTAAATGCCATGATATGTAAAGTTGGACATTGTTCATGTTTTCTTGTTGAGGATACTTTATTGAGTAAGGTTATGGGGCTTTGCTTGGTCATTGCACTTGTTGACATGACAAAGACTTGTGAATAGTTGTCTTGCTTATTATGATATGTTTGGCTCTTATTCATTCTTGTGATATTATTCCTTGATGTTAGGGTTGTACTAAATTATGGTTTCAAATATGTAAGGATAAGTATTACTTGTTAAGATAGTAAGCATATTTGGTTGGTTGATATGACTTACTTGACTTTGCATTAAGCCCTTAAAGGTGTAACTTGGCATGTTTTAATAAAAAGTCCCTTTTTGCATGTTTTGCTTATGTATGTGCATAAGATCTCATACTTAGTACATGTACCAAACATTTTAGGTCCCGGTTGTTGAGGAGTTTTGGCAGGCGACATCATTGAAGTCTTAGATTCTTTCTTTCATCCAAGTGGGGTAGGTCCTCACTTTCGAGGGCAATGCCATCTTCTAACTTTGGATTTTTTTATGAGCTTATTAACTATATATCATTTCTTTCCTTGTTATTTGAATATTGTACTTTCGTATGACCTATACATGGTCTTGTTGAATTGATGTAAGGGCTATGCCCATATTGTGATATTCTTTTAGATGGTAAGAGATGAGATAGTCATTGATACTATTTATATATTCTTATATATGTATGTGAAATAAAAGTAGAAGGCTATGTAACCTTCCTTTACGAAGGGTCTATGTATACTCGATATGAATATATACTATGTGTATGTAGTGGTCTATGTAAAAAGTAGTGATAATGAAAGTTTAAAATTTTTCCACATTTTTCAATCTATGAATGTAACGACATGAAACTAAGAGGCTAGTCTTAGTCCTTCAAAATTACGATGACGTCGGTTATGTATAGGGGGTAAACCCGGATGTGACAATTAACCACTCATATAAAGACCCCAACCCCATTAGTCTAATTAGAACTCTCAAAACAAAACTCTCTTCCATCTCTCTTCTTACGCTCTCTAATGGAAGACACCATTGAATACCAATCTAGGGGAAGGTTATGCGGGCTGTAAATTAACCATAAATTCTTCATCAAACGTTAAGGTATGGGATAAAATTCACCTTTGATACCTCTTTTTTCAAAGGTTTCCTTCAAAGTATTTTCAAAAGTTGAGTTTTCATGTGGGTCTTTCTCAATCTCAAAAATTATGTTATGAATTGATTTGTTTATGATTTCTTTTGGATAGTACGAATATATTAAAATGTATTCTAATTTAGTTACGATATATCTTGATGGTTTGGTCTAGTTCGTAGATGATGACCCTTAACCCTTAACCTAGGTTTGATCTTTATATGAATTAGATTGTATTTGGTCAAATTGACTTGGTTATTGGTTGAATTACTATTAGATGATGTTGTTACACTAATCATCAACAAATTAGGGTGAATTTTAGTCTTTCATGCTAGTTCTTGAGAAGATGATCTAGGTTATAAAGTACATTGTGAATTGACCTAAGTATCTTATCTTAAGCTATGATCTAGTATTGAATTGTGATGTAGTGATTCTTCTAGCCTTGTTATCACGTTGGTTATTGAATTATTATGATGTTATGACCTATTGGGTTGACCTTGGTGATGAATTATGAGGGAGCCTTGGTAAGTTTTATGATCCCTATTCTTTACTTCAAATTATGATTAAGTGTGATTGAATCATAATGTTGTATTGGAGTATGCCTTGTCTTAGGTTTGATAGGGTTGGTATGATGTTGAATTGAAATCTCTTGACTATGGTTGCAAGGTTGATCAAGATATAAATGTTAAAAGGATAGTGGTGACTACCAATGTGCCTTATTATGAATGCATATGAAAATGTTCTAACCTCACTTATATGAATTGTAATGAAAGAATTTATACTCATCCAATTCTTATTGAGCTATGGTGATGATAATTATATAAGGGGTAGACCTTATGGCCTAAACTAGCTATGACTAATAATAAAGGCTTAAAGACATTTCAAAAAGGGACTCTAGCCTAGCACTGAGTGATCTTGTATGTGAGGGATGACACTTTCCCTAATAGGGAAGGTAGGGTTCACTATGCTTCTCACAGGGTGGATAGCCTCATGACCTAAATACAGTGTAGAGTGACGTTTCCAAGACGGCCCCAAGTTCCATAAACTATGTTGCCCCCATAGGAATACAAGCTAGTGGATCCACCTAGAAAGCTATGTTTACGTTTGGTTTTACTTTGGCCAGTAGACCACCTTCTATCGGTGTAAGATATTACAACACCGGATTCCATACTTAGCTCTTTTGGTCTATGTCGGTTAAGGCAAGTGTTCCTAAACTAAAACAAAGTAACAAAGTATAAACTAACTAGGGTGAGTTGAGAGGTTTGACTTAGCCTAGGAAGGGGTAAGGGACTCTACCTATGCCTTGCACTAATTTTCCTTTATGGAAACTTTAAAAGGTTGGTATTATGAATGTATATGATAATGAATGCAAAAGATGATAGAATGACGACTTTACAAGTAAATGATATTATATGATGATTGATATTCTTCTGAACATGTAGTTGGTCTATGTTGCTAAAAGTATGATGTTGTGTCCTTAAAATTTTATGTTATGTGAAGTTGAATAGTAGTCATGGTTTTTATTGGGTCATTTGATTTAGTAAGATTATGAGGCTTTGCTTGGTCATTGCACTTGTTGGCTTGATTAGGTTTCACGAGTAGTAGTCTTCCTTTATTATGATATGATGAACTCTTATCCATAGTTGTGATGTAATTACTTGATGATAGGTTTGTATTAGGCTATGGGATAAAGTATGTTGACACACATGATACTTGCTTTGACTTGATGATTATGTCTTGTTCATTGGTATGTTTTGCTTGATTGTGCATAAGGATTTCAAAGAATAAAGTAGCATGTTTTAATAAAATATCCCTTTTAGCATGATTTGATCTTATATGTGCATATGGTCTCATACTTAGTATAACTGGCATACTAACCCCATTTTCTCCCTTTTCCCCAAACATTTTAGGTTTCAATCGTTGAGGGCTCCTTGAGACAACTTTGAAGAAGGCTAGGAGTTTCTCATTATCCAAGTGGGTAGATCCTCACTTTTCGAGGGCGATGCCAAT
The DNA here is from genome assembly GCF_036512215.1 of Solanum lycopersicum. Taxonomy (NCBI): domain Eukaryota; kingdom Viridiplantae; phylum Streptophyta; class Magnoliopsida; order Solanales; family Solanaceae; genus Solanum; species Solanum lycopersicum. The sequence continues at coordinate 27,409,980 of NC_090801.1, read as the reverse complement.
ATCGAGCTTATGAATTTGTTTTATTTTTAAGACTATTATGTTCTATCTCCTTTCATTTGAGTACCGATTGTATAAAGCCTATATATGTCTCTCTTTAGATTGATGTATGGGCTATACCCAAATTACTAATCTTGTTAGATAGGTATGAGATGAGACAATCTTTAAAGACTATGTTCTAGCTTTTATATACTTATGTGCAATTAAAGTAGAAGACTAAGTCATCTTCTCATACGAAGGGTCTATGTATACTTTATATATATATATGTGTGTGTGTGTGTGTGTGTGTGTGTGAACCTCCAAGTAGAATTAAAGAAATTTTTTAAATTTTCCGCATTTTTTACCTATGAATGTAATGATGTAAACTAAGAAACTAGTCTTAGTCCTTAAAGAGTATGACAATGCCGGTTACGTCTAGGGGGTAACCCGGATGTGACATTTCCCCCCGTGCAAATACTTGTACTTCTAAATCCTTTAGACTTGAGCGTTATTGGTAGAACATCCTGATTTTAGGAATATTGTTAACACCAGTTGGTTGAATAGAGACCTTATCGCCGCAACCAATTATTTTAAAAATTTAGTCACTCAGTGGAACAACAATACCTTTGGGAATAGATTCATAAAGAAAAAAAGATTGTTATCTAGGTTAGAAGGTATTCAAAACTCCTCGTTCTACCCTACAACCTATTTCTCCAATGTTGAGAATGGGACCTTATAATTAACTATAACAGTATTCTTCATGCTGAAGAAATTTGAAATTTCACTCTCGAATAAATTGGCTCAATGAGGCTGATGCTAACACCAAATTCTTCCACCTTTCTATTATTAATCGGAGAAGAAGAAATAAAATCTCCTTATTTAAAGATGAAACAGGAAATTGGATTAACGATCATGACCTGATATTCACCTTACCTACTTTTACTTTTAACAAATTTATATATCAGAACATTGCATGTAAGACTTGAAAGCCATTCTCGAAGACCCCAAGAGCTTTCATCAATTAAACTTTTCGTCTTTGGACAAACCCCTCCAAAATAAAGAAATAGTTCAAGCAATTTTCTCCTTTTAACCATATAAAGCCCCTAACCCCGATGGGATCCATCCTTCTTTTTTTTTTTAGCAAAAGCACTGGGATATTATTTGAAATTCAGTTCTTAGGTTTAGCCATGAAATCTTTTAACTCACAAACCATTCCTTCTCCCATTAATGATACTTTGTTGTGACTTATCCATAAGTTCAAGAATGCCAACCAATTAAAGAACTTCAGGCCCATAGGGTTATGCAATACCATTTACAAAATTATCACTAAGGTTATTTCTAATAGAATAAAACCCTTCTTAGATAAACTCATTGGTCCTCAAAAATTGCACCTTCTAAAACGCCGAAGAACGTGTGACAATGCCATTCTTATTCAAGAAATTTTTCGTCACCTTCATAAAATTAAGAGCTCCAAAGGCAGTCGCATCCTTAAAATTGACCTCAAAAGGCCTTTGATCTCATCAAATAGTCCTTTATATATCGGGATCTTCTTTTCCTTAAATTACCTCTAAAAATCACTAAACTTATAATGAATTGTATTACTGCTAGTATGATATCTATCATTGTAAATGGAATAAACAATGAATATTTCTCTCCCTCACGAGGTATCCGTCAAGGAAACCCAATGTCTTCCTACATCTTTATCCTCTGCACGGAATTATCATCTATGTATATAACTCATCAAGTCAAAATTCTCAACTGGGACCCTATTAAATTATCCCCGAATAGGTCGACCCTCTCTCATCTTTTTTTGTCGACAACTTAATCCTGATTGCCCAAGAAAATCCTAAAACCATCCAGACTATTCATCGAGTGCTTACATCCTTTTGTACTCGTAAACTAATCAGTCAGTTTCTGAACATAAATCATGCTGAAAATTTTGGAAAAAATTTGGGTTTTCCCATCCTCGATACGAATCCAAAAGCTTCCCACTTCCTTTACTTCCTTGATAACTTAAATCAAAACTCTCCAGTTAGAAATTGAACTGCGTAGCCAAACGGGCCGTCTTACACTAATTAAATCAAACCTTGACGCCATTCCAGACCATACTATGCAATATTTTGTTCTTCCCAAAAACACCTATTGAGCTATTGAGAAGATCCATAGATTTCTAATGTGGGACTACTACGGACAAAAGAAAGCTTCATTACATAAACTAGGAGACAGTCAATCTTCCTAAACATGAAGGTGGTATTGGTCTTTTATACCTTTCTCGTATAGCTAGTCTGTCGTGGAGATTGCTAACCAACCATAATTCATTATGGACTCGTACGCTAACTAAAAGTATAGCGCTAGTGCTTCCAGGTCCTCTAATTCCTTTATCTGGAAGAATATTGTGAAAGGGGCACAATTATGTGGCCAAGGTATAGCTTGGACAGTAGGTACAACTAAAATCATTGACTTATGGACGCATATATGGATTCCACATACTTCTCCCCTTAGATCTCTTATTCAAGGGCCTTTGAATCGTACTGAGTAAATCATCAAGTTAAATAATTTCTGGAAGGGCTGATGGCACTGAGACAGACTCTCCTTGTCCATCTCTGAGGATATTAGGAATAAGGCCCACAATGTACGTTTGTGGGATAACTGTAATGACATGACTTATTAGTTCCTTCAGTTCAATGGCATGTTCTTTACAAAAACTGCTCGAGCGCTTCTTGAACCTCATAATACTCCCACAAATAAATTTCATTGGATCTAGACTCTCAATTATATACCCAAGATAAAGTTTTTCTTATGTTTATTCTCCCATAATAGACTCGACAAATTTGTATATTCATCGCTTAGGTGTAACCACAAACTCATCCTGCCCTCTTTGCCATAGTGGGGAGGAATCCATCGAGCATATCCTTTGTAAGGACCCCAAAATGAATTAGGTGAAATCTAGAGACCAACATGTGTGTTTTTCATGAGTTAATAAAGTCTTACAATTATGAATATACGTGTTTGAAGTCTAACTGAATTGTTTGGAAGAATTTGGAAGAGAACCGTCCAAGATGTTCGTAAGCTATTCTAAGTTCAACTAGTGTGTCGTAGTGTTTTGTTGTGGAGTTTTGGGGGTATGGTATGAAGGTGAAATTGAGTATTTATGGTTCCTACACATAAAATGACATATAACGGTTCAAAATGTTTGAGTACGACAACCCGAGGACAACCTTAAGAATCCCCAAAAAGGACCCAAACGTACGCCAAGAAAGCTTCCATAAAGCCTAGATATGGAGGCTGTTGCGCGTTGCGCAGCCAGCACTCAGAGGGCAAATTTTACCCTACGATGCGGGGGAAATAGCAAACCATTATGTATTAAATTAATTCCTATAACCAATATGTGGAGGTGACCCCGTGATGCGCAGTGAGTTCCCAGATTCGGTCGCGTAATTCTTAAGTAAAATTAGAATTGGTTAAATGGTCCAATAGGTGCAGTGGATTTTTGGGAACTTTAGGGAGTAATTATTGGCAGTTATTTTAGGTGTTTGAAGTTTATTTAAGCATTAAAATAACAATTTAGACTCTAGACTCCAAATCAAAACCTCTCCCTCTCTAAAACTCTCTCAAGAACACCATTGAAGGAGAAAGAAATTGGAGGCAACTTTTAGGATGAAATTCACCAATGTTTCAAGATGGGTTTAAGTCTTTAATCTATGGTATGTGAAGCTTATTCATCCATGTATTCTTTCATCCATGGAGTCTCCCTATTTTCCCCTAATTGTGAATTTAAAATACCCCAATCTAGAGAGGGTTGTGATAGCATTGTGGGTAAGGCTTGATTGTGATCCCAATATAGTGGTTAGAATTCAATTATGTTCATATGATGATTATGTGATGTTCCAATTAGGTTTTCTTGGTGAATTGTAGTATTTGATGTTGAAGGTGGTCATGGTGATTTTAGGCCATTAGAGGCAAGATGAAGGTTCTAAGGTGATATTCTTTATTCAATTGTATTACATGCTAATTGATCATGATTGAATGACCTAGATATGAATTTAACTAGTCCTAATTTAATAAGATGGTCTTGACTTGTAAAGGTTGAATTGAAGCTATGTGATCATGTATGCCTAGACATACCTTCTAATGATCAAATTGAATGAATTAACTTGTAATTTGATATGGATCATGATAGATTGAAGTTGATAATCAACTATAGGGATAGTATTTTTTTATTATAGGGATTTAGGGGTGAATTCTTTATGAAAGGATTGTGATAATGTTTTCTTCTCTCCAACACTTAGCCATGAACAAGTAGGGTAATCAAGTTCTCTCACATAGATGGATGCTAAGTTTACCTAATAACTTATAATAGATTGAAGTTGTATTGAATAAGCCTTTTCTTGTTTGGTTGACTTGGTAAGATAAGACCAAAGTGTGTTAGCTTGAGATTCTAGGTCTCATGATAGCTTGAGATGCTAGGTCTCATGATAGCTTGAGGTGATAAATCTCATGATAGCTTGGGATGGAGGAAGTAAGCTCTCTCATGTTTATCTTGGTCATGTGTAAAATGGATGCTTGATCATGATAGCCTGGGAATGGTGGTTCTCATGATAGCTTAGGATTGAGTAGTGAAACTCTCCTAAGAATAGCTTGAAGTATCATGAATAGAGTGCCTTCATGATAACTTGACTTGGTTAGGCCTAAACCATTTCATGACAGCTTTAGGGGAAAGGCCTACACTTTCCTATTGTTAGCTTGACTTGCATGCTAGGTGAATTTTGTGATAGCTTGTCTTGCATGCAAGGTGCATTACATGAAATAGCTTGGGAGTAGTTTTTCATGATAGCTTAGCGTTGAAGATTCATGATCCCCTATGATTCGATTGAATCTACATGATTGGTTGCATGATGGTTAGGTTGGGTGTTTCTTTCCTTAGTTATCTTGGATTAGGTTGGTCTGGATGATTACTTAGTGTGGATGGTAGTATGGTATGCTATCCATACATGGGACTAGTATGACTTGAATATACTTATGACATGTCCCCTATGATATGTATGTTAAGCTTGGATAGTCACTATAGATGCATTATATGACATGATTGACTTAAGATGATAGTTCCTTGTCAATATGAAGTAGATTTATTAGATACTCCTAAATAAAAATTAAAGGGAATATGTTTACTTCGAGGCATGCGTAGTGTGTGAGGTATAATGGGATGCTTCACATGCATTACACAAGTATGCTCTGAGGTGGCCTAGGGGCATAGTGCTCACATGTTATGATGAACTTAAGGTATTAATTATGAGAGTAGATTAAAATCAAGGATGACCAAAGAGAGGTACTTAGGTTTGGGTGTAGTATGAGATGCTACCTTAGCCTTGCACAAGTATACTTGGAGGTGGCTAGTGAAGTAGTTCATTTGAGTAAGAAGGACAATGAGTTAAGTATGAACTCTTATATACTTTATGATGCTTTATTATGCTTATGATATTCATGTTATGCTTATGCCTTTATATCTTATGATTATGTTTATTGTTGACCAACCCTTTGAGATATCTTATGTTCGGTATGATAGTTTCCATACTTGGTACATTTCATAATAACACATATTTTCCTTACATTCTAATCCAATGTAGGGCCTTGAGGACATTGAGTTGATGTGAAGGGTGTAATTTCCAAGACCTGTCAAGAATTGAAGATTGGTGAGTCCTCATAGAATTCGAGGACATCACTGATCATTGTTGTCAATCTGTGTAATGAAAATCACAAATTACTGGTTGTAATAAATCATTCAGAAACACGAAGTAACTGAGATTTTTAGAACCAGTAAATAAGATGAACAGAAATTTATTCGTAAAAAATAATTGAATCTCTAAAACTTACCAGAATCTGGAATACTCTTTTTGATTATTTAGGAAGAAAATCAGGTCCACTGAATTCACAGTGTCCCTTTAAGGAAATTATTTCCCTCTAGTATCCAAGGTTTGATTTGGAATATAACCTCCCAGGGTAAAATGATCTTAATCAGTAGAGTATAGATACCAAAAACTCTATTGTCAGCGAATCAATCCACAACAGGAAAGTACACGAATAAATATGTGTATTAAAGAAGAAGGAAGATTAGAAAATTCATTGAGAAATATTCTGAAGACTGAATGGTATTTGTAGGCATGAAGAATATTTTCTGAAAGGTTGCAACCCTTTCAGAATTGACACGACCATTAATGAAAGGTTGCAAACTTTCAAATGGTATTGACTGTTCCTGAAAGTTGCAACCTTTCAGAATAGTCATGGAGGGAATTTTCAAATATAACAAAAATTAAACGGGTCACACGGGCGGATTCGACTCGGGTCAGGTTAACTAAAACGTTGAAAATATTTCGGTTAACTTCTGTTATAAACTAATCAATTGAAAATAATTTTTGGCCATTTAATTAATTAAATAAATAATTAAAATAAATTTATCCAAAAAATTATCTCTCGATCGATCATTTCCCAAAGGCAAAGCCAAAGCCAAAGCCGAAGCCAAAGCCAAAGCCGAAGCCGTAGACGAAGCCGAAGCCGTAGACGAAGCCGAAGCCGAAGTCGAAGCGAGCGAGCGACGACGATGACGGCACGAGGGGGGTCCCTCTTTCCAACCCTTTTAACAATTACTAGGAGCATTTATTTATTTAAACTCTCTTATTTTCATTTCCATTACCAATGAGGGACAATTGCCTTTTTTATTAAAGCATTAGAGGACTTTTCAAGTTCCCAACCTTTCAAGTTCTAAACTTTTAAAATTACTCTCCTTCCCTCTATTTCCCATCAATTCTTGCTACATACCCAACGATCCCCCTCATTGATGGAGTATAGTGATAACATAGGAATGCACGGACAATTGTGTACTATAAAAGCAAGGATTAATTGCATCTGGAAAAGTAGGTTTTCCCTTGGACTTTCCGTAGTGAGCATATGTCGGATATATTCGGTCAATCAGTAGATGTGATATATTTGAACCGTCGAACTTTGGTGTATACCTAGACAACCATGTGTCACACAATTACCCCTTTACTATTTATGATTCTTATGGTTGTGTTCGTTTCAGCCATGAACACCTCCTAGTTTCATGAGTGTATATAGAATAGGCTTTAGAAATAAAATTCTCTTTGAAGCGGCTTCCACTTCACACTCACATAGGTGATTTATAACCGTGTCATCTCGTAGATACACTATTTGGTCTAAATCTACTAATGTAACGACCTGTTTAGTCGTTTTGAGCAGCAGATTTTATTTCTGGAAAAATAGGCTGAGGCGACGGAACCCACGACGGACCGTCATGGGCACGACGGACCGTCGAGGGGTCTCGTTTCAAAATACTTAGAAAATCTGAAATATGGTACTGAAAATCGACTCTCTGAACTTCGTGACGGAATGGCAGGACGGACCGTCACAGGCGTGACGGACCGTCACAGAGCCTTCAGTGAAAATCCATTCTCTGAACCTTGCGACGACCTGCAGGACGGACCGTCGCAGGCACGACGGGCCGTCACAGGTTGCGTAATCCCAGTCTCGGTCGGATTTTTTTACACGTTTTAAGGGCCGTTTTGGACTATTCCTACTTTAATTATAAAGTTAGAGGGTTAATGTTAATAAGTCTAATTACTTGGGGGTTAAAAGAGGTAACCTTAAGTTAATTAGTGGGTTATTATTGTCATCTTTTATTCTTAATTATATACTAATTAGGGTAAAAGAAAGAGGGTTTGAATAAAGAAAATAGAAAGAACAAGAGAGAGAGGGAGAATCGAACGAGAGAAAAGGGAAACGAAGAGGATAGGAAAGGTCTTGAGGAATTGCTTGCTTGATCACGAAATCTTCGGTGGAGGTAGGTTATGGTTTCTCTTACGATATTCGTAGTAAACTCTTAATAGCGAATGATATGTATTGATAATATTGTAAACCCTGCTATGTGCTTAATCATATGCTTGCATGAATGTAATTATATAATTGTGATTATATAAGCATGATGAAGTTATTGAATCCCAAATCTTGCAAAACCCTAATCTACTTTGTTAATGATGATGCTTGGTATAAAAGAAGGCTTGATAAACGAAAGTAGTGAGATTAGGGGATCGGGTGCCACGTTCTGGTACCAGGATAGTATATGAGGATCGGAGTGTCACGTTCCGACACCAGGATAGAATATGGATCGGGTGCCACGTTCCGGTACCAGGATAGTATATGAGGATCGGAGTGTCACGTTTCGACACCAGGATAGTATATGGATCGGGTTCCACGTTCCGGTACCAGGATAGAATATGGATCGGGTGTCACGTTCCGACACCAGGATAGAATGAGGATCGGAGTGTCACGTTCCGACACCAGGATAGTATATTGAGGAGCGGAGTGTCACGTACCGACACGAGAGGAATAAAGATAATGAATCTTGAAATATGTTAATATATTCAATCTAATGAACCTAATTCCAAAATGAGTATGATGAGGAGGCGTGAGTCCTCATTGATGAGCTTGGTGTTGTATCCAAGGGTTATGGTTATTGAAAATGCTGCATGTTAAGGACATTAGTTGATTTTATGATATTATCTGGTATATACTGTTTTCTATTTTGAGTTGACCGATGATATCTACTCAGTACCCGTGTTTTGTACTGACCCCTACTTTTATGTTTTCTTCTTTGTTATTTGTGGAGTGCAGCAAACGTGTCATCGTCTTCAACTCAACCGCAACTCTTGCCAGTCTTCGTCACACCGGATCTTCAGGGTGAGCTAACGCTTCTAGCTTGGACTGGATCTTCTCCTTCATGTCTTGATGCCTTGAACTCCCGGCATGGACTAGCTTTTATTTGTTTTAGCTTCTTAGAATACTCTTAGTTTAGTAATTTGATCATAGATGTTCTTGTGGTGATGACTTCCAGGTTTTGGGAATAATAATAGTTATTGATTTTATTAATAAGTTAAGTCTTCCTACTTTCTGTTGATATTATATTGAAATGTTAAGGTTTAGATTGGTTGGTTCGCTCACATAGGAGGGTAAGTGTGGGTGCCAGTCGCGGCCCGAATTTGGGTCGTGACAAACTTGGTATCAGAGCATTAGGTTCGTTGGTCTCATCACACAAGAACAAGTCTAGTAGAGTCTTAAGGAACGGTAGGGGGACGCCTTTACTTTTCCTTGAGAGGCTATAAGACTTTTGGAAAATTCCATTCTTTCATTCTTTCTTTCGTGTTATTACTTGGGTCCAATTGGTATCTAGGTTATACAAATTGGTATCTGACCATCTTCACTCTATTTCGCAGATGGTTAGAACTAGAGCAACGACTACGCCAACACTAACACCAGCACCAGCGGGATAGGATGCGTCTGAGCCAGCCACTGGGGCTGTAGCTCGAGGAAGAGCAGCGGCAAGAGGTCGTGGTAGAGGTCGTGGGAGGGCGTCCTCTAGGGGAAGAGGACAAGCACCTAGCCCATCTGATACTAGGGCGATGACTCCTCCACCAACTGAAGAAGTAATAAGAGAAGGGGAGGATGGGGAAAATGAACAAGTGCAGAATGAGGGATTGCCACCCCAGCCTACCCCAGAGATGATAAATCAGGTGCTCGCTTATCTTAGTGGGTTGTCCGATCAGGGTCAGGCACCTCCAGTGTTTTCTGCACCAACACCTCCGGTTTCAGAGGTACAACATGCAGCCACTATGGCTCCTCGTATGGATGCCTCATTGGACATAGGCACGTTTCCACGTCTGACTACTGGGCCTATAATGACAAATGATCAGCATGAACTTTTCAGTAAGTTCTTGAAATTGAAACCTCCAGTCTTCAAGGGTGCGGAATCTGAGGATGCTTACGATTTTCTGGTTGACTGTCATGAGCTACTACACAATATGGGTATAGTAGAACGGTTTGGTGTTGAGTTCGTGAGTTATCAGTTTCAAGGGAACGCCAAAATGTGGTGGCGGTCGCATGTTGAGTGTCAACCAACAGAGGCACCACCTATGACTTGGGCCTCATTCTCTAGCTTGTTTATGGAGAAGTATATCCCCCGAACTTTGAGGGATAGGAAAAGGGATGAGTTCTTGAGACTAGAGCAAGGTAGGATGTCGGTCAATGCATATGAGGCTAAGTTTCGTGCACTATCCCGGTATGCCACCCAACTATGTTTCAGTGCACAAGAGCGGATTTGCCGGTTTGTGAAGGGGTTGAGGTCAGAGTTGCGGATTTCGGCCTTACAGGTAGCGGCTACGGCAAAATCCTTCCAAGAAGTGATAGACTTCGTGATAGAGGTGGAAGGAGTGAAGCCCGATGACTTCACCTCGACATCGACATCAAAAAGGTTTCTAAAGGGAGGTGAGTTTAATGGTTCTTACCCTAGAGGACAGGGTTCCGGAGGTTACTCAGTCCGACCGATTCAGTCTTCAGTACAGACTGTAGTTGGGGGTCCACCTCAGACCGGTCAACACTTCCCTGAGAGACCTATGCATGAACCCAGAGAGTGCTATGGATGTGGGGAGATTGGACATATTAAGAGATATTGTCCAAAACCGAGTTACCAACCCCCAATAGCTAGAGGTAGAGGTGGTTATGGAAGAGGCCGTCATTCTGGAGGACGCGGTGGTTGAGGTAATGGTGGTCACCAAAACGGCCGGGGTGATGGGCAAACTGGAGCCACTACATCACAACATGGTAGGGGCAACGGACAGACAAGTAATGGGGCCCATTGCTACGCTTTTCCTGGGAGATCTGAAGCGGAGACATCAGATGCTGTCATCACAGGTAATCTTTTGATTTGTGATTGCATGGCTTCTGTATTGTTTGATCCTGGATCCATATTTTCTTATTTATCTTCCTCATTTTCTAATGGTCTAAATTTACGTTGTGAATTACTTGACATGCCTATTCGTGTTGCTACTCCGGTGGGTGAGTCTGTGGTAGTTGAAAAGGTATATAGGTCTTGTTTGGTGAACTTTGTGGGGATCAACATTTATGTAGATTTGGTTATCTTAGAAATGGTTGATTTTGATGTAATTCTGGGTATGACTTGGCTTTCTCTGCAATTTGCGATCTTGGATTGTAATGCTAAAACTGTGACGTTAGCCAAGCCTGGGACAGATCCTTTAGTGTGGGAGGGTGACTACACTTCCAACCCGGTGCGTATCATCTCCTTTCTTCGTGCTAAGAAAATGATTAGTAAAGGATGTTTAGCTTTCTTGGCACTTCTCAAGGATGACACTACCCAAGTACCTTCGATCGAATCGGTTTCAGTGGTCCGTGAGTTTCTGGATGTGTTCCCTGCAGATCTTCCTGGTATGCCACCGGATAGGGATATTGACTTCTGTATTGATCTTGAACCGGGTACTCGCCCCATTTCTATACCCCCTTATAGAATGGCTCCCGTGGAGTTAAGAGAGTTAAAGGCACAACTTCAAGAGTTATTGAACAAAGGCTTTATTAGACCAAGTGCATCCCCTTGGGGTGCTCCGGTTTTGTTTGTGAAGAAGAAGGATGGGAGTTTTCGGATGTGCATAGACTACCGGCAGTTGAACAAGGTAACCATAAAGAACAAGTATCCTCTTCCTCGCATTGATGACTTGTTCGATCAGTTACAAGGTGCTTGTGTCTTCTCTAAGATTGACTTGAGATCCGGTTATCATCAATTGAAAATACGGGCAACGGATGTGCCAAAGAATGCTTTTCGAACTAGGTATGGGCATTATGAATTTGTGGTAATGTCTTTTGGTCTTACGAATGCCCCTGTTGCGTTCATGAGTTTGATGAACAGGATTTTCGAGCCATATCTGGATCTCTTTGTGATCGTATTTATTGATGATATATTGATATACTCCAAGAGTAAGAAGGAACATGAGGAGCATTTGAGAATGGTGTTAGAGTTATTGAGGAAGAAGAAGCTTTATGCCAAATTCTCCAAGTGTGAGTTTTGGCTAGATTCAGTGTCCTTCTTGGAACACGTGGTCTCTAAGGAGGGAGTGATGGTGGATCCATCTAAGATTGAGACAGTAAAGAATTGGGTAAGACCTACTAATGTGTCGGAAATACGGAGCTTTGTTGGGTTAGCTAGCTACTACCGTCGATTTGTCAAGGGATTCTCTTCTATTGCTTCCCAACTGACGAACTTGACTAAACAAAATGTTCCATTTGTATGGTTGGATGAGTGTGAAGAAAGCTTTCAGAAGCTCAAGACTTTGTTGACTACCGCACCCATTCTCACCTTGCCCATAGAGGGTAAGAACTTCATTGTTTATTGTGATGCCTCCTATTCTGGTTTAGGTGCAGTACTAATGCAAGAGAAGAATGTGATTGCTTATGCTTCGAGGCAATTAAAAGTGCATGAACGAAACTATCCAACTCATGATTTGGAATTGGCTGCGGTAGTGTTCGCATTAAAGCAATGGAGACACTATTTATATGGGGTTAAGTGTGAGGTCTACACGGATCATCATAGCCTTCAGTATGTCTTTAGTATTTGAACTTGAGACAGAGGAGATGGATGGAGCTACTAAAGGACTACGATATAACTATCTTGTATCATCCGGAAAAGGCTAATGTTGTGGCAGATGCTTTAAGTAGAAAGGCGGGAAGCATGGGAAGTCTAGCTCACTTGCAAGCTTCTAGACACCCATTGGCTAGAGAGGTCCAGACTCTAGCTAATGACTTGATGAGATTAGAAGTAAATGAGAAGGGAGGATTTTTGGCTTCTGTGGAGGCAAGATCTTCCTTTCTTGACAAGATTAAGGGAAGACAGTCTGATGATGAGAAACTGCGCAGAATCCAAGATAAGGTATTGCGAGGAGAGGCTAAGGAAGCACAAATCGATGAGAAAGGTGTTTTGAGGATCAAGGGAAGGGTATGTGTACCCCGCGTTGATGATTTGATCAACACTATTCTGACAGAGGCTCATAGTTCAAGGTATTCGATATATCCGGGTGCAACCAAGATGTACCGTGACCTAAAGCAACACTTTTGGTGGAGCAGAATGAAGCGTGATATTGTGGATTTTATTGCCAAATGTCCAAACTGTCAACAAGTAAAGTATGAACACCAAAGGCCCGGAGGAACACTTCAGAGAATGCCCATTCCGGAATGGAAATGGGAGAGAATCGCAATGGACTTCATGGTTGGTCTTCCAAAGACGATGGGTAAGTACGATTCCATCTGGGTAATTGTTGATAGGTTAACTAAGTCTGCTCACTTCATTCCGGTCAAGGTGACTTACAATGCAGAGAAGTTAGCCAAACTTTACATCTCGGAAGTGGTGCGATTGCATGGGGTTCCACTCTCCATTATATCAGAAAGAGGTACGCAGTTTACTTCTATGTTTTGGAAAACATTGCATGCGGAATTAGGTACTAGGTTGGACCTTAGTACTGCGTTCCATCCTCAGACCGATGGTCAATCTGAGCGAACAATTCAAGTGTTGGAGGATATGTTTCGTGCATGTGTGATAGAATTTGGTGGTCATTGGGATAGCTTCTTACCCTTAGCAGAGTTCTCCTACAACAATAGCTATCACTCAAGCATTGATATGGCCCCATTTGAGGCACTATATGGGAGAAGATGTAGGTCTCCCATTGGTTGGTTTGATGCATTCGAGGTTAGACCTTGGGGTACTGATCTTTTGAGGGATTCGATAGAGAAAGTGAAATCTATTCAAGAAAAGCTTCTAGCGGCGCAAAGTAGGCAAAAACAATATGCAGATCGAAAGGTTAGAGACTTAGAGTTCATGGAGGGTGAACAAGTCTTGCTAAAATTTTCGCCCATGAAAGGGGTGATGCAGTTTTATAAAAGGGGTAAGCTGAGTCCAAGGTATATTGGACCATTTAAAATACTTAAACGAGTAGGGGAGGTGGCTTATGAGTTAGCCTTGCCTCCAGGGCTGTCCGGAGTGCATCCGGTATTCCATGTGTCTATGTTGAAAAGATACCATGGGGATGGAAACTATATTAGTTGGGATTCAGTCTTGTTGAGGAAAATTTGACTAATGAGGAGGAGCCTGTTGCCATTCTAGATAGAGAAATTCGCAAGTTGAGATCAAGGGAGATTGCATCTATCAAAGTTCAATGGAAGAATCGACCCGTTGAAGAAGCCACTTGGGAGAAAGAGGCTGATATGCGAGAAAGATACCCACATATGTTTACAGATTCAGGTACTCCTTTTCGCCCTTGTTTTCCTTCTTGTGATCGTTTGGGGACGAACGATGGGTAAATTGGTATCTATTGTAACGACCTGTTTAGTCATTTTGAGCAGCAAATTTTATTTCTGGAAAAACAGGCTGAGGCGACGGAACCCACGGCAGACCGTCATGGGCAAGACGGACCGTCGAGGGGTCTCATTTCAAAATACTTAGAAAATCTGAAATTGGGTACTGAAAAGCGACTCTCTGAACTTCGTGACGGAATGGCAGGACGGACCGTCACAGGCGTGACGGACCGTCACAGGCGTGACGGACCGTCACAGAGCCTTCAGTGAAAATCCATTCTCTGAACCTTGCGACGACCTGCAGGACGGACCATCGCAGGCACGATGGGCCGTCGCAGGTTGCGTAATCCCAGTCTGGGTCGGATTTCTTTACACGTTTTAAGGGACGTTTTGGACTATTCCTACTTTAATTATAAAGTTAGAGGGTTAATGTTAATAAGTCTAATTACTTGGGGGTTAAAAGAGGTAACCTTAAGTTAATTAGTGGGTTATTATTGTCATCTTTTATTCTTAATTATATACTAATTAGGGTAAAAGAAAGAGGGTTTGAATAAAGAAAATAGAAAGAACAAGAGAGAGAGGGAGAATCGAACGAGAGAAAAGGGAAACGAAGAGGATAGCAAAGGTCTTGAGGAATTGCTTGCTTGATCACGAAATCTTCGGTGGAGGTAGGTTATGGTTTCTGTTACGATATTCGTAGTAAACTCTTAATAGTGAATGATATGTATTGATAATATTGTAAACCCTGCTATGTGCTTAATCGTATGCTTGCATGAATGTAATTATATAATTGTGATTATATAAGCATGATGAAATTATTGAATCCCAAATCTTGCAAAACCCTAATCTACTTTGTTAATGATGATGCCTTGGTATAAAAGAAGGCTTGATAAACGAAAGTAGTGAGATTAGGGGATCGGGTGCCACGTTCCGGTACCAGGATAGTATATGAGGATCGGAGTGTCACGTTCCGACACCAGGATAGAATATGGATCGGGTGCCACGTTCCGGTACCAGGATAATATATGAGGATCGGAGTGTCACGTTCCGACACCAGGATAGTATATGGATCGGGTGCCACGTTCTGGTACCAGGATAGAATATGGATCGGGTGTCACGTTCCGACACCAGGATAGAATGAGGATCGGAGTGTCACGTTCCAACACCAGGATAGTATATTGAGGAGCGGAGTGTCACGTACCGACACGAGAGAAATAAAGATAATGAATCTTGAAAGATGTTAATATATTCAATCTAATGAACCTAATTCCCAAATGATTATGATGAGGAGGCGTAAGTCCTCATTGATGAGATTAGTGTTGTAACCAAGGGTTATGGTAATTGAAAATGCTACATGTTAAGGACATTAGTTGATTTTATGATATTATCTGGTATATACTGTTTTCTATTTTGAGTTGTCCGATGATATCTACCCAGTACCCGTGTTTTGTACTGACCCCTTCTTTTATGTTTTCTTCTTTGTTATTTGTGGAGTTCAGCAAACGTGCCATCGTCTTTAACTCAACCGCAACTCTAGCCAGTCTTCGTCACACCGGATCTTCAGGGTGAGCTAACGCTTCTAGCTTGGACTAGATCTTCTCCTTCATGTCTTGATGCCATGAACTCCCGGCATGGACTAGCTTTTATTTGTTTTAGCTTCTTAGAATACTGTTAGTTTAGTAATTTGATCATAGATGTTCTTGTGGTTATGACTTCCAGGTTTTGGGAATAATAATAGTTATTGATTTTATTAATGAGTTAAGTCTTCCGCATTACTTTCTGTTGATATTATATTGAAATGTTAAGGTTTATATTGGTTGGTTCGCTCACATAGGAGGGTAAGTGTGGGTGCCAGTCGCGGCCCGGATTTGGGTCGTGACAACTAAAATTAGCAAATCATTAAAAACTTTAAGCTTTATTACCTCATTAACAAGCCTTAATGTCTTAACCATTTCCTGAACATTGTCTTCATCATGAGAATGAATTGAGTTAATTGATAATGTCGAACTGTCAGCCACAACTTTGGTTTTCTCCTTGAATCTAGCTCTTGGGATCTCCAGTATGCTAGATAGAGTTACCGTCATGCTGACTTGTCCTAAGTCGTAAACCCATTCCTTTAGATGATCTTTCAACTGCCTCTCTCACTAGGCCTTTCGTTACTTGATTTGACACATTATCACTTGACTTTACATAGTCAATTGTGCTAATTCCACTAGAGAACAGTTGTGTTATGGTGTTATGTCTACGTCGTATATGACGAGACTTCCCGTTGTACATAACGCTCCCTGCCCTACCTATTGCTGCTTGACTATCGCAACGTATGCAAATCGGTCCAACAGGTTTGGGCCAGAATGGAATATCCTCTAGGAAATTCCGGAGCCATTCCGCTTCTTCACCAACCTTATCCAAAGCAATGAATTTAGATTCCATTGTGGAGCGAGCAATACATGTCTGTTTGGACGATTTCCAAGAGACAGCTCCTCCACAAAGTATGAATACATAACCACTTGTGGATATTACATCATTTGACCCGGTGATCCAATTTGCATTACTATATCCTTCAATCACAGCAGGATATTTATTATAATGCAAATCATAATGTTGTGTCCATTTTAGATAATCCAACACACGTTTCATAGCCATCCAGTGAGTTTGATTCGGATTGCTAGTTTAACGACTCAGTTTACTAATAGCACATGTTATATCTGGTCGTGTGCAATTCATAATATACATCAAACTTCCCAACACTCTGGCATATTCCAATTGAGAGTCACTTTGACCTTCATTCTTTTTAAATGTACAACTTAAATCAATTGGAGTTTTGACTACATTGAAATTCAAGTAATTGAACTTATCCAATACTTTTTCAATATAATGAGATTGAGATAATGCTAGTCCCTGGGGATTTTTGATAATCCTGACCCCTAAGATCAAATCAGCAACTCCTAAGTCTTTCATATTGAACTTGCTGGACAACATACGGTTAGTAGCATTTATAACATCAATTTCTTTACTCATTATTAACATGTCATCAACATACAAACAAACAATGACTTCATGATTCATAACATTTTTAATGTAAACAAATTTATCAATTCGTTAATCTTGAATCTATTTGCCAACATTATTTGATCAAATTAAGCATGCCATTGTTTGGGTGCTTTCTTGAGTCCATAAAGTGACTTCACAAGTCTGCACACTTTCTTTTCTTTACCAGGAACTATAAACCCTTCAGGTTGTTCCATGTAAATTTCTTCCTCTAACTCTCCATTTAAGAAGGCTATCTTAACATCCATTTGGTGGATTCTAAGATCATGCACTGCTGCTAGTGCTATTAACATCGTAATTGATGTTATCCTTGTTACTGGAGAGTATGTGTCAAAGTAGTCCAGACCTTCCTTTTGTCTGTACCCTTTGACTACCAGTCTATCCTTATATTTGTCAATAGTCCCATCAAGTTTCTTTTTCCTTTTAAAGATCCACTTTGCTCCTAAAGGTTTATTTCCTAGAGGAAGATCAGTCAATTCACAAGTGTGATAGCTTAAAATTGATTCAATCTCACTATTGACTGCTTCTTTCCAATAAGTTGACTCTGACGAAGACATAGCTGCTTTAAATGTTTCAGGCTCTTTTTCAAGCAATAGTGCTACAAAATCTGGTCCGAAAGAAACAGATTTTTGTTGTCGAGTACTTCGGCTAGGTTCCTCACTAGTTGATATATTTTCCATTGATTCTTCTCGTGGTTGTTTAGGTCTTCCACTTGTTGACTCACTTGCAGTTTTATATCGATAAATGTTTTCAAAAAACTCTGCATTAACTGATTCAATTATCGTATTAAAATAAATCTCAGGATTATCTGATCTGTGAACCAAAAATTGACAGGCTTTACTATTCACAACATACCCAATAAAGACACAATCTATTATTTTGGGTCGAATTATAACCCTCTTAGGTAAAGGAACCTCTACCTTGGCTAAACACCCCCACACTTTGAAATATTTCAAGTTGGGTTTTCTTCCTTTCCACAACTCATATGGAATTGATTGTGTTTTTCGATGGGGTACTCTATTGAGTATTTTATTAGCTGTAAGGATGACTTCCCCCCAAAGATTTCGTGGTGAACCAGAATTGATCACTAAGGCATTCATCATTTCCTTTAATGTTCTGTTCTTCTGTTCTGCCAAACCATTTGACTGTGATGTATAAGGTGCAGTAGGTTGATGCATAATACCATATTCCAAACATATCTCTGCAAAAGGAGATTCATATTCTCCACCCCTATCGCTCCGAATCATTTTTATCTTTAGATTCAATTGATTTTCCACTTCATTTTTGTATTGCTTAAATGCATCAATTGCTTCATCCTTACTATTAAGAAAATATACATAACAAAATCGAGTGCAGTCATCAATAAAAGTTATAAAATACTTTTCCACCACGAGATGGTGTTGACTTAATATCGCATATATCTGTGTGAATTAAGTCTAAAGTTTTTGAATTTCTTTCAACAGACTTGTAAGGATGTTTAACAAACTTACTTTCCACACAAATTTCGCATTTCAACTTATCGCATTTAAAATCAGGCAATACTTTTAGATTAACCAATTTTCGCAACAATTTGTAACTTACATGTCCCAAACGGGCATGCCATAAATCACTTAACTCCAATAAGTAAACAGAAGCATAATTTTTATTAATACTGTCAACAACCATCACATTTAGTTTGAAAAGACCCTCATTGAGGTAGCCCTTTCCTATGAACATTTCATTCTTACTTATTACAGCTTTATCACTAACTAGGACACACTTAAACCCGTTCTTAACGAGTAGTGCAGCAGAAATTAAATTCATCCTAATAGTAGGGACATGGAGAACATTGTTCAAAGTCAACACTTTGCCGGATGTCATTTTCAACATTACTTTCCCAGTTCCTGCACTCTTTGTTGTTGCTGTGTTTCCCATGAATAAATCTTCATTGTACTCAGCAGGAGTGTACGTTGTAGAGGCTTCTTACGCAGAGCAAATATGTCTAGTGGCACCTGAGTCGAGAAACCACTCCTTGGGATTTCCAACTAAGTTACACTCCGATATCATTGCACACAAGTCATCTGCATCTTCCATCTTTTCCAAGATGTTTGCTTGACTTTTGCCTTTGCCTTTGTTTTTGTCCTTTCTTGGAGCATGACAATCAGAAGATCTATGACCAACCTTGCCACAATTATAACAGTTGCCTTTGAATTTTTTTCTGGCCTGTTCTGACTTTTGCCCGTTGGACTTCTTTCTCTTTTGTCTTTAGTAGGTGCTTCTTCAACAATATTAACTCCAATGATTGTTGAACTCTTACGCGACTTCTTTTCGGTATTTCTATTATCTTGCTCAATCTTGAGCCGAACCACAAGATCTTCAAGCTTCATTTCTTTGCGCATGTGCTTTAGATAATTCTTAAAATCGTTCCACGAAGGAAGCAACTTCTCGATCATTGCAGCCACTTGAAAAGCTTCATTTACTACCATATCTTCAGCAATCAGATCATGGAGAATAAGTTGATGTTCCTGCACTTGTGATCCAACAGTTTTACTATCTACAATTTTATAGTCTAAAAACTTTGCGACCACAACCTTTAAAGCATGCATCTTCTGTCTTATATTTCTTCTCAAGTGCATTCCACAACTCTTTTGAAGTTGTTATTGCACTATAGACATTATATAAGTCATCCTCTAAAGCACTCAAAATGTAAACTTTACATAGGAAGTCTGACTTTTTCCATGCTTCAACAATCATAAATTTTTTCCTGTCTGGCATATCATCAGTAGGAACTGGAGTATCTTCACCTGTAAATTTCTGCAGACCAAGAGTGGTAAGCCAGAAAAATACTCGTTGTTGCCATCCTTTGAAATTCACACCTGTGAATTTACCCGGTTTCTCTGTTTGTAATACAAGAGTTCGGGTTGGTGCAGCAACAGCCACTGTAACACCAGTGTTTTCAATTTCAGAAAAACAAAATTGATACAATATAAGTAAGCAATAAATTATAATTGCAGACTTAAAGGAGTATAAAATCACAAAGATTTTTGTCTCCACCAGAAACACAGATTTAATAATTTACTTAAGATTGTTGTCAATCTGTGTTATGAAAATCAGAAATTACTGGTTGTAATAAATCATTCAGAAACACGAAGTAACTGAGATTTTTAGAACCAGTAAATAAGATGAACAAAAATTTATTTGTAAAAAATAATTGAATCTGAAAAATTTACAAGAATCTGGAATACTCTTTTTGATTATTTAGGAAGAAAATCAAGTCCACTGAATTCACAGTGTCCCCTTAAGGAAATTATTCCCCTCTAGTATCCGAGGATTGATTTGGAATATAACCTCTCAGGTTAAAATGATCTTAATCAGTAGAGTATAGATACCAAAAACTCTACTGTCAGCGAATCAATCCACAACAGGAAAGTACACGAAGAAATATGTGTTTTAAAGAAGAAGGAAGATCAGAAAAATCATTGGGAAATATTCTGAAGACTGAATGGTATTTATAGGCAAGAAGAATATATTCTGAAAGGTTGCAACCCTTTCAGAATTGACACGACCATTAATGAAAGGTTGCAAACTTTCAAATGGTATTGACTGTTCCTAAAAGTTGCAACCTTTCAGAACAGTCATGGAGGGAATTTTTAAATAAAACAAAAATTAAAACGGGTCACGCGAGCGGATCCGAGTCGGGTCGGGTTAACTAAAAAGTTGAAAACATTTCGGTTAACTTCTGTTATCAACTAATTAATTGAAAATAATTTTTGGCCATTTAATTAATTAAATAAATAAGATAAATTTGTCCAAATTATCTCTAGATCATTTGCCAAAGCCAAAGCTAAAGCAAAAGCAAAAGCCGACGCGAGCGACGACGACGAGACGGCGTGAGGGGGGTCCCTCTTTCCAACCCTTTTAACAATTACTAGGAGTGTTTATTTATTTAAACTCTCCTATTTTCATTTTCATTACCGATGAGGGACAATTGCCTTTTTTATTAAAGCATTAGAGGACTTTTCAAGTTCTCAACCTTTCAAGTTATAAACTTTTCAAACTCCTCTCCTTCCCTCTATTTCCCATCAATTATTGTTGCATACCCAACAATCACTCCTATGTTGTGTTTTATTTTCTTTTCTATGTTAGACTTTTATGGGCTGTGACCCAAGACTATTGTATTCCTGATGTCATAGTTATGATTTTTATGACATATGTTAGATTTTTTATGAAATGATTCCGCATTATGTTTTGAAAGAAAAGTTTTAATTACGCACTACTTTTCGTATGTATGCACTGAATGATGTCTAGGGCTTGTACAAGACCTTCGAGAGGTCAAATTCGTCGTGTTTCCAATTGATGGATGCCCTATTTTCTAGGGTGTACTTTGGGTCGTGACATCCTTTTAGATTGTTATATGGTCAGGCATTTCTGGTTTGAATTAGGTTTGAACATGCATCATATTGTTAATACCCAAACTCGTTGGCTTTAAAATATAGACGACCTTAATGTTTCCATTGTTGAGCATCATCTACACTGGATAGATGTTTTCCCCTAGCACTTTGGCAGATCAGGATGCGAAGGGATCATCAAGTTTTTCAAAACAGTGCTAATCCACCTCGCGCCATATCCCTCTCCCTAATTCTGATGCGAGCCGTTGAATTTAAATACATGATTGAAGCCCCTTCAACCTTTCCAAATATAAAAAACATCCAAATTCATTTATTTCCTAATGCTTCTAATGTCTTCAAACTGAATATTGATGGAACATTCAATTAAAATAATCAAACAGGGGGCCTTGGTGGTGCCATCAGAAACACCCATGGTGATTGGGTAGTTGGTTTTACAAAGAAGATCTATGCATTTATTCATGTCATGGCGGAATTAAAAGCTCTTGAGACTGACCTTCAACTAGCTCTTGACTTGCTTATGATGCCCATTGAAGTAGAAACTGACCCCATTGAGGTAATTGACTTGTTACAACATACACACCTTATTTATCAGTCTGTTGTGGATTCTTGCAGGTTTCTGTTGAGCAGGTTGGGGAATCCAATACTATGCCATAAATTCCGAGAAGGAAATAAGTTAGCAGACTTTTTGGCGAAGAAAGGATGCATGCTAGACACTATTACTGAAGCAACTATCTGTTAACTACTCCATCAAATGTTATAGATATTTTGCAAGCGGACAAAGACGGAGTAGCGATTACTAGATCACTGTTACTATCTATCTCTACTAAACCAGGAATTTTTGGGAGTTTGACTGTCCTTAGTTATGATGTAACTTGTACTGATGCTGCTACTACTAGTACTGAAACAACTATAGATAATAGAGATGTTAATGTACCTAGTACTAATATTGCATTTCTCTAATATATAAAATATCTCCGTTTCTAACAAAAGAAAATATTGTTTCTTATTTCATTACTTAACCACAATGAATATTTTGTTTTACTATATACATTTACATAGTTTTTCACTTAAAAAGATGCAAAAAGAAATTCCATTTTACATGTCCAAGAAAATGAGAAAATGTTTCATATCACATACTTAGAGGAATATCAATATCAATATTAATTATCTTATATATTTGATACTAACATAAATATAAATATTTCAAATTATTATCTTATAAATATTTCATATAACCGCTCTAAGCGCGGACCATTTTACTAGCATATATATAAAGGAGAAACATAGAGGAGGTGGTATGGCATCTCTCTATGACCTCCATTTGAATTTATCTTTTTTCTCAAACTTTTGACTTTTTTTAAAAGAAAAAAAATTAATTAATATATTATAAAATCAAATTACTCAATTTACTAAAAATAAATATTTTATTAATGGAGTAATATCGATAAATCAAAGACTCTTCACATTTGTTTTGCTTGATAATATATTTTAATATTTTAAGTATTTTTCTCTTTATTATTTAATTTATTAACAAGGAGTAATTACCCATGAACTACTCTTCTTTAGTTTATTTTTAATAATATTCAACACTCATAATTTTCATGTCCACAACCTTCCATATTGATTTGTAAGTTTATAATGTTTTATAATATTTTTATATTTTATCTATATAAATTCATATTTAAGTTCATGGAGATTTACATCCAAGAGTATCCTTTCCCTTCTTTGTCATATTGGTTTATGAATTAACTAAAATGTAAGGTGAGAAATATTTCATTCCCAAAGTCTTTCTTTTCATTTTCTATATTTTTTCTATCTAAATTCATATTTAAAATCATGAAAATCCATGTTCATATTCAGGAACATATTTTTTCTTCTCTATCATATTAGTTTGTCAATTAACTATTATATAATGAAAAAAGTATATGAAAGACAAAAATATTTTATTCTTAACTCTCTTTTTATTTTTGTGTATTTGGATATACTTTCTTAATTTTTTATTTATGTATGTATTATTATCCTCCAAGCAAGTATAATTAAAAAAAAAAACTTTGTAATAATAAACAATGTGTCGTTAGTGTGTCATTTCTCTTTAATAGTTAGTTTGATTAAATATGCTTATCATTAATGTTATTTATATATATATATATATATATATATATAATATGCTGATGTTTCATATTATATATACATATATAAAAAGTGGATATTTCAATAAAAGTATTTTCATATTATATATAATATAAAAATACTAGAGAATATAAAAAAACTAAAAAAGAATTACAAGAGTTATATGTAAAAGCAGATATATTACTAAAAGACCTAAAAACTACAAGCTTTAAAAAGGAAATAACTAATAAATTAGATTATATATTTTTCTTAGCTAGAATCTTAGAACAAAAATTAATAAAACATTTTAGAACAAGAAATATTTCAATAAAAAATACTTTATGAGAAATCTTTCATTTACCTGGAGTATAAGATTTAATAATTGGATAAGATACAGAGATATAGAAGAAAAGAAAAGATTACAAAGATTAAAAAAATCTATAGAAGCTTACATATATATATACGAAAACAAATTTTTTATACCAAACGGCTTTAACTTCGAAAAACTATAGACAACAAAGAATATATAAGTGTTTTAAAGTGGGAATTACAAGGACTTGAAAACACTATACATAAATTAAATGAAAGAATAAAATTTTTTTACGAATGGTATAAACCAACTACTTAAGAATAAAACAACAATAGTAAAAATAGCTTCATTAAAAAGCATAGAATACTTAGACTTACAGATCCATATAGAAAAAAGATTTCAAAGAGTAAAACCAGACAATATAATTAAGTGTAACTTTGAGAACGGAAATCACTGCTTACATATAGAAGACGCTTAATATAATACTTTAATAGATTTGATAATCAATCTCAGTGAAAAAATAAAAGAATCAAACAACAAAATTATAAAAATATTAAGTGAACAAGAAGAAACACAAAATAAACAAAAACAACATTTTAGTAAGATAGAAAATAACTTAAGTTACCTTAAAGAACAAGGAATAAATTTAAATAAAAAATTAAACGAGTTAAAAAATAAATCTAAAGAAGAAATTAGTAATACATTAATAATAAAAATACAAGAAATAAAGACAGAATTAGCATCAATAAAAGAGATAGTTCTTTCATGATAGATTTAGTAGAATCAGAAACACATAGAGAAGCAATAAAACTAATAGAAAAAAGAATAGTCCTCCCATTAGACTATAAAGAATTTAATCCACCTTCAAATCAGATCAAATTATAATACAACAGAATAATATAATAATAGCACTTTTATTACAACTAAATAACAAGATAGATAAAAACTTTAAAGAAAAATTAGAAAATAAAAATATAGATACAACCGGAATAGAAGAATTAATAGAAAAGCTAAATAAAATAGAAATTACTCGTCAAAAAGAAAAAATAATTAAAAAACAGAAAAAATGGATATTTTTTCAACTAGATCAAGAGAAGAAAGACCAAGACCAAGTTACTCCCAGAATATGATAAGCAATAATTTTTTGTCAAGAATATTAAATAGAAAGACAAAGGAAGAAAATAATCAACAATTAGAAGAAATAATAGATACAGATAAAGATATAAAAATCTTCCAACAAAATCAATTAAATTTATTGAATCCAAAAGTATTATATAATACAAACTCAAAATCCCAACTATATAGACATTATAGAGAAGAACAATTATCAGTATTAGGAAAAAACTCTGTAACTCTACCACTAATAAACGCTGAATCGGTAAAAGAAATTAAACATGCTAAAAAAAGACTTAATGCATATAGGTTTAATAGTTATAGGAATTAAAAGATTAACTAGAAAAAACATAGGAACAAAGACATTAATTACAATATATCATAATAGATGGTCAGACATAAAAAAGGCAATTATAGGATTAACAGAAGTAGATATGACTAATAATGGGGGAATTTTCTATATAAGTCCAGATTTTATGATGAATTTAAATGAATTCGGAAATCAAATAAGAATAGGAATACAAACTAAAGGATACGAAGAAATGCATAGTGGAAAGAATTTATTAATATGTGTAGGATTTTTAGGAAAAATGACAGATAATAGTAACACTAGGTTTAAATTACAAATAAAAGATGTAGTAGAAGTAATGGGAAATAAAGGGATAAAATTAATAAAACCTGTAAAAATAAGCCCTGAAGAATATGCAGGATTAGAATGAAAATTAGGAGATTTTAAAGAAAAAGAAGTATTAATACCAGATGCTCATTTAATATATACAAATTCTAAAGGAGAACCTTCAATTAGATTTACAGAATACAATTATGAAGCCCAAAAAGACTTTGAAGAAGAAAGTGTTGTAGAAGAAATGCCTTTAGAAGGAATGAATATAGAAATAATATTAGAAGATGATTTTGCAGTAGATTTGGCTATAGAAAAAGCCAAAGAAATAAGTAAAAATCATAAGAATAGACTATTTACATGCAAAGGATGTAAATTAAAAGACTTAAATTTAGAACAAACGATATCTCATTTTAAGACATGCGAACAAAGAATTGATAATAAAGGATATAGATTAGAAAAGAGTTTACAAGATAAATTAGAAAAAAATAATAATATAATGATACAAATACAAGATAATGATAGTGAAATATCTGAGTTAGAATCTATACTAAGTCAAAAAGAATTAATGGAAACAACAAGTTCTAGTAGTCCATTCCAAAGAACAAATGAACAAGGATATACTGAAGATAATGGCACAGGAAATATACCATGTAGAAGAGTATATAGACAAGGAGATACTCCAATTACAGAAGTTAAACCTATGGGAAAAAGAATGCCTATAGAAGAATCAATAATACTCCAAGAAGGAGGAAGTAAAGGAAAAATTTTAAATATAGCAGCACATGATCCACAAAGATGGAATTCAGTAATAGACTTATGAAAAGGAATAGTAGTAGCATATTTTATAAAAAAATTATACAAAAACTGATGCTGAAACCATGTATAAATACTTAGAAACATTCCTAGGATAATCAACTAAAGCTCTATGGGAAGCTTCTAAAGTAGAATTCCCATCAGAATTTCAGTATTTAGTATCGTTAGGACCAAACCCATATAATTTACAAATAAAATACATACATTAATAACAGGAGAAGACCCAAATAGTGGATTAGTAGCCTTACAAAGAAATGCAGTAATAAAACTAGAACAATTAAGTATAAGTAATTGGTATTATATCAAAAAAAATTTAAATGATTATTTCTATTATTGTACAATTAGTGGAAATGCCTTTGATCAAGACTTAGGTAAAAAATTATTTAAGAAATTACCAGGAGCTTTAGGAAGAGAAATAGAAGAAAGATGGACTAAAAGAGAAGGAGTAGCACAAAACCCTCAAGCAAAATGGTCAATAGGGCATAGAATACAACATATAATGGAAATATTACAAGAAAAATGTACTAATTTACAAATACAAAAATAATTAAAGCAAAATGAAATGAATTTCTGTAAAGATATAATATATACAAACCAAAGTTATGATAAAAATCAATATAAAAAGAAAAAGTATAAGAAATATAACCCACAAAACAATAAGAGATATAATAAAAAGGGATGTTTTCTTAGAAAATCTTTAGCTAGAAAACCATATTTGAATAGGGATAGACATGTTAGAAAATATAGAACAGATAGAAATTATAAAAATAAATTAGAATGTTTTACATGTGGAAGTATAGAACATCTAGCAAATACTTGCCCTAAAAGATAAAATGCTAAGACTAGAAATGCTCAATTAGTAGAAGAATTGAATGAAGCATTATTAAATGTAGATGAATATATGTCAGATAATGAAAGCATCTACTCTATAGTAAGTATTGATATAGATGAGAATAACAAAGAAGAAGATTCTTCTAATTCAGAAAGAGAAGAACTGATTAATGAAATAGGAATAGAAAATTTAAATATAGATGACCTAAAAATTAATTTTATGAATATAATAGAATGTGAACATAATTTTGAAAAAGATACAGGATTAGATAGTAAATAGTACCCAAATAAATATAAAAGATCTAAATGTAATAAATGCTTTATAGAAGGATGTATAAGTTGCATAGAAACACAATTAGGAGTAATAACTCAGAAAAGAAAAGAGGTATATACAAATGAACCTTTAATAAATTTAAAAGTATTAGTATTAGAAGCAAAAGTTAAAGAATTAGAAGTAAGAATAGTAAGATTAGAAAAAGAAAAAAATATTGAACAGGAACTATAACTAGATAATCAAGAATTAATGAATGAAGAATCTAGTACTTTAATATGTAATGAAGATAAAAATATAAATACTGTTAAAATATTAGCAAAACTTCAAATTGGAAAATATGAGATAGAGATTTTAGCATTAATAGACTCAGAATGTACCAAAAGTATTTTAAATAAAAAAACTGTACCTCCAGAATTAATAAAGACTTTAGAAAAACCACTTGCAGCTATGCAAATGGATGGAACACATAATATATATAGATACTACATAGATAAAGCACAAATAAGTTTTTCAAATACTTGTTCAAAATTCTATAAACCTACCTATAAGATGGATAAAATATGGGTAAGAGATTTAGATATAAGAGTAGACTTTGTGTTAGGACTAGATTTTATACTATGCAATAAAGGAGCAACTTTAATAACGAAAGATGGAATACTTTTCATGAAAAAATATTACTTATACTTCGGTTTAACTAATAAAATTGACACTAAAGTAAGACATAAAGAAAAATGTTGTGATAATTGTGAAAATAATATAGAATGTACTAAAACGGGATGTAATACATTATACGAGAATAAACTACAGATAGATAAAGAAGATGAAATAGTTAATAAAAATTATGTTTTAATAGAAATGGAAACAGAGTTATATAATTTTAAGACAGGAATTCAAAAAATAGGACAAATAAAAAATCAACAAGATCTAGATAATATAGTAAAAATTTTAGATCAAATAGAAATAATAGGAGAAAAGCCTCTAAAGTATTGGGAAAATAATCATGAAGAATGTAAGCTAGACATAATAAACTCAGAATATATAATAAAAACAGCCTCAATAGAAGCTACAAATCAGGATCTAGAAGATTTTAGAATACAAATTAAAGAACTACTAGGATTAGGAGTAATAAGAAGATCTACTTCAAAACATAGATCAGCAACATTTATGGTAAGAAAACATAGTGAAATAATTAGAGGAAAAGCTAGAATGATTATAAATTACAAAATACTAAATGACAATACTAGAACAGATGGTTATAAATTACCAGATAAAACATAATTAATAAATACAATTTAAGGAAAAATAATTTTTAGTAAATTCGATTCTAAATCAGGATACTGGCAGATAAAAATGCATCCAAACAGTATAGAATGAACAACTTTTAACTGCCCTGAAGGACATTTTGAATGGTTAGTCATGCCATTTGAGTTAAAAACAACACCTCCAATTTTCCAAAGAAAAATTGATAAAATATTTGGAGAATATAAAAAATTTGTTTTAGTATATGTGTATGATATTCTAGTATGTAGTAAAAATATTAAAGAACACTTAGGGCATTTACAAACAGTTTTTAGATTATTTGTTAATAATGGGATAGTAATTAGCAAGAAGAAAATAGAATTATGTAAAAATTATATAAACTTTTTAGGAATTACTTTAGGAGAAGGAAAGGTTAAACTACAACCTCATATAGCTAAAAAAGCCCTGGACATGCCAGATAAATTAAATAATCTAAAAGATTTACAAAAATTCTTAGGTATAATTAATTATGCAAGGCCTTTTATTAAAGATTTAGGAAAAATGGCAGAACCATTATACTCTAAGACAGGAACTAAAGGACAAAGAAATTTCAATACTGAAGACATAAAATTAGTACAAAAGATAAAAGAAAAAATAAAAAATATTTCCGATCTTAATATGCCATTAGAATCAGACTATTTAATAATAGAAACAGATGAAAGCTTTGAAGGATGGGGTGCAGTATTAAAATCAAGACCACATAAATATAGTTCTAAACAGGAAGAAAAGATATGCGCTTATCAAAGTGGAAAATTCAAAGAAAAGGGTAATAAAGCTAGTATATATGTTGAAATTTTAGCTGTAATATATGGTTTAAATAGTTTTAGAATTTATATTCTAAATAAAACAAAAGTATTAATAAGAACAGATTGTGAAGCTATAGTAAAATTTCATCAAAAAATTAATGATAAAACTAGTTGTAGAAGAAGATGGCTAAATTTTTTAGATACTATATCAATTTATCATTCTATAATCTTTGAACACATCAATGGAAATGATAATAGTATTGCGGATCAGCTAAGTAGAATACTGATCAAAGTTTAAATTTTACAGAATGAGACCTCTACTATCGACAAAGGTAAAAGAGTTCAACCTTCAACCGCAGGTTTGGCAGACTCTTTTAAACAGACAATGTTATCAAATTTGCATTTTAAACCTCTAGACAAAATAGATGATGTTAGAATAGAAAGACTACAGTTCGGACAACAAAATTTAATAGCATACGAGCCGTCTAACTGGACATTCAGACATTTATCTAACTGCCAATTAGACAAACAACAAACATTCCTCATAGACAATATATGGATAGCTCATAATAAAAAAGACACTAAATATGTAATTGCAGTTTTAAATGCTTTAGGATATTATTTTACCAATAAAAATAAAGAAAATAGATTTAAATATTATGTAGTAATTCATGGCAAAACAAATGGTGTTTTTCAAACATGGATAGAAGTTTTAGACTCTATTAAAGATTTTCAAAAACCTCTTTTTAAGGGTTTTAATGATTTTACAGAAGCTTTCGACTTTGCGAGAGGAATATTAGGGCCAAATTACTATATTTCTCCAGCCCTTAGACAAAACCCAAATAAAGCCCCACAATACAACATCCAGAAAGATACAGACAAAATAATATTCTGTGATCATTACTCATCAATGACCGAAGCATTCAAAAGGCTAAATTTGAGAAATGAAGCCCTAATGCAAGAAAATGCAAAGCTCAGAGAAAGACTCCAAAAAATGGAAAGCAAAGGTAATACTAAACAAGATGTGCAAACTAAGACAGATATACAGGGTTTTCCGTCCCAAATAAAAATGGATGAGATGGGTTTGCATTCCCCACTGAATGCTAAGAAATCCACTGTATCGGATGAAGATACAGCTAGTCCGGTTCTAACGGTAGCCGGTAAAGACCTCTCAAATCCGTTGATGGCTGTCACTATGCCAAAAAGTGAAAAAGATGAAGGTTCAACTTCTAGAAGAAGGTTACCACTTTCATTTAACAAGACTATTAGACAACAAATTAAAAAATCCCAAAAAAATAAAGATTTAGAATCCCTTATAACCCAAACCGTAGAAAAATTACTTAAAAAAACAAAAACGAGAAAAGGATAAACATATAAACCCAAGCCCAATACAAAGCCCAAGAAAAGATTCTGTTTCAAGCCCAAACAACTCAGATAATATTTCAGACTCAATGCAATTTGCTCAAGACCCAAATGATGATGACTACGGTATGAGTTTTGATTCAATTGCATTGCATAATTTAGACACTTAAAAAATAATAATAATAATAATAATAATAATATATATATATATATATATATATATCGATTATTATTAAGTTTTAAAGAGGAATGCCTCTTTTGTCGAAAAATGTGAGTCCCACTTTACTCACTACCACACATGTGGAAAAAATGTTGGGACGCATCTTTACTTTAAATAATGTTCAGGTAAGAGATAAGAGATAATAATTGACGGACAGATATAAGACTACGAGGACAATAATGCAAGAAAAGAAACATTATTTCACGTGACGATGGGGCCCAGATGTGTACCCGCCTGAGATGATAAGATTCCTTTTTAATTTGAAATCCGAAGTTGGAAGTCCGAAGACCTCTATAAAAGCAAGTATCATCAAGACAAGAAAAGACAGAAGTCAAAAACGGCTAAGACAACCACAACAAAAATTCTCTCTAAATCCTCAAAATAACCCCTTTTCTCTTTAAAATATCTTTTAAAAGATTGTAGTAAAGATTTCAGTTCTTTATTCTAAAGTTTATTTTAAGTAAAAGTTTGGAAGCCTTTCGGGTATCCCGAAAGGAAAACTTCATTCTGTTCTAAATAATGTAAGTCTTCATATTTAAGTTTCTAGTAAACTTCCCATATATGTTAATTATGTGTGTTTATGTTTATAAAATGTTAATTATTTGATAAATTCATGTAAATTTATGAATATCATCATGAATCTATATTACTTAGTATATGGTTAGTCTCTTAGCTTCTTAAAAGTATCGATGGGTTAATCTGTAAATTCCTAGGACATTGTCAGGTTAAATGTTCTGAGAAAAGAACTATGAATAACCAAATCCGGGTTGGAGTTAAGAAGATTACTTTTTAGAGCAAAGACTAAGAGAAAGAGATGAACAGTAATAATAGATTCATGAATGGACAGAGTCCATTAAAAAAAAGGAAAGTTTAAACTAGAAACTAATATGATAATTACATAATAGAACAAGAGAGTGAAGGAGTATTGAGTAGGATTGTACAACATTAATAGTTCAACGAATTTATTGAAAAAATACTTTCATTGAAATATCCACTTTTATCCACTTTTATTGAAACATCAGCCTATATATATGTATATATATATATGGTCTTCTCATATATATATATATATATAAATATATATATATATATATATATATATATATATATATATATATATATATATATATATATATATATATATATATATATATATATATATATATATATATATATATGATTATTAGTAACTTCTACTCTTATGTATTGTTATAACTTTCACATGTTTCTTTTCACAATTTTATTAATATTTTTCTTAATGTTTAGAAAATAAATAAATAAATAAATAAATAAATAATAATAACAATAATAATAATAACAATAATAATAATAATAATTAAAACATAATGAAGGTCTTCAAAAGTTTTTTTTTACGAAATCAGTATTTGTATAGAAGAGCGTAAACATATGTATACAATATATTGTTATTTCAAAATATTATTTCTATTTCATTTTCTTCACCATGATAAATAATTTATTCTACTATATACGTATGACCAATTT
The DNA here is from genome assembly GCF_036512215.1 of Solanum lycopersicum. Classification (NCBI taxonomy): domain Eukaryota; kingdom Viridiplantae; phylum Streptophyta; class Magnoliopsida; order Solanales; family Solanaceae; genus Solanum; species Solanum lycopersicum. Next base: position 27,377,170 of record NC_090801.1, on the reverse strand, counting down.
ACACTTAAAACATGTAAGAAAAAATAATCAATTTTATATATTTAAAAAGATGAAAAAATGTATCATATCACATATGAAGAGAATATCAATATTGTTTATATATCTAATACTAACATGAATATAAATAATATGTATTATTTTTCAATAAATATTTCTTATAACTGCTCATAGCGCGGACAAATTTCCTAGTTTATACAATAATACTTAGAATCTATTAGTCATTAAAACTGATACACTATATTATCTTATATACAAGATTACATAGTAACAAACATTAATAATGTAAAAAAAATGAAAATTATTACATTTTATTATTTATCTGTAATAACATAACCAAAAATTAGTGACGACAAAAATACATACTAGGATCCTTAACATAAACAAAAATGTTAGTGAGCCCTACAAATAGAAGTAGAAGAGGTTCAAAATTTTTGTTGTTTTAAAATGAGAGGAAATCTCTTTATTTATAGACAACAAAGAATAGTGTGAACAAATATTTATTGTGCCTTATCGAAAGGTTATAACTATCCGGAAAAATTGCAACCCTTCAAAAAGGTCATAATCTTTTCAATAAAAATCACAATTTTTCATTAAAGTCACAACTTTTGATAAATATCACAATTTTTCATAATGATCGGAATACTTCATTAAAGTTGCAACTTTTCATAAAAGTCACAACATTTCATAAAATTTATAACTTTTTATTAAAGTCGTAATCTTTTATAAATTTCACAATTTTTCACGAGAGAGGAAAACTTATTTTGTAAATAAATAAACTAAAAGAGAATTCTAATTTGTGGTAACACCATGTAAGCGGACATACAAAAAATTACGTGATAATAAAAATTGCGTTTATTTAGTGTAATCATCTCATTAGATTATTTTTTTTTCCATATATGATTTATGGGATAATATCTAATCATTGCTTCTCCTTGTTCCACGTGTACATGGCCACACCTAGGCTTTTTTTTATTTTTAAAAAATATTGATTACTCAGTTGAAGCATCTATTATTTTTATTTATTCAAGATTAATAAATTTCTTTATTTAATTTAAGTGTATTTGGTTAAAGATGAAATTTGTGTTGCTCTTAATACTATTTAGCATGAAAGTATGGGGATAAATCAGTATAGTTGCAATTTATGATTTGAATAGGTGGATAATTGGATTATTTTTTTTAAAAAAATTGGTAGATAATTGGATTATAATTTAGAAAAATTACATAAATTAATACATTTATAAATAATTACTGATTTTAACATTACTTTTAATTTATTACCATTTTAGTAATACTATGTTAAATGTATAATATGAACTAAAAATGAATTATGTATGCAATATATAAGAATTATATTTGTTTTTTTGAAATATATTATGTTTGTTTGGTAAAAATTGGATATATTGTAATATAAGTGTATTAAAATGTGTGATAAATATATTATTCGTCGTTAAAACCTGTATTATATGTGAATAATAAATTGTTTTTTGTAATATGTTGTCACAACCCAAAACGAGTCGTGAGTGACACCCACACTTAACCTCCTAGGTGAGTGAACCAACAAATCTAAACCCAACATATATCAATAGAACAACTATAAATAATATAAATAATGCAGAAGCTCCAAAAGATACCAAGCAACCAATTTAAATAAGTTTCTAAAGTTTAATATTTATCATCCCAAAATCTGATAGTCATCACGTCAAGGACACCTATTTTCAAATTACCAAGTCTAAGAGTGTTTAAGAAACCAAAATAAGCAAAAAGATGGTCCATGTACGAAATCCAAAGATATCAAGATGTGAATGAGAGAATCAAGCACGAGCTAGAATTAATAACTCACCCTGAACTCTGATGTGCTGGAGACTGGCTAGAGCTGAGGGCGAGTCGAAGTCGATGGTACATTTGCTGCACTCCACAAAAGAACAGAGAAGAAAATACAAGTAGGGGTCAGTACAATGAACACGTACTGAGTAGGTATCGTCGACCAACTCAAAATAGAGACCAATATATATTGAATAATAATATAATATCAACTACAATACTTAACAGGTGGCAAGCAACAAACACATGAACCATTGACAACAACACCATAATAGGTACACCATCAATCGCAACATCAAGCACCCCTATGAGGACTCATGCCTCCACACCATACTCATTTGGAAAATTGGTTCTTTGAGATTAAGTATATTAAGTTACTTCAAGATTCCTTTCCTTTAATGTTATTGTGTCAGAACGTGACACTTCGATCCCATATATCGTGTCGGCACGTGACACTCCGATCCCATAATACTGTGTCGGAACGTGACACTCCGATCCAATTATCCCATTATTTTATTTCATCAAGCCTTCTTTATCCAAAACGTCATTTTAATAGAGAAGGTTCAAGATTAGAAATTCAATAGTCTCATAATTTTAGGTCAACCACAAACCACACAATCAAAACATACAACCACACAATCATGTACATAGGAGCCTTTACAATATCACTCAATACATATCAATCGCTATTTAGAGTTTATCTATCAAATAGAAATAAACCATAACCTACCTCCACCGAAGAATCGGAGTCACGCAAGCTACTTTAACAATACTTTTCCTTTCCTCAGTGCTTTTGAACCTTTTCAATCTATCAAATATATATGCTTATTTGTAAGTTAACGAGTCTACAGACATCATATTACTCTATGCCTAGCCTAGACCCATAATTCACCTAACTTTATATATATTTCCTAAAATTCAAACCTACGAGTAAGTCTAATTCCTCCACTTAGCACAATTTTAATGATAATTATGTATCTTACAATTTTCCAGAAGTCTTTTTCAAAATTTTTATCTTTTTTTTAAGACTTAAAGTTGAAGGAGTAAAGATTGAATTAAGTTCATCGAAGAGTATATTGGGACCATGTATTCCAAAAGAATATAATGGTTTCATATTTATACAAGAAATGAAACCTTGATTTCCAAAAGAGCCTCTAAGCTAGTGTTCAGTAAAGAGTAAATACTTTCACAATTAAGCAACAGAGAAAACTTAGATTTTAAAGAGGAGCCTTTGAGCTAGGTTTGAACAATTATCTCAAACCACACAAGAAGTATGTTTTTAAGCATAAAACTTGTAGTTTATTTTGGGAGCAATATTGAGCACCAATATGGGGGAGAGTTTAGACAACTCTCAGCCCCCATAAACCAGGTAGCCACCATGGGTACAAAAGGGTCATACTATTTAGATGATTCCTTAGTGCTTTTTCGAATGGACTAGTGGATCCACTTTGTAGTCAGGTTCTATACCCTTGACAAGGTATAAGACAGCCCTGACAATATGAAACAAAACTTTGTATCATCACAATAGTTTTTATTTGATTTTTGTTGGTTTCATAAACTCCCATAGAAGTAATGTGTATTTTTATATACATAGTGTATTTGTATTTTCATATACAAACAGAGTTTTTTTTGTATCTTTGCATGCAAATAGAGTTTCTATTTATGTTTTAAAAGCTTTTCCTTATACTACATTTGAATTATTTCTTTATATCAAAATGAGTTAAGTTGAGGAAAGGTGTGTTTCTTCAGTTCCTTTCAATCTAATGTATTGTTTTAATATTCGCCTCGCATACTCGAATATTCAATGTACTCACACAAGTTGGACTGCTTTGTTGTTATGATGCACAGGAAACCAAGATCATCCAGATTTTCATTGATGTTGTTAAGCATTCAAGTTCTTGTGGTGATCCTCTTTACTTTCTTCAAGATCCCTATTTACATTACTTTAGATGTTTTCAGTTATTAAGATGTTGGGGGGGGGGGGTACTTGTAACACCCCTAAAACAAACTCGGTTAAAATAAATCCTAACATGTGTGTCATGTTTTGATAACGTGTAAAAATGATGAATCATAGTGTTAGAATTTAGTTTGAAGATTTTGGAAGAGTTTGGAAACGAAACGTCATAGTAAGACCAAGATGTTCAAATGTTAGCCATGGTGTGTACTAGTGTGCCTTTGCATGTTTGGAGTTCAAACTGATAGGAAAGGTACCTAAAATCTAGATGAACGTGTTTAGGATTGAAATGTCTGGGAAAGGATCCCAAGGACCACCCTAAGGGTCCTCGAGGAGGACCTAAACTATGGCAAGAAACTGCACAAGACACTCACAAACGATGAGCTTAATTGACGCTCAGTAGCTCCCGACACCCGGTCAATTGGGGGAGTTTCACACTTAATGGTGGGAGCTTAGAACATATTTTTATAGACTCTAAATAAAACCACGAACCTAAAGGACGGTCCATTGGTTGGTCGACGTCCAGTAGGTGTGAACGTTGATTGACACCTGCAATTTTCTGCAGGTGTCTTGACTAAGCTTGGGGCATTTTGGAAATTTATCCTAGCATCCTAATTAAGTCAAGGGCGGTTATTTTAGGTATTTTGAGTTACTTTATAAGCCTAAAACCGAGATTAGAATTCCTTATTAAAAAAGAAACCCCAAAATCAAATAGAATCCTCTCTAGACTCCATTGAAGCTGAGAGCAAGGTTGAAGCTAAGAGCATGATTCCTCCACTGATTTTTCATCCATTTCGTGGATAATCTTCAGTATAGGTATGTAGTTTAATCCTTGTCTATTCTTCCAATCAAAGAGCCAATTTCAAAGGCTTTTCAAAGATGTTCAAAACATAGAATTTCCTATTTTGAAATCTCACCATGGGTTCTTACATGAAAAGGTTTGAATCAATGTTTTTTGATATAATTTATGTTAATTGGAATTTTTACGACAAAAAACTCTATGAACCCGTGGATTACATCAATTCCTATTTTTGGCTCTAATGTGGGTGAATTGATAATGACTTTATTGTATTGAATTATTATGTAGATTGTATTGGGCTATTGAATTGTTTATAGATCATGATAGAATTGTGTATAGGCTTCCTAATATTGATGATATTCATATTGTATGTTGTTGATCATTGGTATAGATTGATTGTTGGCTTAGTATTGTGTATATGGCTCTTTTGAGCCTTTGTAAATTGAATTGATTGAAAATGATGAGTAATGGTGATAATGATGATGGAAAGGTGGTGAGTTGAATTAACTTCTCTAAACAGTGTAGAAATGACATTCAATTGTTGTTGATGATTATGGTCTACTTATGGTGGCAGTGTGTGTGTGTTAAAATTGTTATGAACATGGCCTTGTCGGCATTATTATGTGAACCATGTTGTTATTATGTTATACCTTGTATAGATGATTAATGTAAAGGATTATATTGTATATGTGTATGGGTGAAGTAAAAGCCTGATTTCTTTGAAATGATTATTTGTGAATATGTTAGAATATGATGATGTCTCTATATGTGTTGATACAGTATCTTGATAGGTAGATTTAGTTTTCCTTACATGGTACTTGAATGTTACTGAAGATGTGATATTATAATGATCTTGTTTCTTAATTTGTAGACTTAGGTCCCTCTACTTGATACATAAAAGCTATGTGAATGTGAACTTTTGACTTAGTAGGCTTAAGCACCTTTGTCATGTATTTGTATGAATGAATGATGAATGAAAGTTTAGGATTTGTAGACCCTAAGATGGTTCCCTTCCAAGGGTGACTAATATAGGACCTTGAATATGAAAAGATGGTCTAGAATAGAACCTTTAATATAGAAAGAAGGTTACTAGAAACCTTAAAGTGAAAGGCTATAATGGTTTCTTCTTGAGTGGAATGATGGACTTAGGGATAGGTTGGCTGGAACGGCATGAAACCATCTCTAAGGAATTCATAAGACATATCCTTATAGATATTTAGTGGCAGCCCTAGTCGACCCATCCTTGGTAGGGGCATTATTATTTTGTAAGACTAAGAAATGGTACCTTCTTATATGACTTTACATGAACAAACTTACTTTATGAGAACAAAGGCAAAGCATTGTGTAAATATGATTGTGGGAGTGTCTCTACTTAATATGAGACTAGAGTACAAACAAACCTTTTATATTCCTTAACCATGTGCCAGTATGGGATTTGTCCTGGTTCTACCATTGGCAAGTAGAAACCCTCCTTGGAGTAGGGTAGATTTGGATTCCGTACCTAGATAGTGTGGTCTGTGTGGGTGGATGCATATTCTCATCATGTGGGATACATTCTAGTGTTGGATAAGTTACACAACATGTAAGTAGTTGAATGGGATGCTATCTACACATGAATGAGTAGGCTTTGAAGATGCTAGGATAAGGTTCCCTAGGTCCTCAAAAATAGTTATGTGAAGTACTCTAATTGTTGGATGGATCACAATATCAAAATGATTAATGTTGACTTAGCGAATGTATGATGAATGGAAAGGTTCTAACCTAGGAAGATTTGAGGATTGTCTAGGTAGGTTTAAAGAGGGTGTATGGGTTGTCTCTCATGTCATACTCATGTGAGTCTTAGAGTAACCTTGGGTAGAGAGTCTAAGTGATGAATACTCTTACTTTAGGTAGTCTTAAGGATTACTTAGGTGTCCTTGTACATGGAGTATGGGTGGTCTCTTTTTGTCTTGCTTAAATGAGTCTTAGGACACCCTTTAGTAGATGGTCTATATGCTTATATGGTTTCTAAGTGATACTAGTTGTATATTGTGGATTACTTGAATATGTATTATAAGTGGATATTTAATTGAACATGGTTCTTATACTTGTTTTATGAAGGTTTCTTCAAAAGAGTATAAAAAGCATGTTATAAAGTAAATGTCCGTTTTAGCATGGTTTATTGCATGTGACCATAATTAGTGCATTCAATGTGCTAATTCCATATTTTATTTTATTTGTAAAGGTGTAGGTGGAAAGTGTGGAGTCCCTTTGAAGAGAAGATTAGGGATAAAATTGTCTCAAGCAAACCTGTGTATGTCCTCATATGATTCGAGGACATCGTTATGTTTAGTTTCCTTTATAAAAGACATTATATTAGACTTTGGTTTTACTCGTAAATAATTTGTGGGCTGTGACCCTAAGATATTGATGCGTCTAAGATGGCTATGAAGAGACTTAGTTCTTTCTTATGTTTCTACAAAAGAGTTTAACTATTTTTGTGAAAAGGTTTAATTTTGCACTACTTATTGTATATATGCAATGAATGTTGTCTAATGGCTTGTGTAAGAACTTTGAGAGGTCGAGTACGTTGTGTGGCAACTTATGAAAGCATATCTTCTAAGGTATACCCTTGGTTGTGACAAACTTGGTATAAGAGCATAAGCTTATGAAGTGGTCTTTACGATTCAAAGACTTATTGAAACCATGTCTTGTAGAGTCTTTTTAATCCCTGTGACACATGTACGAGCGAGATGTTATAGGGTGATAGAAGTTTCACTTTCTTCATTACTGTTGTGTCGTGCCATAGAATTGAGGTTATAAGTATCTTTTACTTATCTCTTCTTTGTGTTTATATGATATGAATACAAGAATGACACCCTCAAGGAGAGTTGATAAGGATGTGGTCAATTAGGGAGTTGTTCCCCAACGATTAAAAGCTCCACAAGGTGCTCAAGTTCCTTAAGGTGAACAAGTCCTTATAGTTGATCAAGGAAATGTGTTTCGGTGGTTCCCCCGTACATGACTAGTAGTGATATTAGAGAGGATCTCCTTAACCTAACCCGATTAATGAAAACTCAAATGAATAGAGATATTGGGCCTAGGATGAATGCTTTTGATTGATGGACTTTGTGAGGATAAATCTTTCTATCTTCCTTGGTTCTATGGTGGCAAAAGATCCCCAAGTGTTTCTAGATGATGTCTACAAGGTGTTGAGTTTTGTGGTGGTAACTTCTAGGGAGAAAACGTAGTTATCTTCATACCGATTGATGGAAGTTTCTTAAGTGTGGACAATAGGTCGGTTGAGTCGGATCCTATAGAATGAGAAGAGTTTAAGGAAAGCTTCTTAGGAAAGTAATTTCCCTTTGAGAAGAGAGAGGTGAAGGTTGAGGAGTTTATAAACCTTATGAAAGGAAACATGAGTGTTTAGGAGTATTCCTTGAAGTTTAACCTATTATCTAAGTATGCTCTATCCTTGGTGTCTAGTTCTAAGAATGAGATGAGCAGGTTTGTGCCGGTGTAATCGACCTTATGAAAGAATAATGTAGTAAGGCCATTCTCCATAATGATATGAAGCTATCTAGACATAATGGTGTATGCACAATCCATTGAAGAGTCCAATCTTAGATGAATTTCATGAAATTTGAAGAAAGGTCGATCCGTTGAGCAAAACAAAACTGTGTTTAACAAGAGGGCTCCAAATAGATATGAGTTTAGTGCTCCTAAGTTCATGTATGAAAGAGGAAGTAGTTCTAAAACTGTTAGGCCTACTTGTTCTACTTGTGGTATGAATCACTTTGGGAAGTGTCTAGTCAGAACAAATGGGTCCTTTGGTTGTGAAAAGAATGATCATAAGGTGATAATTTTTCCTACTATTGCGTCTACATAAAGAGAGGCCAAACATGTTCCTCTTAATTCTCCCGATGTTTGTTCACTAAAGAGGAATCGTTTCGATTGCCTCCAAGCTAAAGCAAATTCGGGTGAGAGGATACCGGTAAGTTATAGTTTTCTTTCTTAAGTTTTGATGGGTTCCTTCTAAGTTGGGGAGTATGGTGAATAGTTGGGCTTTTGATTGTTTTATCTTCTCTTCTCTTCTATTTAAGCTTGAGAGTTAGAATTTTATAGTGGCATGTTGCATGTGGTTAGTTTATATGATTTTTTATCTCATATTGTCATGCCTTTATAACAAATTTCTTAAAAGTTGCATTAGTGAACTAGTAAGAATGTTTTACAGTGAAGTACTTGAAAATGTTGGAAAATTGTGTTTCATGAGAAATGGTTATAATGTGTTTAGAAATAATATGTTGAGCATGACGATATATGGAGAAGGAAGTTCCTCCTGTATGAGATGAAAAGGTAGAGTCTCATTTCATGATAAGTTATAGATGTTGTTCCTACTTTGTTCTTGTTCTTTGAGTCTCTTGTTTATGTGGAGTTTATGTTCGTCCTATATATGTGTATTTTATATGGTGTGTCATGGTTGTGAGCTTCTAGTCTTTTAGTGTCATTCGAGGACGAATGTTTTCCAAGTTATAACACCTCTAAAACGACTTAGGTGAAACTAGAGCCTGAATCTTGTGTGAAGATGTTTTAAAGTCCTTAAATGAGTTATAATGGTTTTAGGAGGCAGTGTCTTAAGTTTGGTGAACTTTGGAGGACAAACGTTTAAGAAAGTCCATGCTGTGCGAAAGGTTTTCCTTGGAATGTGCTTGTGTGCCTTAGTGTGTGTCTTCAAGTTTTACGGGTTTGTTTTGGATGAAATTGATGTGAGAAGTCCTAACATGTGTAAAAGCATATTTGGGTTGGAACGTCCAGGAAAAAATCCTGTAGGACCAACCAAGGGGTCCTTGAGGAGGGCTCATTTCCTAGCCAAAAGTTGTCAAAACTAGCCTCACCTACAGATGACAATTGATGCCCAGTAAGCTGGTCAATGCACCGTACGTGGTAGGCGTAGGTTGAAACATAGGCTGGGGATCTTGTTTCCCATTTGTCCAGTCTTTGACCAAAACCACTGACCAACAGGACGGTCCGTCGATTGAGTTAGGGGGCGTTCGTGGGTGGCCGTGGATGGCACCTACATTTTTCTGCAGGTTTCTTGGACAACCCAATGGCATTTTAGGGTTTTCACTTAGACTGCCTAAAATTACTTGGACGGATAATTAAGTTCATTTTAGGTATGTTAAGTAGCTTTATAAGTGTACAACCCCTATTCAAGTAATTATTCAAAATTAAACCCCCAAGACCTCTAAAGAAGTCTGTAGAACACCATTGAAGCTTGAAGGCTGATTTCTCCATTAATTCTTCTCAATTTTCATAGTATATCATTGATTAAGGTATGATTTTTATCCTTTAATCTTTTTTATTCAATGAGCTATTCTTCAAAATGGTTTTCCAAAGTTTTCTCAAAAGATGAACTTCTAACATTTGATCTAGCCATGGGTTCCTACATAAAATGTTTTGAATCATTGTATGATGTTTGAATTGATTTTATATTGATTGTTTTAACCTAAAATCTTCGTGAACCCATAAAAACCATGAATTCCATGTTTTTACCATATTATGGGTAAATCGATCATGTCTTTATACTATTGAATTCTTGTGTAGTTTGATTTAGGCTATTAAATTATGAAATAATTATGTTAGAATCATATGTTTTCTGTCCCACATTTATGAATTTACATTGAATTACTTTGAATTTATTGTATATTATGATTATTTTATTGAATTATTATCATGGACATTGGTAAGGACCTAGGAATTTTGTGTTGGCTGATTTGGGAATGGATTGAAGTTGTTAGAGTGGATTGGTGGTACTCATCCCTAAATCTCTCTATTTTTTTATTATAGGTTTTAAACTATGATGATGATTTGTATAGTCCACTTATGGTTGAGGTGCTTATGTTTTATACTTGTGAATTATGTGCCCTCGTTGATGTTACTTTTTGAATTGTGAAACAATGTGGCCGCATCGATGTTAATTTATGTATTCAGATATTATCATATTATAAATTTATTATATGAGTATTGTGAAGGTCTTGATGAATTATGTGTATATGTGAAGTCTAAGCATGAGTTATCCTAGTTGATGATGTCTTTCTAGTAGGATATAGTGAAGTTCTTATGTGTATTACTTGATATTGAAATATGATGCTTCTTCATGACTTATATGAGACTTTTAATGGTTTATATTGAATATGCTATAGAAGTGTGTAGGGTAACTTGTAAGTCTATCTAGTTGTCCCTATATGCTTCTTGAATGATATGTAAAACATATGTGTGCCTTGTTTTGGTAGCCTTATGTCCCTCACTTGCTACATGTAGAATGTGAATATGGATCCTTGACATAGTAAGCTAAAGCTCGTTAGTCCTGTATGTGTTACTGACAGTTGACCTTGAACATAGCTAAGAAGGTTGGTTATGTGAAACCTTTTAGAATGAAGGTTAAGGTTTCCTTGAAGTTGAAAGCTGTAATGGTATCCTTCTTGTGTGAATTGTGGACTTAGTGTTGATTGGATGGAATTACATGAAATCATACTTAGAAAACACATTGAGATATCCTCTTACCTAATGTAAGGCAACCCTATGGGACCTCTTTGGTAAGGTCTGATTTTGGTGGTGAACTATATAAGTAAACTCTTCATATACTTCTTTATGTGAATTACTCGATCAGAACAAAGGATAGAACCCAATCAGTATGGCTTGGGGAGTTTGTCTAAATAATATGCTATTAGAGAACAAAGAAACCCTTCATATTCCTTAACCATGTGCCTACATCGGGTTTTTACTAGTTCTACCCTTGGAAAGTAGAACACCCTTTTTCAGACTAGGGTTTGCTCCGGATTCCATGCTTAGCTACTATGGAGGTTATTGCCTATTCTCATCATGTGAGATACATGCTAGTATTGGAAAAGTTCTATGAAGTTTAGGTACTAGATTGGAACGCTATCTAGACATTGCACGATTATGTTTTGATGATGTTATTATGGGAGTCCCTAGGTCTTATCCAAGGCTATTATGTGAATTTACTTATGTGTTTTGATGTATTCTTGATGTTATCTTGTTATATGCGAGGTATATGTGAAGTTACTGTAAGTTACTATAAGTTGCTATAAATTGAGTATGACTTGGAATGTGTCTTTAATGTGATTTTTGGTGTTTAAATTTGGTCCTTATGCTTATGTATGGAGTTTTAATATAAAATAGAATATTGTGACATGCATTATGCATCTAAAAGAGAATTTTGTGACATGCATTATGCCACACTTAGTACATGCATTTTGCTAATTGCATACGTTTTGTCTATTTCTAAAGGTGTGCCTAGCAGGTGAGAGGTGTCTTGAAGCAAGGCTTGAAAATTAGGACTCTTTGAAGCAAGGTTGTACTATGTCCTCACTTGAATCAAGGACATAACTATCTTTTGATTTATGTTAATTAAAATTATTGTAATAGACTAAGTTTCTATATATTGATTATATGGACCTTGTCCCAAGTACTCTTGAGTCTAAGATTGGCGTATGTTGAGACTTAGTATTTCATATGTTTTTATATGAAAAATGTTATGAGGTATTATTCATGAAAAGTTTTAATTTCATACTACTTTTCATACATGTATGCAATGAATGATTTCAAAGGGCTTGTACAAGACTTCCGAGAGGTCAAGTTCATCATGTTGCAATCCGAGAACACCATATCTTCTAGTGTGTACTGTGGAGGTTTCACAAGCTTTGTATTAGAGCATAGGTTATGAAAGTGGTCCTAGGAATAAAAATTAATCATTAACGCTACTAGAAGTCTTGTTCACCGGTGTGAGTCACAACACATCTATGGGAGAGAGTAAATAGGACGACAGAGTTTCCCTTTTTTCATCAATCTTGTGTTGTGCCTATATATTTGAATTTATAAATGTCTATTCCTAATCTCTTATGTTGTGATTATAGGAGATGAAACAAGAAGAATGGCCGTTTTAAGGTCGGAGGAAAGAGTGTAAGAGGAATTTTTCCAAGGTTAACTAGCTCCACAAGGAGTTTAAGTTCCTCAACATGTTCAAGTTCCTCCTCAATGTGATCAAGTTCCTCTTGGAAGTGAAAGTAATGATGTTCCGGTTGTTCCCGTGGACATGACTAATGGGTAGATTAGAGAGAATGTACTTGCCCGAGCCCAAGCCATGACATCTCATGTGACTAGAGACATTGGGCCTAGGATGAATGCTTTGGAGGGTACCATGACCTCTAGGTTTAGAGAATTTGTAAGGATGAATACTACTAACTTTCTTGTCTCTAAGGTGGGAGAGGATCCCTAAGAGCTTCCAGATGCTGTGTATAAGGTGTTGAGTGCTATGAGGGTGGCTTCTAGGGAGAAGGAAGAGTTTGAATCATACCAATTGGGGATGTGATCAAGAATGGTACACAAAATGGAAAGATAATAGGCCGATTTAGTCTAATCCCATAGAGTGGGAAGAGTTTAAAGAGACTTTCTTAGAAAAGTAGTTTCACCGTGAGAGGAGGGAGGTGAAGGTTGAGGAGTTCATTAACCTTAAGCAAGGTAGTATGAGTGTGTATTCCTTTAAGTATACCATGTTTTCTAGGTATGTTCCATCATTGGTGTCTAACCCGACAGATGAAAATAGTCGGTCTGTGACTGGTGTTGCTGACCTTGTGAAAAAAGAGTGTCGTACAACCATTCTCCACAATGATATGAGTTTGTCTAGGATTATGGTGTATGCTCACTCAATTGAAGATTTCAAATTTAGTAGGAAGGAATTTGAAGAAGAGTGATACAATGATTAAAACTAATCTAGGTTTAAGAAGAGGGCTCCAAACCATGATGCACCTAGTGCTCCTTAGGTCAAACATGAGAAGTGTAGTGGTTTTCGAAATGGTAAGCCTACTTGTGTTACTTGTGGAACGAAGCGCTATGGGAAGTGCCTAGTTGCCACCAAAAATTTCTTTGGTTGTGGTAATGATGGACATAAGGTGAGGTATTGTCCTAGTATTTCTACTAGAGTAAAAGAAGGCAAGGAAGATCCTCCTAGTGCTCCGAAACGTGATGTTCCATGGAGGACTCACTTCTATGCTTTGCGGGCGAAAGGATCAAAGCTGGATAATGATGTTGTAGTAACTCCTTGTTTTGTCTTTACTTTTATGACTTCCTTCTAAGTGGGGTAATATGGTGAGTATTGGAATTGTGTTTGATTGTCTCTTCTCTCCTATTTAATTCAACCTCGAGAGCTAGAATGTCATAGTAGCATGTTGTATGTTTCATTGTGTTTAGGAGTCTTGTTGAAATTAAATTTTATTTGTTTTCTTGCATTGTGCATTTTATGAAGTTATAGATACGTTGTGAATTGAGTTTATATAATTTTATCTCTCATACAGTGATGCTATCATCATCAATTGCTTAAGAGTTTGCATTTTTGAAAATTTGAGCATGATTCACTATACTGTTTTGTTGTTCACTGTGAAGTTTTCAAAAAAACAAACAAATTTCTCTTTTTATGAAAATGGTTGTAGTATGTTTAGTATTGATGTATATGATCATGATAATGTGTGGAGAAGGATTTCCTTCAATTTTAAATGTAAAATGTGAGTCTTATTGCATAATGAGTTCTAGATTAGTTTCTATCCTCTTGTTGTGTTTAGAGTCCCTTAAGTATTAGAAATTGGTGCTCCTTCGAAATGTGTGTAGTGTGAATTGTGTGGTATGGTTATGTGCTTTTAGACTTGAGTTTCTTGTCTCTTGATAGTGTCTAAAATGAAGCAAGTGTCATTCGAGGATGAATATTGTCAAGGTGGGGAAGAATGTAATACCTCTAAAACGACTTAGTTGTAACTAGAGACTAACACTTGTGTAAAGACTATTTAAGTCAAAAAATGACTGAAACGGTTTTAGGAGGCAGTGTCTAAATTTTTGTGAAGTTCAGAGGTCAAACGTCTAAGAACATCCATGACGTTCAAAAGGTTTTTGCCTTAAATCTTGCTTGTTTGCCTTATTGTGTTTCGTCAAGTTTTACATGTTTGTTTGGGATGAAATTGATATGAAAAGTATTTAACATGTGTACGAGTATATTCAGGTAGGAAACTTTGTGGAAAAACTCCAAAAGGCCAACCAAGGGGTCCTTGAGGAGGACCCAACTCCTAGCCAAGAGCTGTCAAAACCTGTCTCACCTACAGATGGAAATCGACACCCAGTACGCTGACCAACGCACCATAGGTTGTGGGGATCATTTGAAACTTAGGCTTGGAAGCTTGTTGTCCCATTTGTCCAGTAACTGACCCAAACTACGGCACAACAGGACGGTCTGTTTGTTGGGCTACGGGGCGTCGATGAACGCTTGTGATGGCACATGCATTTTTCTGCAGGTGTCTCGGCCAGCCCAAGGGCATTTTGGGATTTTCACCTAGCCTTCCTAAGAATATTTTGAGGGTTTATTAGGGTTATTTTAGGTATTTTATGTAGATGTATAAGTCTAGAATCCCTATTCAAGTCATTATATAAAATCATAACCCCTAGACCTCTAAAGAACTCTTTAGAACACCATTGAAGCTTGAAGGAAGATTGGAGATTGAAGGATGATTTATCCATCAATTCATATCAATTTTGTTGACTACAATAAATTAAGGAATGATTTTCATACTTGAATCTCTTTAATTCAAGCATGAAATCTTCAAAATGGTTTTCTAAAGTTGTCTCAAAAGATTAACTTCTAACTTGTGACCTAGGCATGGGTTCTTGCATAAAACATTTTGAATAATTGTATTATTATTGAATTGATGGTAGTTTAATTATTTTATCCCAAAATCTTCATGAACCCATGCAAACCATGAATTCCATATTTTGACTATAATATGGGTGAATTGATCATGTATGTATACTATTGATTTCTTGTGTGGTTTGTTTCGGGCTGTTGTATTATGAAATAATTGTACTAGAATCATACTTAGGCTGTACTAAATTTATTAATTTATATTTAATTCATTTGAATTCATTGTATATTATAATTATTGGATTGAATTTGTGATCATGGCTATGGGTAAGAGACTTGGAGTGTTGTGTTGGGTGATGTAACTATGGATTGAAGTTGTGAGATTAAATGGGTGATATAACTTCACTTAAGTTGTGAGATTAAATAGATGGTATGCTTCTATAAATCTATCTATAATGTGTAGTATAATATTGAACTATGATGATGATTGGTTTGGTTTACTTATGGTGGTTGTGCTTATGTGCTATACTTGTGAACTATGTGGCCTCGTCGGCATTACACAATGAATTTTGAAACAATGTGGCCTCGTTGACCTTAATTTATGTATTATGACTTTATCATGTTATAACTTCATTATGTGAGTATTATGAAGGTCATGATGATTTAAGTGTATATGTGAAGTCTAAGCACGAGTTCTCCTAGTTGTTGTATGTGTGTTTAGGGGAGATCTTTTGTAAGGTGTTGTAATTTGGTGGTGAACTAGATAAAGACCTCGTCATATACTTCTTTATGTGAACTATACTATTAGAATAAATGCTATCACTTAATCAGTATTCCATGGAGAGTTACTCTAAATAAGATTACATTAGAGGACAAAAAACCCTTCATATTCCTTAACCATGTTCCTACATGGGTTGTGTACTAGTTCTACCCATGGGAAGTAGAACACCCTTTATCGAAGTAGGATTGACTCCGGATTCCATGATTAGATACCAGTGTCTATGTAAGTTATTGCCTTTTTCTCATTATGTGGGATACATGCTAGTATTGGATAAGTTCTATGAAGTTTAGGTAGTAGTATTGGAGACTATATAGACATTGCACAATTAGGCTTTGAAGATGTTATTATGTAACTCCTTAGGTCTTCTCCAAGACCATTATGTGGCTGTGCTTATGTGTTTTGATGTATTCTTGATGTTATCTCGTGATACTTGAGTTTTATCTGTAGTTACTCTAAAGTCAATGTAAGGTGCTATGAATTAAGTATGACTTAGAATGTGTATTAAATGTGTTGTTTTGTGTTTAAATGTGGTATTTATGATTATGCATGAAGTTTTAATAAAAAAGTGCATATTGTGATTCAACTGTCTTTATGATGATTTTATGCATTATGCCATATTATTGCATGCATTCTACTAATTCCATACATTTTGTGTATTTTTAAAGGTGTGGCTAGCAGGTAAGAGGTGTTTTTAAGCAATACTTGGAAATTAGGACTCTTCCAAGCAAATTTGGAATGTGTCCTCACTTGACTCGAGGAAATAACTATCTTTAGATTTCTTTTCATTAAAAGTATTGTAATAGACTAAGTTTATATATTTTGATTGTATGGGTCGTGTCCCAAGAATTCTTGGGTTTAAGGTTGACGTATGTTGAGGCTTCGTATTTCCTATGGTTTTATATGAAAGATGTTATGAGATATTATTCCTGTGAAAATTTTTAATTCCTCACCACTTTTCATACATGTATTCATTAAATAATGTCAAAGGACTTGTACAAGAACTTTGAGAGGTCAAGTACGTCATGTTGAAATCCGAGAATACCATATCTTCTAGGGTGTACTCTCGGGGTGTGACACAAGTTGGGTAGAATGTGACACACTTAAAAATGAACTAATTTAAAAAAGATCCTAACATGTGTGTAGTTTTTTATAAGGTGTAAAAATGATGAGTTATAGTGTTAGAAGTAAGTTTGAACAGCTTGGAAGTGAAACAGCAAAGAACGACCAAGTTGTTTGAAAGTTAGCCTTAATGTGTGCCAGTGTGGCTTTTCATGTTTGACGTGTTTTTTGAGTTCAAATTAATAGGAGTTGTTCCAAACATCTAGATGAAAGTGTTTAGGGATGAAACATCTATGCACGACTGCTCAAGGACCACCCCAAGGGTCATTGAGGAGAACCCACACTTTTGCAAGAAACTGCCAAAGGCAATCCCAAACAACAAGGTCAAACAAAGCTCAGTAGCTCCATCGACGCCCCGTAGATTAGGGGCATGGATACATACTTAGTGGTGGGATATTATCCCCCATATGAAAGACTCTTCCCAAAAGCATGAACCTGCAGGATGGTATGTTTGTTAGTTCACAGCCCATAGGTTTGAACGTCGATTGACACTTGCAATTTTCTACAGGTGTATCGACCAAGATTTGGGAATTTTGGGAAATTAAAATAGGATCCTAATTAAGTCCTAAAACCTAGATTATAATTCCTTATCTCAAAAATAAACTGCAAGATCAAATAGAATCCTTTCTAGATTCCATTGAAGCTAGGAGCAAGGTTGAAGATAGGATCTTGATATATCCATTGATTCTTCATCAATTTCGTGGATTATCTTCTGTATATATATGGTGTTTCATCCTTGATTATTCTCCCAAACAAGGAGCCCATTTCAGAGGCTTTTCAAAGATGTTTAAAACATAAAATTTCCTATTCTGAAATCTCACCATGGGTTCTTGCATGAAAGGATTAAATAAATGTTTTATGATATAATTGATGTTACTTTAATTTTTTAAGATAAAAAAACTTTATGAACCCATGCATTACATAAACTCCTATTTTTGGTTCTAATTTGGGTGAATTAATCATGGCTTCATTTTTTTGAATTCTTGTGTAGATTGTATTGGGCTTTTGAATTATGTATAGATCACGATAAAATTTTTTTTATGCTTCCTTATAATAATGATATTCATATTGTATGTTGCTGATCATCGGTATGGATTGATCATTGGCTTAGTATTATGTATCTAGCTCTTGGTAAGATTCTTTGTAAAGTGCATTGATTGAAAAGGTTAAGGAAGATATACTGATGGAAAGGTGGTGAATTGACCTAATTTCTCTCTATTGTATAGAATCGACATTGAATTATTGTTGATTGGTATGGTCCACTTATGGTGGCAGTGTTTATGTGTTACAATTGCTACGAACATGGCCGTGTCAACATTATTATGTGAACCGTGTTGTTATTATGTTATAGCTTGTATAGATGAGCAACTTGAAGGATTATATGGTAAAGGTGTATTGGTGACGGTAAAGCATGATTTCTTCTAAATGATTATATATTAATATGATAGACTATGATGATGTCTCTATATGTATTGATAAGGTATCTTAATAGGTATACTTAATTGTCCCTACATGGTAATTGAATATGTGATATGATAATGATGTTTTATCTTGATTTGTAGACTTAGGTCTCTCTACTTGATTCATGAAATATATGTGAATGTGAACATTTGACTTAGTAGTTTTCAGCATCTTTGTCATGCATGTGTATGAATGAATGATGAATAAAAGTCTAGGATCAGTTGACCTAAGATGGTGCTCTTCCAAGGATGACTAATATAGGACCTTTAATATTAAAAGAAGGTCAAGAACATAGAACCTTGAATATAGATTAAAGGTCAATTGGTTGTAAACTAGTTTAGAAGAAATTTTAAAACATACGTTGGATCTACGTGCACCATCAATGGTCCATCGATGGAACGACGGCCCGTCGTTTGGTCCGAAGATCTGTGCACCAGACAAATTTCTGTAGAATTTTTGTGGCCTGGTCCCTTCACATTAAGCACCCATTAATCCATTCTTTTTATGTTTTCTGTACAATTTTTAGACACGGACCCTAAACTACTCTCTAGCCAATAGACTAAAAGCTAGAAAAAAATATAACACATGACATTTGAGTAAAACAAAACGAAACAAAAGAATACAATCTATTCCAACAAAGAAAAGAAAAACCTATTTTTCGCTAGAGGATACACATTCGGTTGCCTCTCAATAAGTGACATTGAAAAATCAGAATTCATCAAGGTGATATGCCTCAAACACTTCATTTCCACTATTTGCATGCCCAAGGAAGATTTTGATTTTATGCCTGTTTACCGTGAACCTTGCACCCTCCTTCTTTTCCAACTTAACCGCTCTATGTGGAAACACTTTAGTGATAAAAATGGACCAGTCCATTTGGACTTGAGTTTGCTGGGGAACAAGCGCAACCTAATGTTAAACAGAAGTACCAAATCCCCAACTACAAATTCGCGCTTCTCAATCTTTTGATCATGGTACTTCTTCATCGTCTCTTTTTAGAAAGCTGATCTTTCATATGCTTTTAGACTAAACTAATCAAGCTCATTCAACCAATTAAGTATTTTTTCCACTACTTCATTCCAATCAGTCTTCAATTTCTTCATCGCTCACATAGCCTTATGCTCTAACTCAACCGGCAAATGACAAGACTTTTATAATCAAGTTGGTATGAAGACATACCTATGAGAGTCTTGTATTCTTTCCAGTAAGACCAAAGAGCATCATCAAGCCTCCTTGACTAATCAATTGTATTAGCATTCACCAATTTTGAAATGATTTGCTTGACTTCTCTATTGGACTCCTCAATATGCCCACTATTTTATGGATGGTACAGGGTTAGATAGTATACACTAAATCTATGTTGATAATTCTTTTCCTATTATCTACCTCCTTGGTCTGGCAAGTAGCATTAAGGTGAGTTCTAACGTTGGCCATCCGTTAAAAAGACTTCTAAGCGAAAGAATTATTAATACATGCAAGACACTATTCTAGAATTGTTATTTTAGTTAGGTTTTATCTCAATATTTGCCGATGGTTCCCACAACCCTAGTTATGGAGTTTAGTGACTCATAGTCATAATCACAATATTCAAATATATTAAATAAGAATTCATATACTTACTTCAATGAGAAAGAGTAAAATTCGAAAGTTTGCTTGATTAATCACCAAAAATCACTTGCAAGAATCTCAAAGTAATCAATAATCTCACAAAAAGTCTAATGATAATCAAAAGTCTAACAATCTAAGAGTCTAACAATGATCCAAAGTCTAACCTCAAAAACGAGGTTTTTCGAACTATTTAAAGAAAATAAAAACCTAATTAAACTAGGACTCTATTTGCTGGAAATTTGCCAAACCGCAGGTGGGTCGACGGACCTCACGAAGGATCGTCACGGTCACGACGAACCATCATGGACTCCTTCGTCCCATACTTATGCAATTTCTTCTGCTTCTCTTCTTCATTACCCTCGACGGCAAGTATGACGGACCGTCATAGGCACAACGGTCCGTTGAGGGTCTTCGTTCCAAAACACTTCAACTCTTGGAATATGGGTACTGGGATTACTTCTCTGAACTTCATGACGAACCTGCAGGATGGACCGTCATAGACACTACAGACCGTCACAAGCTTCGTAACGCCACACTTGGGTAGACTTCCCCATCTTTCTTCAGTAGCTGCACTACGCTGCCACCTACGGACCGTCATAAGCTGTGTAGGTGGTCTCTTCTGCATTTCTTCGCTCAAAATATCCGCATTCAGCTTTGGACAGATTTCCTGCAAAATAAAAAGAAACTTATATAAAAACTAGCACAAAAAGGCTTATGGATACACTAAACTTAAGGGAAAAGTATAAATAATACCGTGAAACCACGGTATATCAGTATAGGGTGGCTACATTGTGGCAAACTCCATATTTTTCAAAGAGACCTTTAAGCAACTTAATGCACAAGTGGGACCCCCATCACTAATAATAGCCCTAGGTGTCCAAACTCTGGAAAATATGTTCTTTTGCAAGAACGCTGTAACACTCTTGCCTTCATTTTTCGCATGTTCTATGACTTCTATCAATTTTGACACATAATCCACCACCACAAGAATATATTTCATCCCATGAGAACTCACACATGGCTCATAATGTTAATTCCCTATACATGAAACAACTCAAATACTTGAATGGGATTCAAACGAAGCTCTTGCCTTCTCGAAATACCTCTATATCTTTCACACCTATCACATGACTTTGCGAACTAATAAGCATCTTGGTGGATTGTTTGACAATAGTACCCACATTGCAAAATCTTATGGTCTGTCCGGATACCACTATGATGCCCACCCACAGGCGAGGAATAGCATGCCTTCAAAACACTTAGCATCTCAACTTCCGGCACACAACGACGAATAAGCCATCAGCTCAACTTCGGTATAAGTAAGGCTCATCCAATAGAAAATTTTCACATCATCCATGAACTTTTTCCTCTGATGAAAGGACAAGCCCGATGGGACGATATCACTAGCAAGATAATTTGAAAAATCGGCAAACCATGGAATCAAGTCATGAGAAGTGGACAATACATGCTCATCTGAAAAAATGTCATCAATTTTGGACCTTTCATCCAACTCTTGCATAACATCATCCTCCAATCTGAAGAAGTGCTCAACAACTTGATTTTTTGTCCCTTTTCTATCTTTCACCTCAAAATAAAACTCTTGCAATAGTATTACCTATCTAATCAACCTTGGTTTCACATATTTCTTTGCCATCAAATACGTTAAGGCGGAATGGTCAATACGCACTCTAACTTTTGTTCCAAGAAAATAGGAGTGAAATTTCTCAAAAGAAAAAACTACCGCAACGAATTCTATCTTAGTCTCCTTGTAGTTCTTTTGTGCTTCATTTAGAGACTTAATAGCATAATAAATGGGGTGAAGGGTTTTATCCCTTGTTTTCCCCAAAACTACACCAAGGGAAACCCCACTAACATCACACATCGCCTCAAATGGCTTACTCCAATCTGAGGAAATAATGATTGGCACAGACACACAACTTTTCCTTCAAATCTCCAAAAGCCTTTAGACAGGATTCATCAAAGTAAATTTACACTCCTTTTCAAGTATCTTGCCCAAAGTATGTGCAATTTTTGAGAAATCCTTAATTAATCTCTGATAGAAGCCCGCATGCCCAAGAAAACTTCTCACAACTTTTACAAAGATAGGTGGAGGAAGTCTCTCAGTAACCTCTACTTTTTCTCCATCAACCTCTACTTTTGCTCCATCAACCCCTATCCCCTTCTTTGGGGTAATGGACCAATACAATATCTTCTTTCACCATGCAGTGACATTTCTCCCAACAACTGAAAATCTTCCATAAACACCTCAATCGTGTCTTCAACCATATCAGAGAATATAGATATCATAAATCTCTAAAAAGTAGCTGGTGCATTACACAACCCAAAAGACATCATTCTGAATGCGAAAGTTCCATAAGGTTAACTTAAGGTGGTTTTGTCTTGATCCTCCGATAAAATAGAGATTTGGTTGTAACCATAATAACAATCCAAATAAAAACACCACCCCTTTCCTGCAAGCCTATCTAACATGTGATCCATGAAGGGCATATGAATATGGTCCTTCTCAGTTCATGCATTAAACTTCTAATAATCTACATAAACTCTCCATCCGGTCACCGGCCTCATTGGAACAAGATAATTCTTCTCATTATGGACAATAGTCATTCCCCCCTTTTTGGGCACACACTAAACAGAACATACCTAACTACTATGTTCAATCGCATATATGACTCTGACATCCCACCACTTAATAATATCCTTCTTCACTACCTCTTCCATAGGTGTATTTAACCATCTTTGATGCTCAATACTTAGATTATGATCGGCATGAGTTGAATTTTGTATGAACAAATACCGGGCGAATTACCAATAATGTCCGCAATAGTCCAACCAATGGATCGTTTCAACCTCTTTAACACTTTTACCAGACATTCTACTTGCTCTACATTCAAATACCATGCAATTATTACGGGCTAAATGTCATATTTTCCCAAGAATGCATACCTCATATGAAGTGGTAGAGCCTTAAGCTCGAGTTGTGAGGCCTCCTCAATAGATGGTTTTGCTGGTGGAGACTCGCGATAATTCATATCTTACTCCAATTTCTTTGGTTTTAAGCAAAAGTCACCTCGATCAATTGCCGCAACCAATGACCTATACTCTTCAATACCATCACTCTCAAAATTCATGATCACAGCAGCTAGTGCCTCAACACAAAGAGATTCTTCTATTTTTACCTCAAACGAACTCTCAACTATATAGGATATCGCAGATTCCATCTGGATCACACCACTCTACCTCATGACTTACACATGTTGAAATTATCTTCTTCATTGTTTAACCAAAACTTCATTTTCCCTTTTTCCATGTAAACAAAGGTGCGACCTGTAGCAAGGAATGCCCTCCCAAGAATAATAGGCACCTCAAAGTCCACCTCACAATCAAGAATACCAAAATGGGCTGAAAATATAAATGACTCCACCTTTAATAACACATAATGGAGTATCCCAATAGGCATCTTCACCAATCGATCGTCCACCAATAAATGCATTGTAGTGGGCTTTGGATCACCCAAATACAAGTTCTTGTAAATAGAGAGAGGCATGAGGTTTATGCTTGCACCAAGATCACATAGTGTCTTAGAAAAGTATAGAAACCCGATGGTACATGGGATAGTAAAAGCGCCCAAGTTTTATTTCTTTTGCACAAAAAACCTTGTAGCCATAGCACTACAATGTTGTATTGATCATCATCCTCAAACCTTACCGATCTGTTTTTTGTAACCATATATTTCATAAACTTGTCATAACAAAACATTTTTTCAAGAGCTTCTATCAAAGGGACATTGATGGAAAGTTGTTTCAACAAAGTAATAATACGTCGGTATTTGCCATCATCTGTCTTCTTCACCAATCTTTGCAGGAATGGTGGTGGTGGTCTACGAAGAGGGATCACCTTATGGGGTATCTCTGCTTCTTTCACCGATTTATCTACCAACTCACAATTATATTCCACTAACTCATTATCTTTTATCACGTCATCTTCCACACCAGACGGAATAGATGGATCAATTGTTTGCTTACCGCCTCGAGTAGTGACTGTCATACAATGTCCATCATTTTTTGGATTTTGGACAACATTGCTAGTAAGAGTACGTGGTTGACGTGGGTTCATAGTAGAAGAAAATGGTCGATTTGCAACTCAAGATGCTTGATTGAGATCGCATGTGCATCCACCTTTTTCTCAATATTAGCCAAATCACCTCTCAATACTTTGGCGTACTCATCACTAGCATCAAACCTCCTCTTCATCTTTTTCACCATGTCCTCAACTCGCACCATACTACCTCCACCATCCCTAGTATCAACTTCTCAATTTTGAGGTGGAAAATAGAGCCTACTCTAATTGTTTCTGTTGTCATAGTTACCCTGGTTATAGTTGTTTTCGCGGTTGTAGTTTTTATCTCGAACATGATGTACCTCTATGTGGTAATTCCCATACTTCCAACCTAGATTTCCTTGACCTTGGCTCCAATTCTCTTGATTGGAGCCGTGGGCATCTGGTCGGAACACCCCCCCTCTCCACCGTCGTAGTCACCATAAAAGGTCCATTCAAAATATTGGCAAAATATCATACTTTTAGCTACTATATGAGTAAGAAATGACAAATTAGCACCGAGATCAAGTAAAGCATATACATCAATAGAAAAACTTTCAACAATATCGTTCACCACATCCTGAGAAGTCTCTTAATCGCCTCTAGAGCGGGGAGCATAGAATCAATTCTTCTTCTGAGCATCAACATAAGAACCACTTGGTTGAGCTTTCCCACTACTCTTGTCTTGACCCTTCAAATTTGGAGAATCCTTCACCTTGTGTCCACTTTTACCACAACTTAAGCAATTGTCAATTCCAATGAGGCAATCACCATAATGCTTTTTGCCACACTTTTTACAAGTTGGATTCTTACTTGGTGAACTAGTACATCTTCCATTTTGAGGCTTAGGGTTAGGCACCCTATCATCGGGAGCCTGAGGGAACTTAGAAGGAACATGATTGGAGAACCTTTTCTTGAACCTAGGCTTGTCTTGTATATCAAGCCAACCGTTTGTAGAACAACTATAAAATGAGTTTGCCCTATTTGCCTCTCTACTCTTCCTTTTTATACTTTTTTCTTATACTTGTTGAGCATGAACCATTATACGAGAAATTTTTATATAATCATGTATCATAGATGAACGACATCGTTTTACCAAGTCATCTAACAATCCTGTCACAAAGCGGCTCATTTCATCTCTATTGTGGGAAACCAAAGAAGGAGCATACTTTAAATAATTTAGTAATTTCAAGGAATAGTCAAGCACACTCATACCTCCTTGATGAAGGTTGATAAATTCTTCCACTTTGGGTCCCTTTTTTTCACTAGGAAAGAATCTATAAAGAAAAAAATTCTTTAAAATCTCCCATTATAACCTTTCCACCCTTTAAATGCCTATTGTATCTTAATTGAATGTACCAAGTTTGGGCCACATATTTGAGTTTGTAGGTGCCTAACTCGACCTTCTCAGTAGTAGTCAACCCCATATCATACAAAATCTTGTAGGTTTAATGAATAAACTCTTAGGGATCTTCCTCCACTTTGGACCAAAAGAAAGTAGGGGGATTCATCCTAGTGAAATACCTTAAATAGGAGACCATGTTGATAACTTGTTGGTTTTCTTGGGGTACCTCGCCCTGATTAGCTTGCGTTGTCATAGCTAGATCATGAGTAGTGAAAACTCTTGTTTGGATCGTAACGTCTTGTGCCATTTGGAGAAAGTATGCTTTTATATCACGATCCATTATAGGAGGAGGTAAGCGTAACTTGATCTACCATAGCATTTTCTTCAAATGAAGGCACATGGTTGTCTTGTGCTCCTGCATTAGAGATGCCTTCCTCGGTCCTTCTTGCGGGCTATCTTAGAGTATTTATGCCGATAACCACCATAAAAGGTTTAGGTGAAAGAACACATAAAGTAGAATCTAGAGTCACGACATAGGATTACAAGAAGGTGAGAGTTTTCTAAGCATCACATAGTCTCTCATTCATTAGTGTGGCACTCTTCAAAATTATTAATAAGGATCTATAGACGTGGTTTAATGAGACATATTTTATACGATATTTAACGTCATGCTCTGATAACAAGTTTGTCAAATCTTAGGAGCAACCCCTAGACGTAACCGACATCCTCGTCCTGGAAGAGGACTAAGACTAGCCTCTTAGAATTCATCATTACATTCATATGTTAAAAATACAAAAAAATTTAAACTTTTTGTTAACTTCTACATTGAGGTTTACTTAGAGCTCTCACTTACACACTAAATATTTATCGAGTATACATAGAACCTTCGTATAAGAAGATTACATATTCTTATACTTTTATTGCACATACATAGTGTAGGAACATAATCTCATAAGAAATCTAAATAGAATTCAACAATTAGGCTTAACCCACACTTTAATACAACGAAGAGCCTCATATAGGTTATACCACAATATTCTTGAAATGAAAAGAAAACAACTAGAGGTCTGATACTAGAGAAATATCAATGGCTTGTTAATGGCATTGTCCTCGGAAGGTGAGGACCTACCAAACTCTTGGGGAATATCCAAGTAGTTTTGAAAGGACTTCTATAAGCTCACCTACCAGATCCTACATTTGTAGTAAACATAATATGTGGGTTAATACACATTTGTACTAAGTATGATTACATGCACATAAAACAAGTGAAATCATTCAAAAAAGGACATTTGTTCAAAACATGCTAATTTACTTTGAAAAGCATTATGCATATCCACGAACTTCTATAAGCTAATAAATACACAACCCTCAAGTCAAGATTATACACAACACAAGACAAACAATATCTAGTCTAGTAAAGTAAACATGCATAACAATACCATTGAGCACATTATCAAGACAATGTTATCATCAAGTTATAATATCAAAAAGCACGCATTAAAGTTCATAACATCATAACCTAAGTAAGACTATTACTCATGAACCTTCATTAAGTCTACTAGTGTAATTGTATAAGTAAATCCCCATAACCTTACTCAACCAAGTAAACTCAAAAAGAACTATAAGCAATGCCTAACATCACATACTATATCATTAAGAGATAACATCATCATACTTTATACATAGAGATCAACCACGTGTTCATGAATGAAACCCAAATCACATAATGTCATTAACTTATAAGAATGACCTTATATATAACATATACATTATAGAACATAATAAAAACATCCTAAGGCTTTCCTCAAGGAAAACTAGTGCAAGGCATAGGTAGAGTCCCATACCCTACATAGGCTAAGTCGACCCTCTTAAGTCATCCTGGTTAGTGTTTACTCCATTAGTTCATTTTAATTTATGGAACACATTCCTTAATTGACATAGACCACAAGATTTTAGTGTGGAATATGGTTTTGTAAAACCTTACACCGATGAAAGGTGGTCTATCGGCCAAGGTAGGAACAAACATGCACATAGCGTCTAGGTTGATCAACTAGCTAGTATTCCTATGTTGGAAATATAATTTATCGAGCTTGGGTGTTTTAATGAAAACATCACTCTATGACCTTTTTAAACTATGAGGCTATAAACCTCGTGAGGTCAATGGTGAACCGTACCTTCCCTCCTTGGTAAGGCGCCCCATCTACAAGTTCACTCTTTGCTAAGCTAGAGTCCCTTTTGAAATGTCTTTAATGCATTTATTAATGATCATAGATTAGTTAGGTTATAGGTTCTATTCCTTAAATAATAATAATCATCATAGCTCAATAAGAATTATATGAGTATTTTCCTCTTATTAAAATTCATACATCTGTGTTTAGAACCATTACATAGTAAAATCATAATAAGGAACATTGGTAAGTTATCGCCATCCTTATAAAATTTATATCTTATCCAACAACTCACAAACCATAGTCAAGACATTTCAATTTAACATCATACCAACCCTATCAATCTTATCATAAGGTGTACTTCGATGTAACTTCATCACTAAACACAAGTAATCATAATTGAAGTAAAAGGTTGAGATTACAAGACTTACAAAATCTCCTTCACAAGCTATCATCCATGCTTTTACCATCAACTATCCAATTCAACCCAACAACGGGTGATTTGCATAATAACTAGCCAAATTAACTTCAACTAATAACATAGGTTTTAGGGAAAAGGGTTCACCATGAATTATTCATGAAATATATCCAATACCAACAATACATTACCCTAGGAATTCCATTAATGACTTAGAATAGATAGAAACAAGGCTAACAATCAATACATTCTTCAATTTTTATCAATTCATAAGCAATATCCGAAATTTGGGGAATGGGACATGATCCACACCAAAATTCTCTCAATTATAATAATTTACTCAACAATATACACTTAATTAGCCATGGGTAATCATAATTGAACCTATTCAATCATCAATTTCATGTTTAGAAGAAAACCCATTACAATAGAAAAACCCTTGGAATCGGGTGATTTAGAAATCAACTTTTAAATGAAATCTTGGAGAAAGAAATAACAAGAGTGAAGAAGTCATACATTAATAAAGATTAATCCACTAAATTCCAGTGAAATCCTTTGGAAACTGGTCTTCTTCTTCAAGCTTTCTTCTTCCTTCAATGGAGGTTGAGTAAAGAGAGAAACTAGAGAGATGTGAGAGCTTTTGGATTTTGATTTGAGTGAGTAAAATCTGTGGGAAACAGATATAAAAATAAATATATAAACCTATAATTAAATAACCAAAATAACCCTCACTTAAGTTGACCCTTTGATGAAGTCAAACTTTAATTCCAAATTTCAGATTTTCATCGGAGAACAAATCCACGACGCGGAGCTGCTCCCGCATGTTTTTTTAAATTAATTTTTGGGAAAGTGGATTCCGCAATGAATACATGTGTTTTTACAAAATTCCACCACAGTCTGCGGCACAGAATTGTTTATGCAAAGAGTAATTTGGCTGCTGCTTTGGCAGCTTGCCAAGCCAACTTTTGGGTCCTTTTGTGGAACTCAAAGGCAACCCTTTGGGGGGTAGGACCTGGATTTTTTTACTCTATATTCATGGTTTTACGATTTAAATGCATTTTAAAAGTTTAAGACCTCATACACCACCTTCGAACCTTCAGAAAACCTAAGGACGTTTCATTAGTTAAATTAGACTAGCTGTCATATGTCTTGGTCGTTTCTTGACGTCTAAGCTCTGAAAACTTAAAATGTTTTAATGACATTATTTTAGGCCGTATGAAAGTGTTTCTAACCTTAGATAAAAATTTGATGCTCTAGATTAGGCTTTAGACTTTTCAGAGTGTTAAAATGTTTTAATTAAAAAGAGGATGTTTCTCATAAAATATATGTTTCTCATGATTTTGAGCATTATTCCATACTTAGTACATGAATTGAAATAATTCCATACATTTTTTTATATCTAAAGGAGTAGGTGGAATGCGAGAGGCGTATTGAAGCAAAGCTGGGAAACTAGGACTTTTTCAAGCGAAGCTAAAGTATGTCCTCACTTGACTCAAGGGCATAACTAAGTCCTCACTTGACTCAAGGGCATAAATATCTCTAGACTTCTTTTATTCAAGTATTGTAATAGAGTAAGTAGTTCTATATTTAATATTGTCTGGACTGTGTCACAAGTATTCTCGAGTCTAAGATTGACATATGTTTAGACTTAGTAGTTCTATGATTTTAATATGAAAGATGTTTAAAGATACTTCTTGTGAAAAGTTTTAATTCTGCTCTACTTTTGATACATGTATGCAATTAATGATGTCAAAGAACTTGTACAAGACCTCTGATAGATCAAGTACACTATGTCGCACTCCTAGAGTACCATATCTTCTAGGGTGTACTCTTGGGATGTACCTATTATTATCAATTTTCACTTTTAGAACTTTAGTACTTCGTATATTTCTCTGATGTTTGTAGTCGGTTTTGTGGGAGAAGAAAGAAGTTTTTCTTCCTCAATTTGGAAGTGGGTATTCTCCATTCTTCTTCCCATTCACATATTAAGGATTAATTTCTTATACCCATCTGATTTTCTTATCATTTTACGTGTACTTTATTATTGCTTGATCTTTGGCTAAAACCCCTCATTCATGGGATATCATTTAGAAAATACGTGTTGATATTACTGTTGAGTCTTGCTTGGTGATAGGATTAGATGAATTTTAATTGCGATTTACCAAGTTTTTATGGTTTAATTTACTGGGTTGTAGTTGAAAAAAACCACCCATGTGTTTTTGGCTTGCTTGAGAGAGAGGTAGCGAAACCAAGAACGCTAGATTGATTTCCTCAAGAGTAGGTTGACATGATGTTCATCCAAAAACGGTAAGGCTAGTCCTATATCCAAGAAGTCTTCATCGAAAGAGGGCATGTGGATAAGGCGTAGGCTGTCTTCTAGATGAGTGGTTTTCGGAGAGGAACCCATTTTATATGGGGTTAGTTGTCCGCGAAAGAATTTACATTCACATACAGCTTATCCAAGTTACCATTATTTTGCAAATTTACCTATTGAAAGAATGTACACATTGATTTATGTCAATATATATTGCGGTCACACCCCAATAACTTTCTCCCATACTTGATTCTCCTTCTATTATACTCATTTTTACTACTCGTGACAGAACCCCTTTTGTTATTTGACACTTAGGTTTCACAAATTGAATTTACTTTGTTTTTATTTAATAATTTTTTTATACTATTACTAACGAGAATGAAATTCTAGTGTAAACACTATTTTCACTATCACTCCCTTGGGAAACAACCCCAACCCTTGGTTGGAGTACTATACTCGCTTCGATTCGTAAATACTCAGACCGTAGTCTATTGTTGTTGATCACGATATCACATGATATGAAGCATCAGTAATAAGAAGAATAAACCACGAATTTCAACATTAATTGCAAAGCTAAAATCTTCAAATAGATATCAACAATTGCAAAAGTTTGCAAATCTAATCTCGAAAACACATATTTAAAAAAGAAAATAATGTCTAACCCCCAAAAATGAGGCTTACAAACTCTATATAAACAAATTGAGGTCCTAAATTTAAAAATTATATAAAATAAGGAACTCAAGTTTCAAAAGAGTCTTTAATTTAAGACAATGACCTATGGTCCATAAGTCAATCTACGGTTCGTAGGTCCATTACGTGCCTCAAGACTTAAGGAAATATTTCAATCTTCAAAGTCTTCAAAATCTCTATCACATTTGATGATTCAAAAGTAAAGAACTTCAGTGAATCTATGGTTTGTAACTCCTTTCCGTAACTTCACACTTAGATTTTTCAGCATCATATACTGGAACCAAATTTCCGATCAATTTGACGGAGAAACAATATGGTTTGTAAGTTGCAACCGTGGTTCGTCAATTAGTCAAGAATTCCCTGATCTTTAGCAATGACTTCCCTGCCCATCTACAACTATTGTCTATAGGTTGTAACTTGACCTATGATCCATAGGTTGTTTTATGAAAACATAAGAAAACACATAAAAAAACAAACACAAAATGGCTCTAGACACACACAACTAAAGTGAAAGGTATTAAAAATACCATACCACATGGTAAATAATTACCCTCAACTTAAAATCATTTTTTGTCCTTAAGAGGCACACTAAGACCTTAAACAACACTTATATAGAAGCAAGCAATTCAAGCACAAACATTCAATGGGTTTTTATCCTGACTATCTTTTTGTGTGAAAATCTTTTATCATGGACTCAAAAAGCTAATTTGTGAGGTTCAAAATAAGACACGATCTACCAATAGAAACAGAACATACACAGTTGGACTATCACCAAGGTACTAATTTTCCAACAATGTCACTTGCGTCTTACTTCAAACGAGAACCCTTTTTCACATAGTAAATATGATTTTGAGTACAAGAGTTCATCCAACACTCATTCTTAGAAGCAAGTTCAAGTTCATGTTAGTTCTCAATACCATAGGCTTGTCGTTATTTTCACTATTTAGATTCTTCAAACTAGGTTCCAGTATCAGTATAGGACATTCATGGTTTATAACGTTGGCTCAAGGTCAGTTGTTGTACTTTTAGGTACGTTTAGTGACTTTCTTCCATACTTAACCTTACGTTAGGATTTTATACTTCTTTTTTACCTATTGACATCCTACCTTTTTATCCTCTTTCCTATGTCTCCTGTTGACTTTGGAGGTGACTTTCAACTTTGTAATTTTTTTTAATTTTTTCACTTTTTGTTATTTTTCTTCCATTTATTTCTTTCATTTTTTTTGCTTTCTTTGGCAAAAAGTCACATTTTGTCATTTATTGTTTTTCACACTAAACTCTATTCACGCCCATTTTTCTTTTGATTTCCCCGTTCATAGCCACCCTCAAATTTTAGATTTTCCGCTTGTTGAGGTGCACAATATTCGATGTTTGATCAAGGACAAGATTGAGGTTAGTTTTGCATTATCCACCCTCAACATTTTGATTTTCCTGTATAATCATGTCATTGCACTTGATTCTTTTAGGGATTCTATGTACTTTTTAGACCAATGGCCTATGAAAAGTTCCTAGACTTTAGAGCAAATTATCATTGCAGGACTAACTGGGAAAGTTTTAGATTGGTATAAAATTGTTTTAACAATCGATTAGTCTCAGACATTCTTGACATATGGTTCCATTACTAGCTTATTAGATTATCCAGTACAAGTTGTCTCTTAAGTCATGTACTCAAGTTGGTTTATTATTATGTCATACTCAGAGCCAACACATTTAGCACATTTTGACCAATATATTTTAGTACATATTTCAAATATCTAGGACGAGTTTCTTCATTCTTTCTCATGCTTTTACACATACAATTCTAACATTTGTCGGTGCAACAGAAATTAAACAGTTTCTTAGAGAAAATAAGATGAG
The DNA here is from genome assembly GCF_036512215.1 of Solanum lycopersicum. NCBI lineage: Eukaryota > Viridiplantae > Streptophyta > Magnoliopsida > Solanales > Solanaceae > Solanum > Solanum lycopersicum. The sequence continues at coordinate 27,344,038 of NC_090801.1, read as the reverse complement.
CAAGAAATCCCCAAGAGAGTATTATGAGTTAGATTACTCGAAATTCACCCTATCTATAACTATCTATTTTCCCCACCCGTAACAAATATAGGTACATGTTACGACCATAGTCTAGACACAACACGAGATTGGCGTGGTTGACCTCTTAGAAGTCGCAGACAAGCCTACTTATATCATTCTTACTTCGTCTAGGTTAATTTTAGAAGAAAATTTGAAAAATTTGATTTCTTAAAATGCTTACTAAACATTCTACTACATATATAATTGTTCACCATCAACCATCTAACATTAAGATCATCAAATGAAAGAAACGGTTTATTATAACGATAAAAAGGTAATTGCCAAAATGGCACCAATACAATGTCTGAACAAATGGGAAAGAAACGCTAGTGGAACAGACTCTACTAGCTCAATCCTAGACTATGCTAGAATGTAACTGTGAAAGCATCCTCGAAACCATTAGGGCCTACAAAATCCTTATGAATGATCGACGTCCAGATAACTACAACATTGATCTAGTAGCTCTAGCGTCCACCTATGAATAAACCTAAAAGTTTAGAGTTGTATAGGGTAGGAAAAACTTGTACTAAGTATGATTATATTCAAGCACACACCAAGGACACGCATGAGTAAGAATAGTTCTTTCCTAGCAACATAGTTATAGCAGGTCAAGTCAATGGACTTGCCAAACTGACATTCGAAAAGTATGTGAACCAAATTTGGATTAGGAAATTTTATTAGCTTTCCAAATTTTGATTAGGAAAGTTATGCCGTGAGAGTAACATACATAATCATACTTAACATTTTGCACGCAACACACAACATCATACACATATCACATACCATAATTCCTATAACACATAACGTTGTTTATATCATTCATTCGTATGCCATGAGACATTGGAATCATGAACTTGACATTAAGACTTTCAAAAAATGAGGGCTCAACATATGGGACCTTAACTAGGGAATTTGCTTTAGCAACCACAGCGTCTGCTTCATTTATTCATATATACTTCATTGCATTTCATTCATGGGCCAGTGTAAACACTAGGTATACCTACAATGTTTTAAGACTTTCATCGGGTTCATTGTGATATGACCAAGAATGACGTAATGTCATTACTTGAATCTAACTCACCTCTTGATTATCCTATCCTAACACCTTTGGTATCATTTGTTTCATTATGTGCATGATTTGATGCTGGACTCAATCATTCATTGGGAACTTTTACTTTAACTGACATAGATCATGTGAGCATCATGAAATCCAGTGTTTTGAAACCCCACACCAAAAACATGCTAATGTTAGCGTACATGGGAGTTGAACCCCGCCAGATCCCTACATTGGCAGTATAGGTACGAAGACTAGGAGATATAAAGAGACCCATGACCGTCATGCCAGACAGTCTCATCTCATGAGAGTTACGTGAACCTCCGCCCTTCACAAAAGAAGGAATCCCCGATCATAGCCAGTCTATCGGTGCTTAGTATAAATTTCCATTACATTCAACTCAGACGTCATGAAAGCTGGCTTTTAGTATGAGGACATCATAGCTCAATAGATATTTATCATCTAATCATTAGTATTAAGTTTCATAATCTCAATAATTTCATTAGAGAGTTTATAGAGACCGGTCTTTCATTAACTTTTCACTCTTATAGGTGAGTACATTTTGGTAACATTTACTTAGGCTCATTTGAGATTGCTATCATCTTTTACATTAGCCTCATATCATGTTGTCACCATATTCATCATCATTAGCACATTTGCTCTTCATAATTACTCACCCCTTTTTACGTGAATGTTTATTTCATCATATGTCAATGCACTTGGCCATTTGTGCGTTTCACACTCTTCCTTAACCCTTCTAGCGTTTCATAATTTCATTACATAATAATCATTTAATCGTATTCCAATGCACTTGGCCAATTAGTGTGTTTTACAATAGTTCTTTACCCTTATAGGGTTACATCATTTCATCACATACATCTTAGGTTCACTTATTTTTAAACGTATGCTAGGCTTATGGGTCTATTCATACAAGCAATAAGGCTTCATTCATAGTTCGTTTAATTGATTCAAATCTTTCTAAGATTACTTAGTACAAGACTTATGCATCTTGTATGTATGTAAGATTTCAATTTTTATCAAAGTAGGCAGCATTATTCTTGAAGATTCAATTCACGTATGACTTATGCATCTATACAGAATTTGGGCAAGATAACCCAATTTAGAATCCCAAAGACAACACTTACATTTTTGTAATTTATTGTATGTTGGTCCACATGAAATTGGTACACTAGATAGAGCCCCAATATCAATGGTTCTTCTTTTTTTTTCTCCTTTAAATTACTTCTTACTTGGACGAGGGGTTGTGGGATCAAACCTGCACAAACCCTTTTATTTCATTTTATCTATTTCTCGTTTTCTATTTCTACTTGACTATGAGGTTGTGGGATCAAACCCCTACAGCCTCTATTTATTTTTTATTTTATTCTCCTCCTTCAATCTGCCTAAGACGTCGTGCGTCCAATTCGCACATGCCTCCCCCTTTATTTTTCTTTGATTCTCCTTCTTAAATATGCATAAGAGGTTGTGGGTTCGATTCCCACACGCCTCCCCATTTATTTTTCTTTTATGCTCCTCCTTACATCTTGAGAGGTGGTGGGTTTGAATGCAACTCCTGTCATATTTTTTTTTAAGTTACATTTCGCAGCCAATACCATGGGTCGAATCTCCTTCACCACATTTCTTTTTATTTATTTTTTTTATGGTTTTTAATATGGTGAGTTCATAGGTTCAATCCTCCATGACCTCACTTGTTTTAGTTCATTTTTTTCAACATTTTGAACCTTCTTTGCTGACTAAAATTCATCACTAGAAGCTGGAAATTTTCTTTTAATTTTTCAGCATCCTTTTATCATGGTGCGTTTTCATGGATTCGTTTAGACAAGAGACTATCCCTCAAATCATCCACATTTTAAATCATATTAACATCACATTAACATCAACATATGTACATGAAATATGAAGAACAATCATGCCATTTCAAGTTCTGAACCATGAACAATAGCCACGGCCACACACACATACCACATAGTTATATTTTCGGAAACATCAACATAAGACACATGTTCCAATCATACATATAAACACATAATCACCATGAAAACACGTTTCATCCCTAGTTTTCTACCATTAAACACAACCAACCTATGGTTCAATGGGAGCTAGTGACAGGGACATGCAACGGGGAACAATCCTAGTTTTTTGATAGATTTCTATGAACCTTAGGGGTCTCTTGGGAAAGGACCTAGAGGGAAGAGAAACCATACCTTGTTGATGTTCAAACCTCAAATGTCTGCCTAAAGACCTCTTCCAAACACACGTCCAACCCCAAAAGTTCAACAACAAACTCGATGGAAAACCTTCTCTTTGCCTACGTGATTGATTAATGTTTGTTTTTCTTATATTTTTGTGTGATTTCTTCAAGTGTGAAGCACTTTGGTTTACCTAATGTTTTTGGAGGTATTTTTGAAGAAAAAACGTGAATGAGAGTGATAGAGATGTGAGAGAGAGATGAGCGTGGGAGAGAAGAGTTTTCTTAGTCTTAGGAGTCAAGTTTAGGACTTAGTAAAATAAGGTTTTATTTAATTATTAAAAATATGATTTAGTTTTATTTAAAATCAGCTAATAAATAATAAATATTAATTAGTTACATTAATTTACCAAGTTAAATTAAAAACAATTTAATTCATTGCTTCCACCTAAGTTCGAATCTGGGTGGAGCAAGACTTAACTTTAAGAGCCCAATTTCGGCCCTCTCTCCCCAAAATGCCCCTCCACCTAAATAATTAAATAATTAATTATATATTTAGGGTAACTACGATACTACCCTTAGCATGGAAAAAGACCATTTTACCCCTAGACCCTCCAAACCTAAGATTTCCTCTTTTTAAGTCTAGTAAAGACTCCTTCGAGTAAATAATCATATTCGAGATCCCTTCATGGTCGGACCCAACCTTTCCTAGCTCAAATAACTCCCCAATTCAGTTGGATTTGGTTTAGAAACGATTCTGAGGCATGGTTCTACGTGCATCAATCTGTGTGGGTCTAATCGTTGGCATTCTAGAAAAATTAAGCATTACTTACCATATCAATTTTTAGGGTTGTTACATTATCCCCCCCCTTAGGTACGTTCGTCTCCGAATGACACTACTCTTTACTAATAATAAGTAAGTCATCTATAGAATGCACGCATACATAGGTAATTCGATACTCCCCATTGGTGAATATTTGTTTCACATATTAACATGATGGTGCACATCCTTGAAACCTATTATAGCTTTACATTAATAGACTAAGGAACTCTTTCCCAAACTAGTCTCATCGAAACATACAAAATAGGTAAATATGTAATTCATACAAAGCAGCAACCAAATATTAACATCACATTAGTGCATAAACACAATACACAATGAAATACATTAAAGACTAATTACGGTTATGCACCAAAGACTTCACAAGAGGTGCCTTTCCCTGCACCTCTACACTTAAGTACGAAGAATCGTTACCTCCTTGGAGCCTCTTCACATGGAAAATTAGGCTGAACTCTCTTCTTCCCTTGTTCTTGACATCTCTTATTCGGACAATCCTTCACTATGTCACCCGGTTTACTAAAAATCTAACAAGCATTAGAACCTCTCACACACTCTCCTCCATGAATTTCGACACACTTCCTACTCTTAACTCTGGGATTGGAATCCCTATCATAATGATACTTGGACAAACTTTACTTCCCTTGGTGGGAGAGTCCCTTCTTAAACCTAGGCTTATCCCTAATATTAGTACTACTCTTCCTTGAAATATTCTTCTCGGCTTGTATAGACATGTTCCTTGCCCTAGTACGCTTCCTATTCCTATTTTAGTCCACTTGTTGGACATGGACCATAAGCCTGGAAAAACCCATGTTGGAATGCAACATAGCTGCTCCACTCTCCTCCTCGAGATTCACAGCAATATTAGATCCAGTGTAAATGGGAGGATTACATCATCGTGAATTCCCTAACCTGCTAGCCATGGTGCTGGCTGGTGGGTTCTCCTTTGGAACACCTTGTTGATCTACCTTTGTTTCTCCCCTTATTCATATTTATGAATCTCAAGAGTTTATGTTAGATACAGTCTTAACACCAAGAAACATACATTAGATAAGGCACGATATGATCAAAAGGAGGGAAATTTTCCTACGCAGCATGTAGTCTTTAATTAAGGATAATGCTGCACTTCACTACCATAACTTTGAAACTACTCGATGTGGTTGATGTGAATTTATTATCCTCAAAATTTAACCTAGTGCTCTGATGCAAACTTTTTCATGAGAAGAGTCTTACACCCCAGACGAGACAGGAGTCGTTGACCCCTCAGAGGTCAAAGACAAGCCCACTTACGTCATTCTTACTACGTCTAGGTTAATTGTAGCGGAAAATTTGATACTTTTTATTCCTTAACATGCTTGATAAACATTCTACTACATATATAATTGTTCACCATCAAACATATAACATTAAGATCATCAAATGAAAGAAACAGTTTATTATAACGATAAAAATGTACTTGAAAAAATGGCACCAATAAGATGTCTTAATAAAAACGGGAAAAAATGATAGTGGAACAGACCCCACTAGCTCAATCCTACAACTAAGCTAGAAAGTAAATAGGAAAGCATCCTCGAAAGCATGATGACCTACCATGTACGGATGAATGCTCGACGTCCGGATAACTGCAGCTTTGATCTTGTAGCTCTAGCATCCACCTGTGCCTCCACCTAAAAGTTTAGAGTTCTATAGGTTTAGTACACACTTGTACTAAGTATGAGTGTATGCAAGCACACACCAAGGACATGCATGAGTAAAAATAGCTCTTTGCAGCAACATGATTATAGCAAGTCAACTTAGTGGACTTGCCAAATTAACATTAGGAAAGTTAGTGAACTTTCCAAATTTGGATTAGGAAATTTTATGAGCTTTCTAAATTTGGATTAGGAAAGTTAGGACTTGAGAGTAACATGCATCATCAGACTTAGCATTTTGCACATATCACAGTCGCGTACACATATCACATATCATAATTCCTAAAATACATAACATTGTTTATATCATTCATTCGTATGACATGAGACATTGTAATCATGGACTTGACATTAAGACTTCCAAAAAATGAGGGCTCAACATATGTGACCTCAACTAGGGTGTCTGGTTTAGCAAACATAGAGTCTGCTTCATTCATTCATACCTTTTTTAAGCTCAAACCTCGACTTGCTGCCCAAAGAACTCCTCCAAACACACGTCCAACACCGATAGTTCAACACCAAACTCGACTAAAAACCTTCTCTTTGCCTACATGATTGATTAACATTTTTTTTCTTATATTTTCTTATAAATATAAATTAATTACATTAATTTACCAAATTAAATTAAAAATAGTTTAATCCATTGCTTCCACCTAGGTTCGAACCCGGGTGGAGCAGATTTTGCTTCAAGAGACCAATTTCGGGCCTCTCTCCCAAAATTCCCCTTCACCTTATTAATTAAACAATTATTTATATATTTAGGATAATTACGATACAACCCTTATCGTGGAAAAATACAATTTTACCCCTAGACCGTCCAAACATAAGATTTCCTCTTTTAAGTCCGGTAAAGACTCCTTCGAGTAAATATTCATATTCGAGAACCCTACATGGTCGGACCCAACCTTTCCTATATCAACTAACTCCCCAAGTTAGTTGGATTTGATGTAGAAAGGGTTTCGAGTTTTGTTTCTATGCGCATCAATCCGTGTGAACCCAGTCTAATAGTTGGCATTCTAGACACATTAAGCATTACTTAGGTTATCCATTTTTGAGGTTGTTACAGTACAATTATTTCCAATGCACACAAATGTAGTAAAAATTCATGGATTTGGGTGAAACTAACCTACGGCACATAGCACCTAAGAATAATGAATAAGCGGGTGGGTCTGGTTTCTCAAAATCCTCTATAGCAATAACGCGGCCACCCTCAGTAGTGCCTATATCTTTAGTCATAACATCCTCAATAGTGCTATCAGTAGGTATCACCGTACCCTCAGTGGTGCTTAGATCATCCGCCACAGTAGGCAAAAGCTTATGAATGGGCATAAAACTTGATGCCCCTGCACGAGCCATCTACTACCTCACCTGCTCATCTATGATATAGTCTTTTGTTTCCTTCTTCTCTAGCTTGTTCTTCCTCTTGTTGTCCGTTTCATCCTTCATGATCTCAGTGGTGCGACTAGATCGTTTCCTCTTACATTAGGCATGCACATTCTTGGGCTTCTCCTCCAGTCATCTCTATTGAATAGTGCACCAGAACTATATCTTCGCCTAATGTAGAGGATGCAACTTGTAGCTGCACAACTGGTGTGGTAATAATTTCATCATCATTGGCCCAGAGACTAGATTACTCAGAATGGAAAAAGTACATAGTCACTCTTCTACTCATTTTTTGGACTTAGCAATCCAATTTCTCTTCCTAGAATTAATATGGTGCTGCAAAGTGGCAATCTGACCATCTAATTTTTTGGAGTCAAGACAGTGATATAACATTGGCTGCAAAATGCGGAGAGGATCTAGATGAGATCGGGTCCGCGCTAGCGGCCTCTGAGGAGAAAGTCGGTGCATCATCATTGTGGGCTGTAGGTGCAGCCCCATCACCCCACTTCTTCTATAAAATTTCTTCCTAATCATTTCCCAAAGGCACATTGACTTGAGGCCTTCTGCGTGGTGGTACCATATTTTCACCATCTTCAATTAGTCAAATGTGTAGAGTCCCTATTGCATGGACCAACTTGTTACAGTTTGAGATTTTCACTCCAGCTTCCTAGGATAGGTGAAAAATGATATACGGAAATGGTACGTGGTGGAGCTCTTGAAAGCCCTCTCATGTGTCTCCGCCAATAGCATGGAGGTGAAATAAATCTTTATCCCCGCAACCAATGAATCAACCATGATTTCTCTATCCATTGTAACTAAGTTGTAAGCTTTCATCGGTAACATTTTATTTCATACCAACAACCAAAAGAACTTGGCACAAAAGTTAGGGTGGCCTTCCAAATACCTAACTGGGTTACACAACCCATTTTGCTCGCTCCCCATCAAGAAACATTTAACTAACAAGCCACAATAGAAAAACCTCCCTATATACCTCATTATGTGGAAAGGTTCCAATGTGTACAATATCTCACATATAGCAATAGTTAGCCGTGTTGAGTGCTAAAGTGTGATCAATGCTAGGATCATAGAGGAATTGACTCGTGGTGGCATGAAAGATACCCACCGAGAAACCTTTTACCATAGTGGAGGTGAGGGAGTCTTAGGATGTGGGATTGCACGACTTATCAATCGACTTTCGGAGAGTGGAAACAATAAAGCATAGAACTCCAACACAATCTCCTTGATATATATCCTGGGTTCTCTAGCTATCCACTACCATATAATCATTGAAATAACTTGTGGATCTTTGAAATAGTGTGTAGAATCCGGGTGAGCACTCTTTGCTCCTCCGTGATAGTCTGTTACATTTTGTCTTTGGCTTTAATAACTTTGACATCTCGATAAATTTTACACTACCGCTCAACGCACCATTGCTTTTGTTCCTCATATACTGGATCAAGTTCATTGTTTTTTGGGTTCAGGGACTCTTCCAAGTTGATGTACTTATCGAACGAGGCAACTTGATTATGGGCACTTGAATCGGTAGTGGATTACATAGTAGACGTGGCAGTATAATTGATCGAAGAACTGAAAGAAGGAGTTTCTGGTGACTCGATTGGTGTATCCTTTAATCTATTTTCTTCAAGGAGTCAAAGTTCAAAGTGATTTCCAAAGTCTTTGAAAAGATGAAATTGTCCTATTTTGATATCTAGCAACAGATTCTTGCATATTTTTTTTGAATAATTGTATTAAGATTGAATTTATGTTAATTAGATGATTTAAACTTAAAACTCTATGATCCATGCAATTCATGAAACCCTACTTTTGACTACTTTGTGGGTGATTTGATTGTGTCATTATGCTATTGAATTCTTCTGTAGCTTAATTAAGGATATTTAGTTATAAATGAATCATACTAGAATTTTTAATCGGCTTACATACATTAGTAAATTCATGTTGTATTATCCTTGATTCATTATGTATTGTCATTATTGGGTTGAATTGTAAACTATGACCATTGTTAAGGGCCTTTTAGTATTCTATTTGTTGGATTGGATAGGGATTGATGTTGTGAGATTGGATTAACGGTATGTTGGTCTTATTTTCTCTATATTGTGCAGTATAGGCCTTAGATAGTAATCATGTTTTGTATGGTCCACTTATGGTGGTGGTGCTTATGTGCTATACTTGTGACTATTGTGGCCTTGTCGATATTACTTTTTGAATTTTGATTTAATGTGGCCTGG